>NC_086181.1:55000-355000 GCF_023053635.1 Elgaria multicarinata webbii | reverse complement strand
CTGGGGGAGGACGCCCAAAAAGAAATTCATATGGTGAAATAGACAAGACCCCCCTTGGGGCAGTTCTAATACTGAATAGGGCAAGGGGTAATGCTTGGACCCAGGTGAGGTGGGATTCTTGGCAAATTTTGATGAGGCGAGTTTTAAGGGTTTGGTTCATTCGCTCAACCTGACCAGAGGACTGAGGATGCTGGGGGGTATGTAACTTCCAGTTAGTGCCAAGGGTCTTGGCAAGGTGTTGGATGACACTGGAAGTAAAATGCCCTCCCATGTCCGAGTCTATAATAAGGGGCGGTCCAAAACGGGGCACCACATCTCTAAGAAGGAATTTCCCTACTTCTTTTGCAGTAGCATTTCGGGCCGGGGCAGCTTCAACCCATCCAGAAAGTTGGTCTACAATGACAAGGAGCCATTGGAAACCTTGACATTTTGACATATGGGCGAAATCGATTTGAAGGCACTCAAAAGGGAGCTGAACCCATGGCTTCCCACCCTGAGGACCTGGGGGTGTGGGTTTCCTGCTGGAAGCAATGGAGTATTGCAAGGGGATACACATGGTTTCAAAATGCGTTTTTGGAGGAAATCATCAATTATACTTTGGATACAGGTTCTCGCTTCATGTGACATGGGATATTGGCAGACGTTGGGGTAGGGGACATTGGGTTTTACAGTGATTCGAACTGGCTCTGCAGAGGACAACAGTCCAACATCTTGAGAAGTCTCAGCCCAAACAAAATCCGGAAGGGTATTTGGCCCTGGAATACCAGGGGTGAGATAGGGAGTAGGCTCTGGAGACATCATTGACATTAAGAGGCACATCAATTTGTTTGAAGGGACATGCACTGTCATGCCATCCAGATTACATTCAATACTGGCTTTGAATTTCGCTAATAAATCACATCCTAATAAGGATACAGGACTGTCAGACTTCATGATAAAAGGATGGTTGACAGCGGCCGAACCAATTTGGACTTTCACAGGTACACTTTCTTCAAGAACAGACTCTTTGCCTTCGATCCCCATTACTTTTGTCCCGCGTCCGGGACACACAGGTAAAATGTTAGAATTCAGCATGCTTTTTGAGGCGCCAGTATCTACTAGACAGGCGACAGGCCAACCATCAATCATGATTTCAAGAAAAGGTTTCTGCAAATCAAGCTTCCATTTAGCAACCGGAGCCTGGGAGGAGGCCGACCCAGAGACTTCATCTAATAGTCATTGTGACTGCAAGTGGCTAGCGGCCCCTTGTGGCCAACGTGGTTGTTTGGCGGTGGACTGTCCATAGGGACACTCCCTTCTCCAGGGTCCCGCCTCTCCGCAAGAGTGACACGTCCCAGGCAACGGCTGGGCGCCCTCCTGTGGGGAGTCGCGGGGACCTGGGCCGATAGGAAACCAACGCTGTATTCCGCCCCCCCCCTTACTTGTCCATACTCTGGTCTACCCAGAGGAGGAGGAGCGCCGCGCCACGCCCCCTTCCTCTGTATCCACCTGTGAATGGAGTTCCTCTCCCACGCCCCCTTGGGCCGCCTCCCCGGCCCCTTCCTGCTTGAGGAAAGTGTGCCTGTGTCAGCGCTGCAGCGAGCATTGACGCTTCTTCGCGCTTTTCTTTCTCCTCTCTACATCCCTCTCTTCTCTGCCATCGAAAATGTACTTAGCCGTGGTGACAATCTGGGACACGGAGTTCCCTTGCCAGCGGTGTAGTTTGAAGTACTGTTTAATATCTGCTGCAGCCTGATCAACAAACAAACTCACAACTAAAGCAGCGTTCTGCTCAGCCTCGGGGTCAATCCCTCCCCAGGTCCGGAGTGCTTTTTGGAGGCGTGCCATAAAATCAGCTGGACTCTCGGTTTTATCCTGAGTCACTGTTTTAACTTTGCTCCAATTGATGGTCTTCCTTCCCATCTCCTTTAGAACCACTAGAGCACGCTTTCCTAAACTTGTCATGAGACCTCGTTGTGCATCATTATTTGGATTTAAAGTGATCACTACTGGAAAGGAATTTATTGTAACGGATCCACCATCCTTGAGCGGTGAAGCCACTAAATTGGCATTAAGGCGCCGGTGAAAATCTTGATACTGTGTAGGTTTTAATATTGCATTGAGAAGCTGTGACAAATCGTTTGGGGTGGGCCGGTAAGTGTCAATGACCAATGTAAGTTGTTGAAGCACTTTTTCAGGATCCTCATATAAATCTGGAGTACTTTTGGCCCAAAGAATTAAGTCCTTTGGTTTAAAAGGAACGTGTTGAAATGTGGTGATGTGTCGGATTTGAGTGGGCTGCTCCTGCTGAGTTGGCGTTGCAGGTTGAATTGGCCTGACAACGACTGATTGCGAGGACCCCACTAGGGGTGCTTGCATATTTATTTCTGCTGCAGGTGGCCCAGATGGAGATTGCATGGTGACATAAATAGGTTCTTCTAACTGTTTCTCCTCCGGAAGTGGAGGGAGTGGTACCACGACGGCAGCTACGGAGGCGCCGTATTGTACTCTCCCGCCCAATGCACACTGGTGATATGGTGGTGGAGCATTTGGCCTTGGAGTTTTATTCAAACGTTCTGCTCTTTAATAGGCAACATCTGCCCACAAATACCAGTAATCCATTTGGCCAGGGCGGGTCTCTTCAAGTATGTTTCTGAGATCTCTTAAAACAGTTTGATTGAATGACCCAATCTCTGGCCATGAATGACTCAACACTGGCCACTTATTAACACACAATACAATCATACGTTTCTTTGACAATCCTGCCGTGCTAGGCAGTTTTCCTTTATCCCACTGTTCACACACTACACTGAGTGGACTTCCACTCGGGACACTTTGTCCCTGACCCATGATTCAAAATTTTCTCCTCTTGTCCTTTGCCGCGACAAGTTTAATTAGTTTCTACTTCGCCGAGTAGAATTAGGGTCACTATTTACCAGGCCTTTCTACCCTTTTGTCCCTGAATTTAAGAATATAGGTTCGTCTTACCTGTCAGGAGCGCGGTCCTTTGGGGGAATTGGAGTCCAAAGCGTCCCACCGACGACTAAGTGAGGTAGAAAATTCCACCGGGCGCCTGAGAGCCGCGGTGGGGCCGCAACGGCCTCACACGACCAGTCGGACTTCCAGCTCCTGGCTGGCTCGCCAATTGATGTGGATGATGGGTTAGGTTGTCCAACCGGACCTCACTCAGGCGAGACGACACCAGGTATTCTTAAAGAGTTGTTTATTGTATCGATACAGAGTCAGGTTATACGTGCAAGAGCATTAGCAAGTTACACCCAACTCCAACTACCTTGGGTGGATGTGGTACAGGTATATTTATACATCAAGGTACAGGATGCGTGCGTAGCTGACAGTGCCTCTCTGGCTGCTGCCACGTTTGCCTTACAGCAGTTACTTTGCTCCATATATGGTCAGATGTGCATTCAGGTAGCCTGATTGGTTACCAGATATCTATAGGGCATGATCAGGGCCTTCAGATGATACAGGCCCCCACATCAATTAGTTGGTTCTCAATTAATTTCTCTCTTTTTGTTGTTTATTTGTTCAGTCGCTTCCGACTCTTCGTGACTTCATGGACCAGCCCACGCCAGAGCTTTCTGTCGGCTGTCGCCACCCCTAGCTCCCCCAAGGTCAAGTCTGTGATCTACAGAATATCATCCATCCATCTTGCCCTTGGTCGGCCCCTCTTCCTTTTGCCTTCCACTTTCCCTAGCATCAGCCTCTTCTCCAGGGTAGCCTGTCTTCTCATTATGTGGCCAAAGTACTTCAGTTTTGCCTTTAATACCATTCCCTCAAGTGAGCAGTCTGGCTTTATTTCCTGGAATATGGACTGGTTTGATCTTCTTGCAGTCCAAGGCACTCTCAGAATTTTCCTCCAACACCACAGTTCAAAAGCGTCTATCTTAAGCATGTTCTGTGTTGTTCTATATTACGCCCTACGTTTTCATCAGAACCAGCTGAACTAATTCTGTAAGAATTTAACCAAAGAAGTGGCACTTGAAAAATACTTTGCAGCAGGCAGTGCTCCTATTCCAGGTTCCAGCCAGCCAGGCCCTCTCCCAGGATATGCTATTCCATGCCTCTCCATTTTTCTATTGTCTCCACGAAATCCAGCCGGCATTCTATTCTCACCAAATCTGATCAATCTTCATTGAACTGTTTATTCCCTCAATGTTTTCTGTACTTCTGGAAACCTTGGGGGTTTCCCACGCCTGCCAATAACTCCTTCTTGTACATGGATGGTGCCATTTTGGCTGATTAACTAAATGGTTAAGGGCGCAACCCTATCCATGTTTAGACAAAGAAGTCCTACAAGTCCCATGCTGCCCGGGGAATGCTGGGAGTTGTGGGACTTTTTTCTGTCCAAACATCATCATCATCATCATCATCATTATTGATGTCAGACTAATTTGATCTCATTTTTTGATAGGATAACCTCCCTTGTGGACTGTGGGAATGCTGTGGACGTCATATATCTTGACTTCAGCAAAGCTTTTGACAAAGTACCCCATGACATTCTGATTAACAAACTAGCTAAAAGTGGGCTAGATGGAACAACTATTAGGTGGATTCACAGTTGGCTACAGAATCGGACTCAAAGAGGACTTATCAATGGAACCTTCTCAAACTGGGGAGAAGCAATGAGTGGGGTGCCGCAGGGCTCAGTCCTGGGCCCAGTGCTCTTCAACATTTTTATTAATGATTTGGACGAGGAGGTGCAGGGAACGCTGATCAAATTTGCAGATGACACAAAATTGGGTGGGAGAGCTAATACCCTGGAAGACAGAAACAAACTTCAAAGTGATCTTGATAGGCTGGAGTGCTGGGCTGAAACAACAGAATGAAATTTAATAGGGATAAATGCCAAGTTCTACATTTAGGGAATAGAAACCAAATGCACAGTTACAAGATGGGGGACACTTGGCTCAGCAATACTACAAACGAGAAAGATCTTGGAATTGTTGTAGATCGCAAGCTGAATATGAGCCAACAGTGCAATATGGCTGCAAGAAAGGCAAATGCTATTTTGGGCTGCATTAATAGAAGTATAGCTTCCAAATCAAATGAGGTACTGGTTCCTCTCTATTCGGCCCTGGTTAGGCCTCATCTAGAGTATTGTGTCCAGTTCTGGGCTCCACAATTCAAGAAGGACGCAGACAAGCTGGAGCGTGTTCAGAAGAGGGCAACCAGGATGATCAGGGGTCTAGAAACAAAGCCCTATGAAGAGAGACTGAAAGAACTGGGCATATTTAGCCTGGAGAAGAGAAGATTGAGGGGAGACATGATAGCACTCTTCAAATACTTCAAAGGTTGTCACACAGAGGAGGGCTAGGATCTCTTCTCAATCCTCCCAGAGTGCAGGACACGGAATAACGGGCTCAAGTTAAAGGAAGCCAGATTCCAGCTGGACATCAGGAAAAACTTCCTGACTGTTAGAGCAGTGCGACAATGGAATCAGTTACCTAGGGAGGTTGTGGGCTCTCCCACACTAGAGGCATTCAAGAGGCAGCTGGACGACCCTCTGTCAGGGATGCTTTAGGGTGGATTCCTGCATTGAGCAGGGGGTTGGACTCGATGGCCTTGTAGGCCCCTTCCAACTCTGCTATTCTATGATTCTATGATTATTTATTGCGTTTTTATACCACCCAATAGCCGAAGCTCCCTGCATAGGATTACACCCTACATAGGATGTATAGGGATACATTTGTATGAAGGTTTTTGAAATATCAAAATAATTGAAAAGAACATTACAAGAACCTTCCCCAATGTTGGTCTACAACTCCCATCAGCCCCAGCCAGCACAGCCAATGGCTGACCATGATGGGATCCATAGTCCAAAACATCAGTAGGGCGCCGGGTTGGAGAAGGCTGGTGTACAATGCAATTTACAAAACAAAAGGCACCACTCATTGTTAAAATGAAAGCTGGCAGTTAATAGTTTAATTTTCCATTTCCATGTTTATTTGTTTTTCTCTTTAAAATATTTATCTGCCACCCTTTAACCATGTTCTGAAGACGACTTTCTTAAACATCAGACCAAAGTAGCCTCAAAATGAACAGCTTTCAGTCCTGCCGATTAAATAGTTTCCTTGTTGCTAAAGATCAAATCATCCCAGTCAAGATCTTGTCGATTAATCCAGTGGTTCCCAATTAGCTAAGTACTGGGTGTGAAGGACCAGGGAGTTGTGAAGTGTTGCTGAGTTTTGAATTGTACCAGTTTTCCTGTTAGGTAGTAAACTGTAGTGGTGATGGGTCGATAAGGACTAGTTTGATATGTTTTATGGCTGGTATCTGGTCGATATGTTTATGACCCGGCTGGTGCCAGGACCCAGCTTGGTATGTGGGAAAGAGCGGGAGTGAGGTTTCCCGGGGGCTGGAGTTTTTCCGAAGTCCCAAGGTCAGTTAGAGGCCTCGCACCTGTATGCTATCTCCTAGTTGAGCTAATTGGACCTAGTGTGTGAAGAAGATCAAGTGCCCTCATTAGGGAGGAGGGGTTGGTACAGCCGGGGAGAAGAGGGATAAAAGAGCTAATTGGATTAGGCTTCAGAATGTCTTCGGCCTGGGGCGATGGACGTCTGAAGCAACCCGGTGGGGGTGCTTGAGGGAAGTTAGCTTTTGTTATGATTTTAGAGTCTGGTTTTCTAGGACAAAACTCGCCGGTTTGGCTGGGAGAAGGGGGGCCTAGTGGCATGGTTGCATGTTTTTAGATGGAACTATGGTTAGTGATATCTGCTATAAATCTACCTCATCCCTTCCCTTCCCCCTTCCTTTATTCCCCACGTTTCTTTATTTTTTCTGTGGCTGTTCCAGACCAAAGCCTTACTTGTTAATTGTCTTGTCTACGTATTAAACTTTGCTTTGGTCAGCCTAGTGTGTTGTGTGTCTTTATTCCAGAAACTACCGGTCCCACGAACGTAAAGTGTCTGGGAAGACCCGATTGACTCGGGCTTCCTTCACATGGTGGCTTAGCGGTGGGCTGGAGGCCCGCGTTTGTGGAATAGAAATGGTGTGAGTGGAGGTCTTGGAAAACCAGACGCAGTTTGAGGTTAGATAGGATGCAGGCTTCAGTAATCGAGCCTGGGCGCACAGGGGGGTTTATCCCTGTTGTAAGTTCAAGCGTGCCGGAGGGCTTGCTGGTGACGATAGCCGACACGGCAGGAAGGTCGCCATTGTCAGTGCCGCCGTTGGAGGCAGGTGAGGAGGCCGGTGCGACAGGACAGGTGTCGAGACGAGCAGCGGATGCTGGCCCTAGGTTGGAACACAGTCTCTGGAACACCGAAAGTGGAAGTGATCAGGAAGAGTCACGGAGGGACACGGAGCACCGCCGCCAGGAATGAAGGAAAAGGAGGCGGCAGGATGAATTTCAACAACAGCAGATGGCGGCTATGCAGCTACAAATGAGAGCATTACAGTTGCAGCTGCAAGAGAGTGAAAGGGGCCGGGGGGCCCTGATAAGTAATCGGAAGCTGTTCCCCACTTATCGGTCGGGCCAAGATGTGTTCAGCTTCTGCGCAATGTTTGAAACCGCGTGTGACGATCAGAATGTGCCCCAAACTCAGCGGATGGCTGTTCTACGGGCACAGGTGAGCGGGGAATTGGCGGATGTGTTGGGCACAATCCCTAAACAAGATGTCCAGAACTATGAGAAGTTTAAAGAAACGGTTCGTCAGTGTTTTGCCTTAGCGGCGGAAAGTTGCTGCCGGAGGTATCGGGCGATTAGACTGGAACCGAAGGAGACTTGTGTCTCGTTAGCAGACTGGATTACGAGGGCTATGGACCAGTGGGCTGCGGCGGCGAAGTTTACACCCCTCCCCCCTATGGTGGAGGTGCTGAATATGGAACAATTTTATGCTGCTCTTCCAGAGGATCTAGCCGCGCTGGTGAGTGACCATCGTCCGACCACTTTGCATGATGCAGCCCTGTTAGCTGATCAGATGGAAGTGTATCGGCGCAAGGAAGCGGGCCGAGCTAGTTTGTCTAAGTGGGGAAGAAGTGAGGTTGTGCCTGCTGCATCGCCAGCCAGCGGAGCCAAAAGTGGGGCAGGAGCCACGGCATGGCCACCCCAGGGGGAGCGTCGGGAAAGAGAAGGCCACCCCCAGGCAATGTCCATGCCAGCGACAACGAGCTGCTTTTATTGTAAAGAGGAGGGTCATCTGAAGAGAGATTGCCCCAAGTTAGCAGCGAGGAAACATGGGGGAAGTCCGGCTGCGCCTAAGTTGGGCAGAGTCCATGCCCTCCCCGTCAGCGGAGGGAACGACGGATCCGACTGGGAGACCGAGCAGGGAGTGGGGGAAGGCGAAGAAGCAGCTGGACCTCCCTTCCCGAGAATGAGACGACCCGGTTCGGATGAGGTGGCGATGGCCCTGATTCAGCCCGGGCAAGTGAAATGGAACCAGTTACACTTCTGTAAGTCCATTAAAATCAATGGGACTATGCTGTGGAGTTGGCGTGATACTGGCGCATCCCTGTCCGCTATCGATCGGAAATATGTTCGGCCGGACCAGACGCTCCTGGGGCAGAAGTACACCGTAACTCCCTATAGTTCCCCCCCAGTTTGTTTACCTCTGGCCAAAATTCCCGTGGAGTATGAGGGGTGGAAAGGAGAAATGACTTTTCTGCTGCACAGAGATTCCCTGTGGCTTGTTCTATTAGGGAATGACTTGGCCTATGTGACAGCTAAGATGGGGGTAGTGATTCGGAGTCAAACATGTCAACAGCAACTGGAGCAGGGAGAGCAGCGAGCCCCTGGGAGTAGTGAGATCGAGCAGGTGCGGGAGGAGGAAGAAGCAAGATCGCCTGGTGTGGCGGACATGGACACGGTTGCTCCCTTTCCCAACAAGCCTGGCCCCCTCCAACAGCCAGCGACAGAGACGGCCGGAAATACTTCAGGGTTGGGGGAACTGGGCTCCAAAGAAGCCATCAACAACGCCCAACGGAGTGATCCATCCCTGGCGGGGTGTTGGGAGGAGGCTGAGCGGGGCATGATTGCCGTTACCCCTCAACATGCTACCCGGTTCTTCTGGCAAGGGGGAGGTTTGTATCGAGAGTTCGCCCCAAAGGGGGCTGGACAGCGATACCTGACCAAGGGGTATTGGCAGGTCCTCCTGAATGAAGGGGCGGGGGAGTAACCAGCTCTCACGACCCATAAAGGATTGTTTGAGTTTACGGGGCTACATTTTGGAGTAAAGAATGGATCTGTTATGTTTATGAGATTTAGGGATGGATTATTGGATGGGTTGGGGAGTTTTGCCTGCACCTATTTGGATGATTTGGCCATCTACTCTCAGATGTGGGAGGAGTACGTGCCCCAGGTTTGGCAAGGGTTCCAGCGCATTCAGAGGGCCAACCTGACCGTACAAGTGTCAAAATGCCAGTCTGGATTGGGAGAAGTGGGGGACTGGGGGCATAGGGTGGGGGGAGGTAGCCTTAAGCCCCTAGGAGCTAAGATTCAGTCCATCCGGGATTGGCCTGTGCCGCGGACCGAGAAACAAGTTCAGTCGTTCCCAAGTCTTGCAGGATATTATTGCAGGTTTGTGCCCCTCTTTAGTATTGCAGCCGCCCCCCTTACGGATTTGTGCCAGAAGCGTAAGCCAGTGCAGGTACAGTGGATTTCCAGCTGTCAGCAGGCTTTTGACTTGCTGAAAGATCGGCTAATAACTGCCCCCATTTTGTTGACCCCCGACTTTCAGAAAGAGTTTGTGTTGCGGATAGATGCTTTCGATACCGGGGTGGGAGCCGTGTTGCTCCAAGAAGGGTCAGATCAGCAGTTGCACCCAGTGGTGTATTTGAGCCAGAAGTTGTTGCAACGAGAGAGAGCGCTGTCAACTATTGAAGAAGAATGTTTGGCCATTGTTTGGGCCCTAGGCAAACTGTGGCTGTACGGGTGGGGACGGCCCTTCAAGCCCCAGATTGACCATCCCTCTTGGTGTTGGTTGTCTTGGATGAACGGGTCGAATGGGAAGTTGTTGCATTGGAGTTTAGCTCTTCAGGATAACCGATTTAGGATTTGAGATGAGGGTCTTGAGGGGTTATCCCTCAAGACTCATCTTCCAAAAGGGGGCGTGTGAAGGACCAGGGAGTTGTGAAGTGTTGCTGAGTTTTGAATTGTACCAGTTTTCCTGTTAGGTAGTAAACTGTAGTGGTGATGGGTCGATAAGGACTAGTTTGATATGTTTTATGGCTGGTATCTGGTCGATATGTTTATGACCCGGCTGGCGCCGGGACCCAGCTTGGTATGTGGGAAAGAGCGGGAGTGAGGTTGCCCGGGGGCCGGAGTTTCTCCGAAGTCCCAAGGTCAGTTAGAGGCCTCGCACCTGTATGCTATCTCCTAGTTGAGCTAATTGGACCTAGTGTGTGAAGAAGATCAAGTGCCCTCATTAGGGAGGAGGGGTTGGTACAGCCGGGGAGAAGAGGGATAAAAGAGCTAATTGGATTAGGCTTCAGAATGTCTTCGGCCTGGGGCGATGGACGTCTGAAGCAACCCGGTGGGGGTGCTTGAAGGAAGTTAGCTTTTGTTATGTTTTTAGAGTCTGGTTTTCTAGGACAAAGCTCGCCACGGTTTGGCCGGGAGAAGGGGGGCCTAGTGGCGTGGTTGCATGTTTTTAGATGGAACTATGGTTAGTGATATCTGCTATAAATCTACCTCATCCCTTCCCTTCCCCCTCCCTTTATTCCCCACATTTCTTTATTTTTTCTGTGGCTGTTCCAGACTAAAGCCTTACTTGTTAATTGTCTTGTCTACGTATTAAACTTTGCTTTGGTCAGCCTAGTGTGTTGTGTGTCTTTATTCCAGAAACTACCGGTCCCACGAATGTAAAGTGTCTGGGAAGACCCGATTGACTCAGGCTTCCTTCACACTGGGGACCCCTTGTTTTTCAAATGCCAAGCCATGGACCCCCTACTTTTGAAAATTTTGTTATCTCTATGGTAGTTAACTGTGCGAAGCATTTTTTTTGGAGAAAATAAGGGGTAGCCCTAATAAGCAAAGGATTTTAGGTATACTAAAAAACAGACCATAAAATTTGTGATATTACCTTGCAAAAATAGCAATGATTTAGTTAGGAATATAAAGACGAATTTAATTTTACTAATGTCTAGTTTACAGCTGAACAAATTATGGCATGTCTAGCAGCTACTACACCTAAATGTGATGGGAGAAATCATGCCTCTTTTTGTCCCAAATAATCCCTTCCACATCCAGTTCAATATTTCCTACATTAATCTCAAATCTGGATCAACATTGAGCATATTTTCTTTTATTAAAATGTGGACCTTGCAGAGCTAATATGTGAATGGTGCCAACGGACCCCCTGGGCGGGTTACGTGGACCCGCTGGGGTCCGCGGACCACCAATTGGGAACCACTGGATTAATTTAACCTAATCCTTGCAAGGTCCTGCTGCCTACGACACTTGGGGCAAAAAGAGACCACTGCACTCACCAATCACCCTCTCCACAATCTGGTACTGCTTGTTCAACTCTGACGCCAGTTCCTGCTGGCAGTTGTAGTACTCCACATCTTCGGGGGAGACCTTGGCCAGCCTGTGCAGGAAAGAGATGGATAAAGCTCTCTGCGGAGAGGGCGCTGAGCGGAGCTCAGGCATGCAGGCGCCGTCCTGCCCACACTATTCTACGAAGAGCCGGAAGACGCTTGGGTGGAAACAGGAAATGGTTTCGCGTCCTCGGCAGAGCTAAGAGCTGGAAGTGGCAATCCGGCTCTGGAATTACTTCTCTGCAAGCAGGGAGCCAAAGTCAAGGCCTTCCACAGCAAAACCACACTCCAGCCACCTTCAGGTGCGATGCGGCTGCGTCCCTCGCCGCTTCACGAAGTACAGGGCACGAGATCCTCCGAGGGGGAGACCTACCATTGCTTGATCTCTTCCTCTTTCTTTTTGAAGTTCTCCAGCTTCTTCAGGCTTTTCACTTTCTGCTGCTGCAGGGAGTCCTCGCTTTCCCACGTGCTGTGGATGGCCCTTCCACTTGATCAGGTACTGGGCCTCCCCTTCCTCCTTCTCGGTGTTGAAGTCGGCACAAGGGTCGCCGTTGGCTTCCGTGGCGTAGACGGTGGTGGACGCACCGGTGGCTGTCGAGAGGAGGCCGATTAAGGCTAGATTAGACCCGCAACAAAATGTTCCAACCTGGAACACTCCTGTGGAATGCAGTTTTCTGGGGAAGGGGGGGGTGCTGTGAAGGCTGGTGGCTCTGATGTCCGTGGGGTAGTGAATCTGCTTCGGGTTTCAGTCAGAACTCTTTAGAGTTCTGATTGAAACCTGGAGTGGACTCACCACCCCACAGACACCGCAGACACCGGCCTCCGCTGGGGTGTAGGGCTCCCCTCCAACGGTCAGCCAGCATTTTGGGTCCCTTAAACATGCCCAGTCTTCAGAGAACTGTTTTTGGGGTTTCTTCCACCCTGCCCCACTCACACGCTTAGGATTTATTTTGTCATTTTCCTTCGTTACTTGAAGGGTCGTCCCATTCCATATGTACCTGCCCAGACCCCACAATCACATTCAAAAGCTCTCCTCCGAACGCCCCCACCAAATAAGGCGAGACAGGCGGCTACTTCAGAGAGGGCCTTTCCAGTGTTGGCACCCCAGTTGTGGAATGAGCTCCCCAGAGTGGCTCACCTGGAACCTATATTGTGGTCTTTACAGTGGCAGGGGGAGACTTTTCCTCCAATCGCCCGGCTTTTTTAGCCCTTCAGTTTTTAAAACGGCATCAGTGTGTCTTTCGCTCTTTGCACTACTGCTGGCTTTTATCTTGGTTACTACTTGGTTTTATTCTGTTTCAAATGTACGGTTTTTCTATTATGTTTTTACTACGTTATTGCATTTTACGGTTTTAAGTTTTGCCTTGCAAACCGCCTAAGGAACTGCAGCTATTGGGCGGTACAATATCATACGCTCTCAAAGGCCTCAGATTAAAGGAAGGTCTTAACCTGGTGCCGAAAAGATGACAATGTTGGTGCCAGGCAGGCCGTGATCCGTGAGTGGGGCTTCTCGGTTGTAGCACACCGAGAGGTTTGCCTGGCTCCCGTTCGGATGTGTTTTCAGTATCAAGCAGAGACTTTTTTAAAAAATAATAATTGTCCAGACATTCCAGCATGTTTGTCGTGTTTCTTTGCCCTCCCGCCGAAGTGCAAGACAACAAAGAAGTCTGCCAACTAATCTACAAAGCTTTATTCAGTAAATAAACATCTTTTTGCACCTCAGGAGAATTTAAAGCCTAGGAACTTTCTTCTAGACTAACACTCGGCTAAACTAAGCAAAGCAATTGTTCTTTCAAGAAAAGGGAAGAAAGGCCTTTTCCCTGAGGCCCTTTCACTTCAAGGAAGATTTCTTGGAAGAAGCTTTTGCTTTTCGAGAGAGGCTAGCTGAGCTGACCGCCTCTCATCTACCTTTAGCTCCGCCTGTTTGAACCTACAGCAGACCCTGGGGTCGGCCAGCTCTGACGTCCCCTCCCCATTGGAGGATTTCTGACCTCCCACAGACTGTGTGTTGTTAATGTTCTCATTTATACTGTCCTGTGCAGATTCATCCCTGGCTGCAGAAGAGTCCAAGAGAATCACCTCCCCCACTTCCTGCATAAGCTGGGACGTTTCTAGTCCTGTTTCTTCAACTTCAGAATCTGATTCTGATGGATAGCCTGAAACTCCTTCCCCCACACCAAGGGGAACAGGCCTTGTCATGACAACGTTGAACAGCTGAGATGAAATTGTGGTGTTTTGGCAGAGGTGCCCACCCTCTTCATCTTCCCCAACCACCAATCACTTGACAGTGTTCCAGCTTTTGTGCTGTTTTCCCCTGCATTGAAGAAGGTTGACATACCTCCCCTAAGACTCAGCGACGGCCAGTGTCATGTCTAACCTTACTGCCCCTGTTTTTGGAGAAGGTGTTTCAGGTAATCAATCAGATTCGGAAATAGAGGAGGCGGTGCTAGACACCAGCCAGCCTGTACCAGTGGGGGAGGAAGCTCACACGGGCGATACCCCAGCTGGGAGTCAGCCCTCTCCAGAGCTTATCTCCTCAAGGCCAAATCCTACACACTCAGTGGGAAGTGAGCTTTCTTCCGGAGGAGAGCGTCCCGACAAGCTAGCTGATGCTAGGGTCCGCCGGAAGCTCAAACTCATGGGGCAGAAGGAAGGCATGAGAAAGTCGGTTCGATTACACCAGAACCTGCCTCTGCACCAGGCTCTCTGAAGTTACGGGTGTTTGGGGAAAGGGTTCTTATTCTTCTTGAGCAGACAATTTTCTTGCTTAGTTTGCACAGTTTTGCCTAGGGAGACGTTCCCAAGAGATTAGACTCTCTTCAGGTAGAAGAGATGTTTGTTGCTTAATTAAAGCTTTGTAGATTACTTAGCAAGCCTCATCATTTGCCTCCCATCGAAAGCAGTTTCCTGAGAAACACGACAGGCAGGAAGAGCTTGAAGCAAAAACAGGCCGGCATTTTGACCCTATGCCTTTTGCCTCTGGCCCTGTTCCTTTTTGTTTTCAGAATGTGGCCCCTTGCAAGGGCTTCTCCGAAACTCAATCCGGCCTTCAGGCTGAATGAGATTTCCCTGCCTGGTTTATGGTTCCGTTTCTTTAGCATTTCTGTTCTTTGTCATGCTGACCTCCATCACGTTGGACTTTTTCACACCACGTTCGGTTCTTCAGCCGAAACAACCAATGCAAATAACCAACGCTGTGCAGAGTGGATTATTTGAACGACCGCTGGTTCTCGTGGCGTGTGCCATTGCCTCTTTCGTTGCACACAGTTGGTTATTTTCGGCAACTACAAAGACCCCTTGCAAAAGCGACCAAACTCCCGCTCTGGTCGAGCCAGCAGAACTCGCAATGGCTGATGGGATACCAGCGGGAGGACTGTGCCGGGTGGGGGTGGGAGAAAAGGTGGGGGATGTGTCAATCAAATACACCGTTGACTAATAGTCAACTCAATGCCAGCCTTAATCCACACCACGGCTGATTATAATCGTGTCGTGTAGGGAGGCCCCCATTGATAATCGACCATGGAGATGATTATTAACTCACCATTGACTACTGTGTTGTCTGAACGCAGCCATTGTTTCATTTTTTCAACTGAACACCACCCTACCACAGCCAGCTGAGAGCGGCCGCTGGTCCAACTCGGTAGGAGCCGGCTTCCTATGTTCCAGTGCACTCACCTCCTTTTTTGCCCACCCTCCTGTCCAGCACTTTCTCGATGGTCTCGCTGTTATCCTGCTGCTCCTCAGCCCCTTCTCCCGTCATCTCGATCAGGTCATCCGAGTCCGTCTCAAAGTCGTCATCTTCCTTGTAACTATGGGGGCAGGAGCAAGAAGAGATGGTGTGAGGCTCTTTCTTTGACCTCGAGTTTCCTACAAACAAGAGCAGGGGCGGGGAACGTGCATCCCTCTGGATGCTGTTGGAATGCAGCTCCCATCAGCCATAGCTAGCCTGACCCACAGTGAAGGATGCTAGGAGTTGCAGTCCAGGAACATCCACAGGGCCCTGTGTTCCCCATCCCTGAACTAAAGGGAAGGATCGTCCTGACCTTTTCACAAAGGAACCCTGGACAGGCGCAACCCCTGCGTGGATGGCACTGCATGGACAGCATGGGCCCACCACACCCTAGCATTGTCCGTGTTGACCAGCAGTGCTTCTTCCAGGGCTGCGCCTCTTTTAAAGGGCGGTCCCAAGCAAAGTACACGCTTTGCAACTGCAGAGCATGTCCTTTGCTGCGGGGAAGGGCTTGCAGCTCAGGCGCAGAGCATGAGACCGCATACTTTGCTTGGGACCGCCCTTTAAAGAGAGGTGCAGCCCTGGAAGAGGCACTACTGGTCAACACAGACAACGCTAGGGTGGGATGGACCCATGAGCTGATGCAGTATAAGCAGGCCTGCAAATGTCCGGCACTCTCAAAAGCAGGAACTCTGAGCCCAGGCTCTTTGATTGGCAAGATTTCAGCAAATGTGGCCGTCACGTGTTCAAGCATATCTTCACACGCAGAAGCGCTACAGACCTGCTTTATTCCTAAAATGAAGCAGATGCTCTCAGGAAGCATGAACACATGCGGTGCTCTTCCAGCACTCCTGCGCAACTAGGGTGTTCAGCTGGGGATTAGGAAGGCACAGGAGCCTGCCTTAATTCCAAGCGAGACAACACACCTATAGGGGCTGTCCATGCAACACACTAACCCACACTCAGAGGTTGAGTATGGGTTGTTTTGAGCCGTAGGTTGTTTGTTGAACCATGGTTTAGCTTGCTGTCTGAATGCAGCCAGGGTGGCTCGTTAACCATGCAGCGTGGTTTATTTTCCTTGAACATGCCACCTTGAGAAGCCATGGTTTGTTGTTGGGTTCTTCAGGGTGGTTAACAAGGCACATTGCATGGTTAGCAAACCACCCTGACTGCGTTCAGACAACACGCTGTGAGGAACACATGCTGCGTTCAGACAACACACTAATCCATGGTTTAACAAACAACCCACACTCAGTTGGCATGTTGTGTGAACAGCCCCATAAGACTGATGTTATCTCTGTGTTGCAGACTAGAGAGGAAGGCTGAGACTGAGAGAGAGAAATGCTTGCTTAAGGACACCTCTGTGTAAAAATACTTGACAGACTTTTGGGGGCCTTTTAGCCTAGAAGCAGCACAAAAATCAAGTATAACATAACCAAAGGCGCCTTCTCAATGGACTGCAGGCGCGGAGTCTTCAAGCTTGCCAGATCTACTTTTGCACCAACTGGAGCCTGATGCAAAAGACATAACATTAAAGAATTCTGAGCCCAAAAATTCATTTTGAGCACCAGAACTCAGACCTTCCACATTAAAAAAACACACACCCAACAACAAAACAAAAAACCTCCCACATAAAAATCCACTGCTTTTTACCCCAAGCTTTCCGCATATGAACAGTGTGTGTGAGCAGGGACGGGACGGGACGTCATTTGCTTGCTGCTACTGTTAAACGCTTGCGAGTCACAAAGCTGATCTAGTTGTTATTTATTTATTTATTTATTTATTGCATTTTTATACCGCCTAATAACCGAAGCTCCCTGGGCAGTTCACAAAAATTAAAACCATTCAAAGCATAAAACAAACAGTATAAAAGCATGATATAAAATACATTATAAAAGCACAACTACTGCAAATCATCCAGAGATCGACCAGTAGATCCAGTTCTCCCATCTTCAAACCCTTGGGTTTCTCCCAAGCACTTAAGCCCAACACGCAGGCTACCGCTCTGACCCAGACATTACCTTGGAAAGGCCTCCTTCCCAGACATGAGGAGCTGATGGCACCCATTACCTGAAGTTTTTAGCCACTGGGTGCCGGGTCTGTTTTTTGGGTGCCTCGTCATCCTCGTCGTCATCCTCGTCCTCGGATGACTCAGTTTTCCTCCTCCTCTTCCCATGCTGGACATTGAGCACCTTCTTCGCAATGGTTTTGGCCACTGCTCTAAAATGAGCAAAAGACAGGAAGATATAATACAGTCTGTGGAATACGAGGAGCCGGGTTGAACCAGGGCCACACCAGGGTGGGTGGGTTCCCAACCATTTGGGGCCAGTGGGCACGTTTGGAATTTTGAGGGTGTGTTGTGGACGCTTCCATAAAATGGATGCCACCGGGGGGAGGGGGGGAGGGGGGATGACCCATCACTCCTTTTACTGAAGGCAAATGGGAGAGACTGAAAGGCAAGTTACTTGCCCCAGAACCTAGGTACAAAGCAGAGATGGGTCTGAACTCCAAAACACTAAGAGAGCAATCCTATGGCCCCTGGACAGAGTCTGGGGGCCATTGGATAGTTTGGAGACAATGCCAGCTGCCTCTCCAAGGTTCCCTCCCGCTCCACAGTGTCCTTACTAAACAGGCAAAAATGCCCCTCTAGCAAAAATGTTTCCTTCTCCCTCTGAAGAATCCTTGCTAAATGGGACAAAATGCCCCTCTAGCAAAAATGCTTTCCCCCCACAGAGTACTTGCTAAACAGGAAAAAAGGTCCCTCTAGCAAAAATGTTTCCCTCCCACTCTGCAGAGTCCTTGCTAAATGGGCAAAAATGCCCCTCTAGCAAAAAATGTTTCCCTCCCCTTCTGCAGAGTCCTTGCTAAACAGGACAAAATGCCCATCTAGCAAAAATGTTTCCCTTCCTCTCCGCAGAGTCCTTGCTACACAGGAAAAAATGCCCATCTAGCAAAAATGCTTCCCCCCTCCACAGAGTCCTTGCTAAACAGGAAAAAATGCCCCTCTAGCAAAAATGTCTCCCTCCTACTCTGCAGAGTCCTTGCTAAATGGGCAAAAATGCCCATCTAGCAAAAAAGCAGAGTGGCAGAAGCACAGAAGCAAAGATCACCTCCATGCTCCACCTGCGCTATAGAGGATGCCCACCAGCCTCTGAGTTTGAAGGCTGATGGGCATCCAGATAAGAGTGAGCCCTAAACCACCCTTCTGAATGTAAATGAAAATGGGGTTGGAGAGCAGCCCTTCACTTTACAGCATGCCAGCCTCCCAGTTTTAAAAATAAGTTATTAGAAATATTTTGCAATAAAATAAAAGTCAGGAGAGGCAGGGCGTCTGGTGGGCACCAAGAGAGATCCCTGCAGACACATTGGTGTGCACAGGCATCATGTTGGAAACCCCAGGATCAGGCCTTGTAGAGAGGAAGGATGTGGAGCCAGGGGGTGGGGAGGGAGAGGACAGCTAAAGCAAGCTGCCTGTCGGAGCCATGTATGAAGCTGAACCAAGTCCAGAAATGTGAACCGCCCAGAGAGCTTTGGCTATTGGGCGGTATAAAAATGAAATAAATAAATAAATAAAAATTAACGCCGGGAGGGATCATTCCACAGAATTACAGGGAAGGTTACAGTTGTTCAGTCCTGCTCCTGTACTTTTAATCGGAAGGGTGGGCATGCAGAAATCGAAGGGGTGAAACTTTTACCATCTCTTTATCTCCATGCTGGGAAAACTTTTATCTTGCTGAACGTGTGCATGGGAGGAACATGATGCCAGGGAGGGGTGTGAGTGAGTAAGTGTGGCGATCCCAAGGAAGACAGCACCCCCAATCTCTTCTCTCACCTCCTCAGGACAGGCCTCCTGGCTTTCACTTTCTTCTGCTCCGGCTCACTTTCCGCGCTGGTGCCTTGATCTTGACCATCTTCGTCGTCATCTTCTTCTTCGTCATCATCATCATCCCCAGAACACTCCCTCTTCCATTTCTCTCTAGATTTAGAAGAAAAAGAAAAAGCCCAAAGGCGCATTTGTTTACTTTCTGTATACCTTCCCCGCAGCTGATTTATTGTTATCATTATTGCTGGCGCTGCTAAATAAATGCCATTTCGATAACATTATTTGTCCTCAAATGGTAGCTCAGGACCCACAATGGGTTGCAGCCTGATCCGGGGGAGGGAAGGGGGGGACAGGATCACATGAGCAACACCACTACCACTCCTTTGCTTAAGGGTTATTTTTCCTTTAAAAAAGAAAAGGGGATTTAATTGTTGAGTAGGAAAGGGGACTTCGGCAGGTGCTGCTTGTTCCACAGGAGTGAGAAAAGTTGCATCAGCCAAAATTCCCTGCACTGCACAAGTACTGCACATAACAGGAGTCCTGCCTCCACAAGCTTCGCATCTGACCATCCTAAAGAGAAAAGAAGAGGGGCACGTTGTCTCAAAACGTTAAGAGAGAGTCTCACGTTGCAGGTTGTCGCACCTAAATACAGTCTGACTTGCTTCTTTCTAGAACTGGAGTGAGGAGCGTCCAGCAGTCAGGGGCCCAATTACTCCCCGCTGCCCCCAGAATGTACTAGAGCTTGCACACGCACACCGCGGCAGCCAAAATCGCCCGCTGCAAAAAAATAAAAAAAAACCACTACAATTTGGCACAGCAACATGGGATGTGAAAAGTTTGCACCTTGTTCAGAAGTAGAATCACACCCCGGGGATGTTTCTCGGGGGCAGAACTTTGCTTCTGAACAAGATGCGTGGTCCCTTGCTTTCATGAAAATTGGGGGAGGGGCTGCAATATTGGTGGTGGGGGGCATACATTGCCCACCCCTGCTCTAAAATGTTCGGGTTGTTGCTCCGATTAAGCACAGAAGCCTATGCGGACTGCACAGAGGACACAGAAAAGATGGACAGCGAGCGTTTGAAGCGTTAAGTGCAGATAGGAATCATAGGAACTGTTCTAAGAAGGAAACCCGGCTTTTCTTCAGAAACAAGACACGAGCCTCAAAACTTACATTTTTTTCATTTGCTTTTGGCTTCTTCTTTTGGGGCTCTCACTCTCAGACTCGCTATTACCCTTAAATGAAAGGATAGAGGAAAGGGGACGATAAAAGAGGCAGGAGACTATCACGCTCAACATCCGCGGCCGTCGGAAGGCAGCCAGACACACAGTCATTCACACCCCATCCGCAAAAGCCACACCATGCCACACAGACAAAACGGGGGGGGGGGGGAGAGGCGCTCAGCGTCGCTGTGCAAAAAAAAAGTACCCTCTAGGCAGCACCGTTAGTGCTTGCAAAACTGACAAGTTTTTCAAAGAAAGCCCTGATGCACCAAAGATGTGCACGGGGGCAAAGAGAAGAGATAAAAACCAAGAAAGCAAAGAGAGAAAAGAACTGAAATGAATGCATAAAAGCTACATAGGTAGTTGCCTTATATTGAGTCAGGCCATGGGTCCATCCAGCCCAATATTGTCGACGCTGACTGGCAGCAACACTTCTCCAGGGTTTCAGGCAGGGAATCTTGGAGGACGGCAACAAGAGAGAGGGCCTTTTCTGTGGTGGCCCCCCAACTGTGGAACAATCTCCCTGATGAGGCCTGCCTGGCGCCGCCTGTTATCTTTTTGGCGCCAGGTCAAGACTTTTCTCTTCTCCCAGGCATTTAGCAATATGTAATTAGCCTGGGTTTGTTTTTGTAGGTTTTCGTGGTTTTAAATTGTATGTTTTTGTGAGTTAAAATTTTTGTATATTGTTTTTAAGTGTTTTTATCCTATGTAAACTGCCCAGAGAGCCTCGGCTATGGGTGTGTGTGTGTATACAAATGTAATGAATAATAATAATAATAATAATAATAATAATAATAATAATAATAATAATAAAAATAATAATAATATTTTCCCACCCTACCTGGAGATGCTGAGGATTGAACCTGCGAACGTCTGCATCCAAAGCAGGCGGTCTCCACTGAGCTATGGAATGAAGAGGCCAAACTAATTTAGCAAAGATATTCCCCAAACGCTGTTACCACTGCAGCAGTCAGAAAGGAACTGGGCAGGAAGGCGCAGGTGGGCTTACCTGAGCCTCCACTTCTTTTAAGAGAAGGGCACACTTTTGACTGGCTCAGCTCTAGAATGCCCCAGGCACGGCTCTGCATAGGAACACCACCACCACCCCCGGCCAACGTACCACACAGAGACCGCAAAGAAGAAGACCAAGTCTTACGTAACAAGGGTGATTTTGGAAAGAGTTGCAATTCTAAGGCTCAGTACCACAGGTTCTGAAGGCGATTTCGTAACAGACGTCCCCATGTCAAGAAAAAAAGGCTCCAAGTTGCCCCAAGAGCGGCAAGTTCTTTCAGCATGCAATGGGCACTCCAGGGGTGAAAAGACCAGCAGAGGAAGGAAAGTGAATATTAATTGACATAGCCCTGATGGTTGTGTGCTACCTACAGTATCCGAGGCAGTAAGCCTGTGTGCACCAGTTGCTGGGGAACATGGGCGGGAGGGTGCTATTGCACCGTGTCCTGCTTTGTTGGCCCCTGGTCAACAGCTGGTTGGCCACCGTGTGAACCAAGTGCTGGACTAGGTGGACCCTCGGTCTGATGACATCACAGCACGAGAGTTTGGTTCAAGGGGGCAAGAGGGGATCAACAGTTTGCTGTGCAGCAAGGGAATTGGGGGAGGTCTGAAAACAAAGCTAAAAGCCAGACCCCTCCCCATCTTCAGGTCAATGGACTTAAGCTTCATGGCTCTAGTAGTAGTCGTTTTTATTACATTTATA
The DNA here is from genome assembly GCF_023053635.1 of Elgaria multicarinata webbii. NCBI lineage: Eukaryota > Metazoa > Chordata > Lepidosauria > Squamata > Anguidae > Elgaria > Elgaria multicarinata. The sequence goes on along the minus strand of NC_086181.1, from coordinate 333,040 downwards.
TACTGCCCATGTCATGTCTAATCCTACTGCGCCTGTTTGGGGAGAAGATGTTTCAGGTAATCAATCAGAATCAGATTCAGAACTAGAAGACGCAACGCTAAACACTAGCTAGCCTGTACCAGTGGGGGAGGAAGCTCTCTAGAGCTTATCTCTTCAAAGCCAAATCCTACACACTCGGTGGGAAGTGAGCCTTCTTCTGGAAGTGAGCGTCCCAACAAGCTAGCTGACGCTAGGGTCTACCAGAAGCTGAAACGCATAGAGTGGAAGGAAGGCGTGAGAAAGTCGGTTCGATTACGCCAGAACTTGCCTCCGTACCAGGCGCTTGTCTTGCTTAGTTTGCAAAGTTTTGCCTAGGGGGACGTTTCCAAGAAGTTAGGCTCTATTCAGGTAGAAGAGACATTTGTTGCTTAATAAAAACTTTGTGGATCACTTAGCAAGCCTCCCATCGAAAGCAGGAGTGTTTTGAAGAAAAAGACAGCCCATAGCCGAAGTTCTCTGGGCAGTTTAGTAAAGGCACATTGTGCAGCAACCTGGCTAAGAAGGTCTGGCTGTGGGGAGACCACCTGCAGACTCTTACATACATGGTCTTCCATCCCATTGTGGAAGTAAGGGGGCATATAAATGTAATAGAGAAAACAAAATCCATTTGGATCCTGGCCTGCAAGTGTCCATTTACTGATTTCTTTAGTGGAAATGGTACTGCGGGGGGGGGGGGGGGCGTTGTGAGAGAGAAAGGGGGGGCATCAAGAATAATAGTTCTGAAGTTTTTCCTATTTAAGCTCCTTTGAAAAGAAGCTCTTGAGCTCTGCAGTGAGAGGCACCAACATGGTCCAAAGTGTATGTGCAGGCAGACCTGGGACTGAATAGGGGTAAGAAAAACAGCAGCTAAGCTGGGTGCAGGAATCCAAGAACATCAGGGGCAGAAGAGGCAGAATAAAAAGTTCCTTCATTAGAATGTGTTTCTTTTTAAACAGCTGGGATTGTTTAGCTTGGGGAAAAAGGAGGCTAAGGGCAGACCTGATAGAGGTATACAGAATTATGCAGGGTGCGGAAAATGTAGACACGGAGACATTTTTCTCCCTCTCTCATAATACTAGAACCCAATGGGGTCATCCCATGAAGCTGATTGGTGGGAGATTCAGGACAGATCAAAGGAAAGACTTCTTCACACAGCACATAGTTAAACTATGGAACTCACTACCACAAGATGTAGTGATGGCCACCAATCTGGATGGCTTTAAAAAGGGTGTGAAGGTTTGAGGCCTACACAGGCTTTGGTTTGGTTCAAGCCTGAAGGCCCAAAAATCTCCTGATGGGAGGGGGCATTCCTTGAGTTTCATTTCCCCCCTAAAGGAGTTAAGACTTTTCCCCAGTTTTAGGTTACCTAATTGTTTGGTTCCAGTTCTATTATTATTATTATTATTATTATTATTATTATTATTATTATATTTATTTATTTATTTATTTATTTATATAGCACCATCAATGTACATGGTGCTGTACAGAGTAAAACAGTAAATAGCGAGACCCTGCCGCATAGGCTTACATTCTAATAAAACCATGATAAAACAATAAGGAGGGGAAGAGAAAGCAAACAGGCACAGGGTAGGGTAAAACTAACAGTATAAAGTCAGAACAAAATCAAGTTTTAAAAGCTTTAGGAAAAAGAAAAGTTTTTAGCTGAGCTTTAAAAGCTGCGGTTGAACTTGTAGTTCTCAAATGTTCTGGAAGAGCGTTCCAGGCATAAAGGGCAGCATAAAAAGGGATGGAGTTAATTGTACAAGAGAGAGAGGAAGAACTACAGAGAGAAGAGACTCTGAGGAAGAACAGCCAGAAGGCTGGAAGGGACTCTAGGCCAAAGCCTACAATTTATTTATTTATTTATTTATTTATTTATTTATTTATTTATTTATTACATTTTTATACTGCCCAACAGCCAAAGCTCTCTGGGCAGTTCATAAAAATTGAGAGTAGCTAGGCTAGAGGAAACTGCGTTTTTATTTCTTTTATGCCTTTTAAAGTCTTACAGCTCTGTTTGAGTAAATGCCTTCAGTTTATCTGCCTTTGCCTTTTGTCATATAACCTAGTAAATATTTGCTGTTAAAACCTGGTGTTCAGGAGTATTGTTTAAACCATGCCTAAGGCCAAAACCCCATTTTACTAAGAGGGGAAAGTAAAAAGATGTTGGATGAGGAAAAGGGCTCTTAAAGAGGCAACATATGTTTAAGGAGCTGATCAAGGGCTCCAGGTAAAGGAGGAACCTTGACAAAGGGGTTGGACACATCCCTGGAGGGGGAAGGCTATCAATGGCTACTAGCCCTGACGGTTACGTGCTACCTCCAGTAGTGCTACCTCCAGTATCCGAGGCAGTTAGCCTGTATGCTGGGGAACATGGGCGGGAGGGTGCTGTTGCACCATGTCCTGCTTTGTCAGTCCCTGTGTTCTTCACACAGCACATAGTTAGACTATGGAACTCACTACCACAAGATGTAGTGATGGCCACCAATCAGGATGGCTTTAACAGGGGGTTGGAGAAATTCCTGGAGGAGAAGGCTATCCATGGCTACTAGCCCTGACGGTTATGTGCTACCTCCAGTATCCGAGGCAGTTGGCCTGTATGCTGGGGAACATGGGTGGGAGGGGTGCTGTTGCACCATGTGCTGTTGCTTTGTGGGTCCCTGGTCGACAGCTGCCTGGCCCCTGTGTGAACAGAGTGCTGGACTGGATGGACCCTTGGTCTGATCCAGCTCTTCTGATGTTCTTAATCATGGCCCTCACCAATCGTTTTAAAACCCCAAATTCTGAACACAGATTCCAACCCTAAACAAGCCCCCCTCGCCCTGTGAAACTGTCAACTCTCATACAAACAAGAAACATGCATCAACATACACACAGACACACGTTAGCTGTATCGGTCCCATGTCCCACCCGCCCCACCCCAGTCCCCAAAACCAAGGCTGTTCCGTCTAACCGGCTACCACTTGCTGCAAAGCCACCGTGCTGTGCTAGCGAACGTGTCACACCCTCCGTCGGACTCTGTTGCAGCTAAGAGCTGTGTTACACAAGCCAGGATCAGGCCTAGGTTTGCTGGGGACTCCTGGCCCTCAAAGGGCTCTCTGGCCAGGTAGAAGCTCTGGACACCCCGAAGTGGCTCTCCCCAAATCCTCCCGTTCAAAAGCGGAGGCCAAGGTAGGAAGATGGCAGCTTTGGGGATGGGCACCTGTTCTCTCGAGTCTCCACGGACGCTTTGGGAGGCCTGGACTAGGCTTCAACCACCAAATCTTTGTCAGGACTTGCTTATCCACAGGCTCACACCAGGACAATTAAACAGTCCAAGTGGACATGCTGTGGCTTTTGCTGTGGTGGGTCCTGTCCCGCCGTAGATATTCGCCTACACACGGTTTTGTTTGGGGCAAACCTCTTTCATTTAAAACTGGGGCACCGTTCTGCCTGTACTGTCTTCCCTGCTGCACGTGGGCCAGAGGTGGGCAACTTGTGACTCCTGCAGACGTTCTGGCCTAGGACTCCTATCACCCCTCACTATTAGCTAAGCTGACTGAGGCTAATGGGAATTGTAGTCCAAAACATCCAGAGGGACACATGCTGCCCGCCCCTGACAGAACTGTCTGTTTCAACTTTTTGTTGCTGTTTATTTTGTACAACTTATTCTTGCAATCGTCAAGGAATATATTTCAATCAAGGGTCAAACTAGATCTGGTATCAGGACAGGAAAGGAGCTGTAAGAGGGGGCAATTTTGACAGGGAAATGGCCCCAAGGGAGCACCCACTTCTTTTTTTTTTAATTGAAAAGGAGTGCACGAGCGCTCCAGAGATACAGGTAGGGTTTTTGTTTTGTTTTTTAAAGATCCTGCTCCCCCCCCCCCATTAGGCATGGACCACCTGAGGAGCTCCGTGCCCCATTCCCGGCTCCTCCCATTTGCTCGTGAGGAGCCAGGACAAAAACGGTACGATCCCGAGACTGCGGGAAAAGTGGTGATTAAAGCTGTCCCGGTTATCCTGGGGCAAGGGAGGGACGCACAGGGATGATCCACAAAAAAAGTCCGGCCCCTCCACCCCACACCCCACCCAGATGCCTTCATCATTCCCAATCTCATTACCTATATTTTATATCAAACACTGTGGAATCTTCCTCGTCATCCTCATCTTCATTTAAGGGGGCCATTTCCACCCGCTCCGCCGGGGTCGTGATGACGTCATACTTGCGGGTCTTTTTCATCTTCCTGCCAGACCTAAAACGGCAGGGGGAGAAAAATGGCACGTTTTTATATATTGCTAGTGCCAGAGACACCCAAAAATCCATGGAAGCCATTTGTATGGCTGGGGAGCAAAGGACTGAACAGCCCCTGCCCCACCATCGCTCCAGGCTTGTGGTCTGGCACCACGGAAGCCTTTCTTTCTCAGGACATACTTGCAGTACTGGGAACAAAACCCTATGAGGAGAGATTGAAGGAACTGGGCGTGTTTAGCCTTGAGAAGAGAAGACGGAGGGGAGACACGATAGCACTCTTCAAATACTTGAAAGGTTGTCACACAGAGGAGGGCCAGGATCTCTTCTCCGCCATCCCAGAGTGCAGGACACCGAATAATGGTCTCAAGTGACAGGAAGCCAAATTCCAGCTGGACGTCAGGAAAAGTTTCCTGACTGCTATACGACAATGGAACCCATGACCTAGGGAGGTGGTGGGTTCTCCCACAGTGGAGGCCTTCAAGAGGCAGCTGGACAGCCCTCTGTCAGGGATGCTTTAAAGTGGATTCCTGCATGGAGCAGGGGTTGGACTCGGTGGCCTTATAGGCCCCCTTCCAATTCTATTATTCTATGATTCTACTCTTGCAACAAAGTTGTATGGCCCAGGCTGCAGTTCAGAAGTTACTGGCTTAATCGGTCGATTAATTAACCTGAGCTTAAAGCAGTTAGGCATCCGGGGACGAGGTGCAATTTCAGACACATAATCACGATCGTGAGACATTAAAGTGGTGTGACAGTGGCACTGCTGTCGCTTGTGTACACAACATGCATTTCTTTTGTCCCACTGTCATTTCTGATCAGACAGTGGTGGTGAAGTGAGGTTTGGTTATAGGTGTGCACTTGTGTATGCACACACACACTTTAAACACTGAGCCAGCTTCAAGAGGCAATGGCAAATTGAAACAAGACTGTCTCAAAGGGGATGTGCATCACGCTTAATGTTTTTTTAAAGCCATTATGGTGCATTAACTGGAATAAGTAATAAAAAAGAAAAGATTAAAGATTGATTGCTGTCTAACTTAAGAAGAGCCATGCTGTACCAGACCAAAGGTCCATCCAGTCCAGAATTCTGTTCACACAGTGGCCAACCAGATGCTCACAGAAAACCCACAAGCAGGACATGAGTGCAACAGCACCCTCCCACCCATGTTCCCCAGCAACTTTCTCTGGCAGCACATAGCCATCAGAACTAGTAGCCACTGATAGCCTTCTAATCTGTGAATTCGTCCAATCCCCTTTTAAAGCCATCCAAAATGGTAGCTTTCACTACATCTTGTGGAACTGAGTTCCATAGTTTAACTATGTGAAGAAAGTAATCTGAATAAAGTGTGGAAGCTATCATTTGTTCAAATTGTTACCTCCAAAAGGCATCATTCCCATAGTTTCTGAATTGTGCATCTTATAATCATAGGGTTGGAAGTATTTTGGGATCACAATCTAACACCCTGCTCATTGCAGGACGCAACCACGGCATCCCGCAACTTGGCCATTCAGCTTCTGTCTTTGGACTTTTCTACATGAGTCTTTAAACTACCAACCGAGGCTTCTGCTTCCAGATTCTTCGTGGGATTAAGATCAGCTCCTTTACACATGTTTCCCCCCATCCCAGGTATTTTCTTTCTCTGCCTTTCTATATGTTCCATTACACAACCACTAGGTGGTGCTGTGGTATAACAATTGCACAAATACACCAGGGTTTCATGCTGCCATTCAAGGAAATACCAAACTTTCCTCGATAGGAAACCCCCCTAATTATTAACTTATTTATTTATTATTATTTATTTATTACATTTCTATACCGCCCAATAGCCGGAGCTCTCTAGGCGATTCACAAAAAAATTATGACGGTTGCAAAGTATAAGAGAGGATGATAATGTCATGTAAAGTATTTGCAAACTACCAGGAGTGAGGAATCACGAGCACACAATAAATGCCTTGTGCAGAAAAGCTCCAAGCCTTCTCCATCATACCTATCCTCTGACAACATCAATTTAAGTGCTACTCATGGTGCATACAAGATCAACTTCACAGCACTTCTCTTGATAGGAAGTTCTTGCATTTTCAGCAGTATAATCCAATTACTGCAATTCAGTATTGAGACTTTGGATTGCTTTGAGAAGAATATTTGTGCATGAATAGCCAAATAAATGTGGCTATTCATATTCATAATGGGTACCATCACACTGCACCCAACCCTGGAGATATATACCCTTGCCTGAATTATCTAAACCTGTCATGTTAACATCACTTAAGGAATGTAATTGCCAGTGTTTAACCAGCAGCCTATGTTACCTGATGATTTATCTGTTCAGTACGACCGTGAGCAACGTAATGAGCTATTAAAACCCGTTACAGGTTTACAAGCCATTTAGGACGTGCCCACAACACCACACTATTTATTCCAGATTAACTAGTCCAGAAAATAAACTAGCCTCTAGCTCTTGTCTCACCATCATTAACACTGATTAGAATTACTCCTCCACGCCTTGGATATAGATTCATGTAACACAGATTTGGTTTTATTTTTACGTATAGCAGATGTCTTTGTAACAAGGACTTAGAGTACGCTGAAGGCAATTCTATATATTTTAAAGGGGAAGTCCTTCATCCAGACGTGTGTGTGTGTGTGTGCGTGCACTCCTTCAATGCATCCTTATGGAGGTTTTTCCTATTAATTCATGTGCCCTTGATTATCTGCTACCCTTGCACCTAGGATGTGTACCTAGGAGTTTCTAATATTTACCCAGATTGGCCTGGTTTGTTCTTGCAAAGCCCTGCAAGTTTTCCAAGGATGTCAAGCTGTTGGGTTGCCAACTTATCGAACAGCTCCTGTGGTTCTGCCTTTTACAGCAATCCCAAATACAAACCAACCCAGGTGGTGAACACGTTCCTCTCCATCTGCACATCAGCATGCAGTTCAAGGCCCAAGAGCACGCCAGTCTACCGCAACAAAGGCTAAGAACTTCTCCACATTTAACAAATATCCCCGCAACCTTACCAGGGCTTTGTCTCTGCAGGTTTAACAAGTAGCACAATACACACACTTCCCCTTTCGTTTTTGCCCATTCTTTCCCATACGTTTCCATTTTACCACCAGCAGATGGCGATGCTTTGTAGCATGATTTCGATTTATTGCCACATTTTCGGGTTTTTTTTATAAAATGGCGGATTCCCAACTGAAAATGGCAGGAGAGGCATCGGAGGTTGGCGATGTCATGGAAAGGACCTGCAAACTTCCATGAATGACCAATCAAGGGCATGCAACAAATTGCTCACGTGGAGAAGCTCTAAGTACCTGTAACCAAAAGTACCTGTAACATTCCTTCCTTATTTAGCCTTACCTCCATTTCCCTCCTCTTTCTCCTCAGATTTCCCTGCACTGAATTTTAGACTGGAAGCTCCTCGGGGCAGACACCTGCAAAACCTGTACAGCACCATGTACACTGATGGTGCTATATAAATAAATAATAATAATAAAACGAAGCTGTACCAGAGAGCCGGGAAGCAGAGCAGCGACTTCTGGGACAGGTTGCCTGGTAAGAGCTTCAAAGCCATCTTCCCCTTTGCTATTTTCCTGGAAGGAGTGTTTGTGTGCGAGAGAACTTAATCTTGAAACATAGTAAGAAGCCAGTTGGGAGGGACCTGGGAGAGAGGCACGAATCCTGTGCCACTCTCAGCCTTTTCCTTCACCCGCAGCAGTTTTGCCAACGCACTCAGTCACATGAAGATCAGGTTCTCCCTGTCGCTCCATCAAGTGATGGTAAAAATCACTAGTCTCAACCTGCAAGCTGTTTGGGCTGATCATGAGCCTTTAATCTATTTTTAGTCAAACAGCCCCAAGGATTAAAAGCTCCACTCTTGACACACTAAGTAAAAGGTCCCCAGACACGCTCCTCCCTGTGGCTTGCCTGCAGCATCACCACTTTATGAAAGGAGGTTTGATGAAGGAGGAACCCAGTCCTTGCTACTCCAGGAGACTACAGCACTAGGGCAGGGGGCGAAGAGATGCTAGGCTCTACTGGAAATAAATTAGCTCCTACTTCAGAGATGATCACATCAAATCGTGCCGTGTTATTATTTTTAAACAGGGGCAAAACAGCAGGAAAGGTTTTGATGAACTGGATGAGCTTTCCTCAACCTTCCAGATACACTAGACTGCAACTCCAATGGCCATGCTGGCTTGGAATGATGGGAGTTGTAGTCCAACACATCTGGAGGACACCCGGTTGGAGAAGGCGGAGGTAGATGGTGTAAGCGGCAAATGAGATCCAGTAGAAGCATGCTGAGGGCTAAGGTATTGGGATGGAGTGGAGGGTAAGGAGACGTTGAAATGGCATTTTAAGGTTTTGTAAGCTGATCTCAGGACCTGATGGCCAAAAAGCAGTGGGATATAAATTTAGAAATAAATACAGGTTGCATCTTTCTGCATGATGCCTAATAAACGTAGGGAATTCAAAACCACCAGAGATGGGCACAGGCTATTTTAAATGCTGCATTGTTCAAACAAACTGGATTAATCAAGGAATGACCTTCCAAGCAATTGCAAGATTGCCCCTGATTAGCCTGGCACCATGTTAGAAAAGTTGGCATAGTGCTACCATTACTGGCTTCTCAGGAAGGAAAAATGATAATTAGTGTGCCTCACCACATAATTCTGACCAGGGTATAACTTCAGCCTGCAGCCTTACAGACTTCCTTGGGAGTAAACCCTACTGAAATCAGTAGGGCTTTAATTCCAGGAAGCATGATCCAAAAAGCACAGGCTTTTTCATTGTATATTATTTTTTATAATAATAATTTATTATTATTATTATTATTATTATTATTATTATTATTATTATTAATAATAATAATTATTAAATAATAATAATAATAATAATAATAATAATAATAATAATAATAATAATAATATCCCACCTTTTTCCCAATACTGGACTCAAGGCAGTTTACAAGATTAAAACATATACAATTAAAACATATAAATATAAATTTACAAAAGATAAAATAGAATTAAACCCCTGTAATATTAAAAACATTTTTTAAAAAATTAAAAATCCAATACAAGAACACAGGTCCAGAGTATTCCCAAAGACCTGACGGAACAAAGACGTTTTTGCCTGCCTCCAAATGTGTAACAAGGAGGGAGTTCCAGAGTTTTGGAGCAGCCACTGAGAAGGCATTGATTTTACGCACACGCTAACTTCAGCAAATTTAACCAACCAAAAAACCTAATCTAATTCATCAACTCAGATATCTTTACATGGGTCAGAGCATCCACCTCCAAAAAGAACACAAGATATAAACAGAAGATTGGAGAAATTCGTGGACAGATCTATCAATGGCTATTTACCATGAAAACTCCCTTTGTTATCTTCATAATATCTGCACTACTGATGTTAAGCTCTTGGGGACCAGCCTTGGAGAGCTCCTTTAGAGTACTGATGGGTTCTGATTGAAACCCGGAGCGGATTCACTGCCCCACTGACTTCGGAGCCACCAGCCACTACTGCCTCATCCTCGTGCCTCAGTTCACAAGAGAACACCACCTTGCAGCAGTAGTTTCTATTTCACCGCTAGCCCGTACGTACGTGGTCACCTGGAAAAATCCTTACCTACTGCAGGGCTGGGAAAAGACTCCTGCCTTGGAAACCCTGGGTGAACCACTGCCAGTCAGTAGAGATCAGCTTTCCCCAATCTGATGCCCTCCAGGTGTGTTGGATTACAAGTCTCATTATCCCCAGCTGGGGAGGGTGGGAATTGTAGTCCCATACTTCTGGAAGGCACCGTGTTGGGGAAGGATGGCGTAAATAATGTTTAGATAAAAGGTACTAAGCCTCAGGCCCATAGGCCAAATTGGGCCTGCGGGCGAGATCCGGCCCACTACCGGGCCAGATCCTGCCCTCCGTGATTCCCCAGATGGGCCCACCCCTTCCTTGGGCCCATTTCTCCTCCCCACCACTGACTGTTTGGTGGTTTCCCAGCTCTTTTGTGCAGTTTTCCCCCCTTTGAAAAGAATTTTAATGCCTCTCCTGATAACTGGCAGTGGGAGCTTTAAGCTACAATACGCTGGCAATTCTTGGATTCTGGCTCCTCGTCTCTCTTGCAAGCACCAAGAGCTTCTCTTAATTTGAATTCGGCTCTCGGACAGAAAGAAGTTCGACACCCCAGGCTTGCTTGAGCCAATGGCGTGGCCGGGTATAAGGCACTTTGCTATGCGTGTTTTCCAGTCCTCAGTCTCTCTCCCGTGACTTCTCACAACCACTGAACAGCAGCAAGCTGAAAACCTGCAAAATGCTGGGACTAAACAGAACGGCAGCATTCGGATGCAAGGTCCTCCGGCGCACTTCCTCGTGGCTTTCACGCCAGCACACCTGTGCGTCTCTGTCCTCTTGGACAAGATGCCGGAAGGATGACTCATGCCAGAAAGATTAGTCGCCAGGAACAGAGCAAGCAGAGCAAACCAGGGTGTTTTGTTCCATATACCAGGCACTTCAAGAGCTGCCGTGGATGGAACAGTAACCCCCCACTCCATCTGCTGCCCCCACCTGCCCCCAAGTACTAAAGTTGGGCTCAGCTATTGTTTTCCTTCACCAAAGGATCCCTGTAAGGGGGGGCGGGGGATCCATGACTGATTTACAGAAATTTTTGCAAGCAGGATATATTTGGTCACAGATGTTTCCTGAAGGCAACACATTAAAAATCCGGAAGAATGACCAAGTCTGATGTGGCTTTTTCCACACGTTGCCGCCTTAGGCATTGGGGTCGGGCCAAGGCTAAGCAACGGAGTGCTCGCTTTGCGTGCCGAATGCCCCAGGCCCCATCCCTGGTTAAAAGGTGCTAGGAAAAACCTTCCTTTGCCCAAGATCTCAAAGAGAGACTTCCAATAGAGGTTTACACCAGCAAATAGTCCACCCTGGTATAAACCGGCTCCCTAGATTCCTGTTCCTTCCCAAGCGGGAGGAAAAAGTGGCATCAGCAGATACTGCCAAGGTAAGTCTGACATGAACAGGCTACGTTGGGCAGCATTCAGTCTTGGAGATCCAGGATGCCTTTTAGCACATCTTCCACAACCTTGGCCACACTGGCTGGGAATGATGGGAGTTGCAGTCTAAGGACATCAGTTTTGGGGAGGCTGATTTAGAGAGGACATTAGCCACGTGCCTGCCAAGTATTGGGATCGCCTGAATGCTGCAGTACGGCCTAGTTTGGCACTACAACCTGGAGAATTTCAAACATGCGAACAGGGGAAATGACTGAGGGCAAGGATTGGTGCGACGGCTGCTGATGTCACAACAGTCCTCAATTCGGTCCTAGCAGAGCCTTTTCCTGCCTGTTGATGCCAGTGGAAAAGGTCCCAGGTTTCCCACTCTCAGTTCTCTTCCAGCCTTCCCCTGATGTGTTGGACTGCATCTCCCATTATCCCCATCCCATGTGGGCAACAGTGCTGCTGGCTGGGGAGATGATGGAAGCTGTAGTCCAACCCATCTGGAGGGTACCAGGGTGAGGAAGGCTGTATGAGGGTAGGAAGCCTCTTAAGACATGATGCGCTATTGATCGCTGGCTTGTAGGCAAGCTGTTCACTCCAAGCCTCATTAATTTCTAGGAACATAGGAAGCTGCCCTATACAGACCCTTGGTCCAGATAGGCCAGTATTGCAGACACTAACTGGCAGCCATGGCTCTCTAGGGTTTCAGGCAGGAGTTTCCCCAGCCCGACCTGTACAGGCCATTGATCAAACCTGGGACCTTCTGCCCGCTGAGCTGGGGGCCTTCCTTTCAACGACAGGAGTACGTTCATATAGCCCCATGTAGAGAGGGATCATTTCATATCCCCCTAATATGGGGATAATCTAAACAGCCCTACCTGGTCAGGTTGTTGGAAGGCTCACCAAGCTGGTGCACATTTTGAGGTCCTCCGAATCTGCTAGGTGAATCTGTTCCTGTAGTCCTCGTCCCTTTAACCACTGCCCCTATTCGGAGAACATTCCCGCCTCTCGCCCAGTATGAGGTTGCCAACTAATTTGGGCTGGGGGGCACCTGCGCCTCCAAGAGTAGGGTGACCCTATGAAAAGGAGGACTAGGCTCCTGTATCTTTAACAGTTGCATAGAAAAGGGAATTTTAGCAGGTGTCATTTGTATGCATGCAGCACCTGGTGAAATTCCCTCTTCATCACCGCAGTTAAAGCTGCAGGAGCTATACTAGAGTGACCAGAAAGAAAGGGAGAAGTGAAAGGTGTGTGCATATGTTACCGTAAAGTAAGACTTGCCTTACGGTAACATATGCACACACCTTTCACTTCTCTCTCTCTCTCTCTCTCTCTCTCTCGGAAGCCTACAAGATTTTCGTGTTCACTTATCTACACTCCGCCGCACCCCCGGAGACTCCCACCCAACCCTACACCAAATCTCCGTCTGTTTAACAGCCCCCCCACCCCTCTTCTCCGCCACCCCTCCAGCAGTGACGTGAACGTCGACGCCAACGTCATACGGTCTCCTCCTCCGTCCGTGACCTACGGAAGCAGCCATCTAGCCAAGTTCTGTGAATGTTCGTGGGGTTTGATGTTTATGTATGGAAGGTTCGTGGGCTTTGGTGTTTATGTCTGAAGTTTGGCCTTCAGACATAAACACCAAAGCCAGGGTGGGCGCGGCCTTTTCCCCAACGGGTCACTCGGGTGTGGAGAAGACTACTCCAGTTACCCGACCAGTGGGATTATGGGAGGAGAGGTCGGGGCTTAGTCTGGATTTATGCCCCAATCTCTCCTCCAGCTCTGACGGTCCTCCTGATTAAAACGCAGAGCCCCAACAGCAGCACGTCCAGATGAAATGACAAACCACGGGGTGGTTCCTGTATTATCTCTGTAAGAACACTGGGGAAAATCCCAAATGGAGATGCTTCTCCTAAGGCGGAGAAAGGTGTGAGGGATGCCGACCTGGCGGAACATTGGTCATCAGCAAGTATGGCTGTTCTTGCAATCCAGGCATGTGCAGCCAGCCGCTGATGTTTTACTGCCGATCAAGTTACCTCAGGGGTGGTTCTCTCTCCTCTCATTCCCTCCCTCGAGCTCTATGCCTTCCGGACACTCCAGGTATAATCTGGATTGTTCTTCTGCTCTAAAGGCCGGTCCAGGGGCAACCGGTGGTCGAGGGGAGACTTGGCATCAAGTGGGGATTTCTGGGAGGGTGGGGAGCGAGGGTCTGGGACTTGAGAGTGAGGAGGTGGAAGCAGCTGTTTGTAATCAGCCGATTTGTCTGGGTGGAAGGGCCGGTAATGGTCCGACGGCCCCTGGCTGTGGTAGCCCGTGGTGTAGTAAACTCACGCACACACCGAGGTTTGAGGGCCGAAGTGAGGACCGAAGTGAAGTTTATTGAACATACACAGAGTTTAAGTAGCCAAATCCCTGCTCCTTCTTCCCCCTCCCTCTCAGCCGAAATCCCTTTGATCACCTTGCTTGTATCCTGAATCAACACCCTTAATCCCTTCTGTCTCCCGAGTTAGTCTGCCCTCGTGTTTGTTCCATGCTAATCTGGAAGTTCAACAGGACATGCTTGCAGTCAAACAATGGCCAATTAACTGGGAGGAAGATAACGACAAAAGCCCGTTTGCCCCTGGACAGTCTTCTGTCAACGTGGAGTTCCAGGCCTGTGTGTCATACTTCATCTCCCCCTTTCTTTATTAATTTTATTGTGCAGAAAGGGTGTTGTCCTGATGAACTCCCTGGGCATGATTAGACAGTTGCTTATAGAACTTATGTACTTGCTCTGGGCAATCATTTGTATTTGATCTGGGCGATAGGGTTTCAGAGGGGTGCTTTTCTGCCAGCAACAGCTACACATTTGCACAAGATTATTGAATAAGACATTAGGGATACATTGAATAAACTAACAGGCGACTATTAAAACAAGTATTGCATGTATTGTATTAATACAATACAATACATGCAATACTTCAAGAAAGATTAATATAATACAATACATACCATACTCTACTTCAAGAGAGAATTTAGTCAGCTGAGAGGGAAGTACAACTACAATCTCTCTCACTAGTGTTGAGGCACGTTTTGTTTGGAGTGGGCTACAACTGTTTGTAAATTCCAAGTTAAGTTTGTACTTTGTGGGAATTGTCCGGCAGGTTAAAGCTTTGCAAGGGCAAGTCCTTCTTTATACAGGAGTAAAACAATTTCACTCAAGTTCTATTTTTATTCAGCTGAGATATCAGTTCTTGATGGGACAGAAATTTTTAGAGCAAAGCAAGTCTTTTTGCTGGGTTCAACGGTAACCAAGTTATCTGGAACGTGCTTACAGTCCATTGTGGGTCTTCTCACTGGCTGAAGCAAATAGTCCATATGAAATTGTTGGGCAGCTTGTTTTTGGGCTCTTGTGGTCTTTGGATGCTGGAAGACTAATGTAGCTGATGTCATCTGGACTCTGGTACTGCAGTTCATCCGGGTTTCATCTTTCATTATTATTTTCTTGAGAGGACTTCTTGCATCTCTTTAGGGTTAGGATGGTGTTGACAACAAAAACCTGCATATTGGGAATAAACTACAAAGAGGTGTGGACTCTCTCCATCACTGGATGAAGAGCAAGAACAAAACAAGAACTATGTACATGAATCTGTGCATTTTCTTCTTTAAAATTTAGAGGCTAAGTTTTCACTCTGCACATGCTCTTGGCTAGGCTGCCAAGGGCTAGTTAAAGCTGAATGAAACTTTCAATCAGGGGGCTTTAATGGCTCTGAATGTGAGCGACAAAGAAAGGGTCTTATAAGACCTGTTGTCATGTTAAAAAAGCCATTATATTTGTATCAACTTTTTGGGGGTAACATAAGCTTTAGGTAAATTAGCAATAATAAAGCACACATTTTGGAAGTCTAACATAAGATTCAATTTTGAAAGCAGATACATTAGCAGTGCGAGAATAGTTTCTCACTGCTGGGTGATGGGATTAAAATTAGTCATTGCGAGCTCTTCTCCCATCTGCATACAAGGTGGGCGCATGAAGGAATGGAACATGAGAACGGAGGTCTCGTAGGGGGAGATGATGAGTCAATACACATTAAAACAAGCGTTGGGGGAGGTGAAAAGAAAAGATCCCACAAACTCATCTATTGATATTTGCAGTGCTACAGACATTTGCAGAAGGCGTTCAATCTGTATTTTAGTGAGAGGGAAACAAATTAGGGAGGTGGTGAGCTCTCTTACACTAGAGGCATTCAAGGAGCAGCTGGACAAGCATCCGTCAGGGATGCTTTAGGGTGGATTCCTGCATTGAGCAGGGGGTTGGACTCGATGGCCTTGTGGGCCCCTTCCAACTCTGCTATTCTATGAAACCTTGACTAGCTTCTATGCCAAGGCTTTGAAGCACATGCTTCATTCTCTCTGCTCTGAAATCTGCATAAGCTTGTGTTTGGAAAACAAAAGGCCAACAGACAGTGACTATTTAACATACCCTGGGGGCAGGGCAGGTTTTTCATGATTTAGGACAGAAACTGTAAAAGCAACTTTAATTAGCTTTTGCCAGAGGAATGGTGGAAAAAACAGTCCTTTAAATCAATCACTATAACTTGGAAATCTTTGGGGGGATTAGATTCAGGTTGGGCGGTTAGTTATTTTGAACTAATTCATGCAGAGCAATGAATTTCTCTTTAGAGAGTATTGCTCTATCTATGCTGGTGTTGTGGTAAGCCAGGTAAGAGGGATTGGCAGATGAGAACAAGCTCTTTTTGGTTTGGCTCTTTTTACAAGAGCTACAGCTACGATGCTAAAATGGTGAGAGGCTGTGCCAATATTCTTGCAGGTTTTAATCATATTGGCTGGCTCAGAGTTTATGCCTGGCTCTGTAATGGCATGGATACATCTGAAAAAAGGACGTTGGGCTGGGGCAACTCTGCGTTAACGTGTGAAGGCTTTGAAAGCTGTTTCTGAGGAGATTTGGAGAGTAGCTGCTGGCTGATGCTTTTTAACTCTCCAGGCGCTAGGGCTTGGATCAAGTAACCCTAACAATTGAGGGGGCCTGCTGTGAAGCGGAAGGATTTGTGGCAGAGGTGCCCAAAGCTGCACCAAGATGGTGCTGGCACAGTTAGAATCAATTACTCTTGGAATAGTAAACATTCTCTTCTTCTCACGGCTTGAGCCGGGAAGTACTAAGCCTAAATATCTAGAAGGCAAGGGATCAGAAAATTGGGAGGAAACTACCTGCACTTCTCTGGGAAATTTAAATTCTACTTAAATAGATAGGATCTATTCTTGCACTGCCACTTGTGGCTGCAGGCTTCAGGGCGTGTGTGGGACTTCAGGCGCGCTCGTCTGAACATGGCCCGCTCGTCGCGCAGGGAGGAAGCGCGCTTCCCAGGCCCGTTTTCCCAAGCGGCCTCCTTCCCCGTGCGACGGCGCGGGGCTTTGGTCTGCATTTCTGGCTGCCGCTGCCGCGCACACTCTTGACCCAGCCTCGCCTGGAGAAGCGGCGCGGCAGAGGCACCCCTAAAGCACTTCTGAGCTTAGGCCAGCGGTCTGGGCAACCTGCTGCATTCCCACCCCACCTCACTCGCTCTCTAGCACTGACTTGGTGCTTTTGTCGCTTATGGCTGGTGGCAGCTCTGCGGCGGCGCTGCGCTGCCCAGCCGCCTTGCCGAGAGATCTGGGCTCTGTGGGCAGCGGGCGGCGGCGCAGAGGAGGAGGTGGAGGCAGAGCTGGCAGGATGGCGAGGGGGCTTGTGCGCCTGCTGCCGGGGGAGGAATGAAAGGAGGAAGGAGGCGCAGCTGCTGTGTGGAGCAGCGGCTGGACGCAGCGAAGGGAGCCCTCCTGGCCTGCTTGCCTGCCTGGGGGAGGTGGATGCGAGTGGCCGCTTGTCCGCCTTCACGGGCTGGGCTGTTGCTGTTGGCAAAATGCTCTGTGCTTGAGGCGTGTTAAAGACAGGGCATGGCAAGGGTTTATAATCTACAATACAGGCACTCTGTGGTTTTAATTGGCCAGTATCGTGCACAGGACATGAGAAAGACATTTCTGACAATTTTACTATGTCTCTTTGTTTACAAGTTAACTGGACTTGCTGAGACGAAACAATTTGAGGTGGCTGTGGATCAGGAGTTGGTACTGACGTAAAAGTGGGGTCTAGGGAAGATTTTGGCTGACATATCTCTATTGCATTATAGTGCAGTGGCAGATTAATGCTCAAACCACTAGTAGCTAAAACGTACTGAGGTGGGTTTTCCTCAGGAGCGGGTGCCAATGCAAAAGCAGAAACCACAGGGGGTGCTGGCTTACAAATTTCGACTGCTTTGTACTGGGGTGGTGGATTAACGCTTAGCCTGCCAGTAGGCAAAGTGGCTGAGTTTATTTGATGGAATTTTTCAATAGCTACTAGGCATTGGAACCAGGAAAGCAAGATTTCAACTGAGGCGCAAGGTTCTTGATGCAAAACAGTCCCTATTTTTTCCCAATCTGATAAGCAAAACGACCCGCGTTCTGAATACCAGGGACAGACTTTACCTATCTCACCAACCAGCTTCTGAAACAAGGACTCTGTGCCATGCCCTCCTGTCTCATTGACTATGCGGGTTAACTCTGCCGTGTGTTTCTGCTGGAGGTTGGATAGCCCGCAGCCCATACTCACCGCTTGAAGGGGCCTTCTTAGAAGACGGGGGTCTCGAGGAGACGAGGGGTGCACCACTGTGGCCTATGCCAGGCGACGATAAGTATGTTTGGCAGCTGCTAGTGGTGGTCCCTGTGGATGGGCGCCACTCTGTAGTAAACTCACGCACACACCGAGCTTTGAGGGCCAAAGTGAGGACCGAAGTGAAGTTTATTGAACATACACAGAGTTTAAGTAGCCAAATCCCTGCTCCTTCTTCCCCCTCCCTCTCAGCTGAAATCCCTTTGATCACCTTGCTTGTATCCTGAATCAACAGCCTTAATCCCTTCTGTCTCCCGAGTTAGTCTGCCCTCATGTTTGTTCCATGCTAATCTGGAAGTTCAACAGGACATGCTTGCAGTCAAACAATGGCCAATTAACTGGGAGGAAGATAACAACAAAAGCCCGTTTGCCCCCGGACAGTCTTCTGTCAACGTGGAGTTTGTTAGAAATGAATAAATATGTTACTTTTTCATATTACAATGTTTAATATAAGGAGAAAATATAATGGCTAATGCATTATTAAAAATATTATAAGGGATTCTGAAAAGGGACAGCTAAAAGCAATGTTATAACTGAAGCATAACCAATGGGCAGGAAACACCCCAATGGTTTTAGCCGTTAGACTATTCAGTTGAAGTAAAAAGAGAACAAAACGGAACTTGTGGCTGGACTGGTGGTCAGGAGAAATGAAAAATAGAACCAACCGAAAACAGTAGTTGATAACAGCATCTGTTGTTTTCTGAACTCATGACCTTGTGGTTTAGCTAACAGGAAGGGGAGGGAATGAATAATTAGAGCAATAAAAGAGGTGGGATCTTGGAGAATAAATTCTTAATATGGAAGTAAGTAAATAATAGTGGGTGGAATATCAAATGAAATAGAAAAGCAAGTAAACAGAGGCGGGACCAAAAGGCATGTTGGGATAGGCTGTAACCCCTTAAGTCTCTAACCAATAACGAGACCGGGGAGGGACCTCTTCAGCCGGGCGAAAGGTATAAGAAGGCTTAACATGTGCTTGGGGTGTGTGCCTACTTTGCTAGAGCACCCAGACTTGCAATTCTGTATTAATAAAAGGAACAGAGTGCTTTAACCATTGTCCTTGAATCTTTATTAAAATCGCATTTCTAACAATTTGGGGGCTCGTCCGGATACAGCCATCGTGGCCGCTGACAATCGGTGCCAGACACAGGGAAGACGCGTCCTGCTGAGTTCTAGCAGTCCCTTTGGGTGACACCAAGGGCCAGTGGTCTGACTGGCAAAACTCCTGGATCATTTGGACTGGTGAAACCACTTAGGGATTCAAATGTAGGCACTGCATCGACCAGGCAACTTCGTGCATGAACCAAGGTAAGAAAATTGACTATTAAGTATTGCCTTGGTGGTCGAGGGTGGACCGTGGAGTGGAGTGTGTTGACTGGTGTTTGAGACGTGCCCAAGAGGCATGAAGCGAGTGTGGAGTCTTGGATCCGCGTTTCCATTTTGTCCGCGAGGTGAAGCGATTGAGAAATTGACTGTTGAATGACATATCCACATCTTGGGTAGACGTTTTGTGGTTCATGCTTAGCCCCAGGTATTGGGTAGACATTTGGCAGTTCTCACTTAGCCCCAAGAAGTATCCACAACCCGGGTAGACGTTTTGCAATAATTGCTTAGCCCCGGGTTCCACAATGGGAAATAAATTGGCCAAGAATGGGAAGGACCTGTTTTCAGTGAATGTTTCCATGACATACCTCCAGATAGTCCGATGGGGAGGATGTTGAAATGCTAGGAATATTTATCTTGTAGAAGAGGGAAAGATAAAAATAAATAAATGATTAAGTATTGTTGTGTTGAATGGCCAAAGAAAAGTGTAAAACCTCCTCCTGTTTTCTGGCCAAAATATGGGTCTGATGAAGCCTGGTTGCGTCAGACTTTAAACTTCTATGTTAACAATAAAACTCCAGGATCACAAGAAAAGGTATGCCTCCTGTTGGATGACCAAAGATAATAAGGTGCAGTTAATACCCCTAAAAATCCACAGGAAGAAGAAGTAAGTCAAAATACCAAAGACATCTGAATTTTAAATCATGAATTTAAAATAGGAACCCTTAAATTGCCTGCCTCCTCCTTATGTATTTCTGCCTAACCAAGCTGGTAACATAGTGCCAAATGCACCATGAACAAAGGGGGGGGGTGGCAGAAGAGGAGGGAGAAAAATAGAAGAGAAAGAAACAGAAACTCCAGGTGTATGCCTGTGTCAAAACCTGGAAATTGCCGTGTACAAGAGCCCTGTATGTGGTTCGATTGTGGTTGTGAGAACATCGCAGCTAGATTCACCAAGTTAAAGTCAGGCTGCCCAGAAACAGCAAAAACACTATAAAGAAAACGTGTAAGATCTATAAGATGTCATTAGGTTGAAGTTAAAAAGATTAGTGACTTTGAGCCAAGAAAATTGGCCACTCTTCACCAGAGTAACCCACATTACCATGGCCTACCGAAGGTATATTTGAAACAGACAGGCTCACGCACTTGAAACATTATTTAGAAGGAGGGGGGGAAACCATCTCCTTTTCCTGTACCAGCAGCAGTTGTGGTTAGACAGCCAGAAGTAAAAAGACTTCAAGCCGACATGCCAACTCCCAAAAATAAAAGTGCTAGGTTATTTGCTATCCCTTCGTCCATAAGAATTCGAAGGTTAAGCATACCCGATTTGAGTAGAGCAGATATAGAACATAGAAAACTTTACTTGTCTAGACAGGTGGCCCAACCAAATGTGATGGGCTACTTGAACAGTGAGCTTGAAAAGACTTTGAAAAGCAAATGCAAGCATTCTATTTGGACTTGTCCTTTAGGAGTCCTTGGCCAAGATCCAAAGAGTCATGATAGAAAAAGTGAGAAGTTTACTAGACTCTAGCATTAAAAATGCTCCCTGTAAATTGTTTCCTGTGAAAAAAATTTGCCGCCCCAAATCAAGCTCCAGTCAGAGCTTACCAGCTTTAGAATTCAGCTGATAATTAGAATTTTGAACAGAGATTACTTAGGCCTTACGGTCTAGCTAGAAAACCCTTCCCCACTGGAGAACTTGTTTTAACAGAAGGAGACCTCCAGTTGTCAGATTTGTGGGGGGGGGGGGGGGAAGGAATAAAAAATTGCCACACCTAAAATCTAAAAATTTCTCCAGCGTTCGAGAGAAAGAATGAGACAATATTCTGGATTGTCTCCAGATGATCCAGTGAAACAGGGTCTTTTAACAATTAATTTTGTCACTAAGAGTTGGCCAGACGTGGCTAAGAAATTACAGGAAGTTGAAGGATGGAATGAGCTAAAGCAGCCGCTTAGAGTGGCAGATCTCAGAGAAGCACTGTGTGTGTATGTGCTCGCCTCCATGGGACCAGCGGGAGCCTCACCAGCCTGGCCCCCCCTTCTCATGAAGGAGAGGGGCCTCGCAAGGCGGACGCTCTGCTGACTGTCTAGCTGGCTGGCTGGATGGCTCCGCTTCCTTGGGAGGGAGGGGAGCTCACTGGACCCGATCTGAGGAGAAAGAGGAAGAGGAGAGACACGCGTAAAGCACCGCATGTGCGCGCGCAAGAAACAGGATGACGGGGGACACTTGCCCTCTATGCCTAGGCTGGTCTCCTTGGGAGCAGGGGCTGTCCAGGTCTGGGGGACTTGCTCCCGAGGAAACACCCCCTTCGGAGATCGAAGGCAAAGGGACTGGCACTGCCTGACACCCCTGCCCTTGTCGGTCTCCCTAGGAGCAAGACTTTGAGGAGTTAGATTCTTTTCTTGGGAGTGAAGGAAAGTCACCGTGTCTCTTTCTGTTTTTAGGGAGGGGATGGGGTAGGAGAGAAATGTAGAGCCCCCCCCCCCTTTTCCCTTCTAAGGTGTTCAAGGAGAAGCAGGCACCACTAAGGAAATGCCTGCTCCCCTGGTATGTTTCCTGCCAAAGGTGCAGAGAAGAACAACAAAAATAATGAAGGGTCTGGAGCATCTCCCCTACGAGGGAAGGTTACATCAATTGGGATTGTTTAGCTAAGAAAAGGGAAAAAAGGAGGCTGAGAGGAGACAGGATAGAGGTGTACAAAATGATGCATGGTATGGAAAATATAGATAGGGAGACATTTTTCTCCCTCTCTCAAAATACTAGAACCCAGTGGAGTCATCCCATGAAGTTAAGTGGTGGGAGATCCAGGACTAATAAAAGGAAAGACTTCTTCACACAGCGCATAATTAAATTATGGAACTCACTACCACAAGATGTACTGATGGCCACCAATCTGGATGGCTTCAAAAGCGGGTTAGATACATTTCTGGAAGTAAAAGATATATCAATAGCTACTAGCCCTGATGGTTGTGTGCTATCTCTAGTATTAAAACAATAAGCCTGTGTGCATCAGTTGCTGGGGAACATAGGTGGGAGGGTGCTGTTGCACTGTGTCCTGCTTGTTCATCCCTGGCTGATGGCTGGTTGGACACTGTGTGAGCAGAAGTGCTGCTGGATGGACCCTTGGTCTGATCCAGCATGGCTCTTCTTATGTTCTTATGTTTTAAATTTTGTGCTTGTTATTTTTTTCTCTCTACAAAACATCTGTTCTTAAAAATCAAAATTGCCAATTGGGGGCGGGGGGGTGCCAATAGCTCGCCTTGCCTAGGGCGCAAATTAGTCTGGCACCAGCCCTGACTAGATACAAAAAACAGTTTAAAGATGAAAGTACATCTAAGAACAGATCTGGATGAAATGTGCTATCAAGCAAATAACTGATTGGCTCCTGAATGAGCCTCTCAGTGAAATTTTAGAGAAATCTGCACTGCTGCTTTTAAGGCGCTTTGAAGCACTTTGAAAACGTTCTTTTGAAAACTGTATATGCAGTGTGTCCTGGGTCCCAGCAGTTGTCAGAACTGTTAGGGGGCACTTTTAGAATGCTTTGGAGCAGTGGTGTAGATCCTGCCCAGGTGCTAGGATGACATGCGAGGAGAGAGGGAACAGTTAGAAACAGAGCTGTGAACTAAGCAGTTGCAGCAGCTTTGGGCCTTTTGGGAGGGGCCTCAAAGAAGCCAAGGAGATGGACCTAAATGTTATTACTGTAAAAAGAAAAGCCATTTCCAAAACCAGTGCTGGCTGGGGCAGAGAAGTGGGGTCAAAGTAAATACTGTCCTGAGACACAAGCCCCAGAGCCTAGAGATGAGCAATCCTGAACCCCAAAAACTACACCCTCCAGTTTGGAGTGTTAGCATTTGGCATTGTGGGAGTGGATTTGTGGTTGAATTAAAACACCCCAAACTCCTGCATTGAGCTTGCCAACTTACAAAGGAAAAATGATTTCTTTTGTATTAATATGGCTAATTGTAGTGTGATTGTTCAGCAGCAGTCAGTGGCATATTTCCACCTTGTCTGGGAGCAGGTGCTGCATCTGCTTTGTGTGTAGAAAGTTTTTATCAAATCAGAGATTGACTTGATATGAATAGATATTGCATAGAGAATCCAGATAAATCTATTACCTTGAATCCAATATCTTGTTTTCTTTGTTGAAGACAACATATCTGATATCCACACAATTAAGAAATTTAGGAGTGAACCACTCCCAAGAAAGTTAGAAGGGGCCTACAAGGCCATCAAGTCCAACCCCCTGCTCAATGCAGGAATCCACCCTAGAGCATCCTTGGCGGTTGGTTGTCCAGCTGTCTCTTGAATACCTCCAATGTGGGAGAGCCCACCACCTCCCTAATAGAGGTTGTGTTTGTTCTGTCCCAGGTATGAAGCATAAAATAGATAGTTTTTGATAAATCAAAGGGCTTATCTCTAAATATCCACACTAATGTTCAATGTTCCTTTTCAATTTGCTACGTAGCTAGACTAATTTGTAAACCTAAGAATTTCATGACAGCTGTGGGAGGCCCAATGGCCAAATAGCCCTCTCATTGAGAAATTGCTTGAAAGAATCTTAATTTCAAAAATATAGCTGTCAAAGAAAGATGGAGAAGTTAAAAAAAAATAGAGTGTGGATATCTTATGGTGTTAAGCCAGTTGCATCCTGAGACTTAATTAAGAATTATGTAATATGTATAGAGTTTTTAAAAGTAATTGAATTTACTAATGCTGTAGAGAGATTTGAATGTTCAGTTACCTTAACTACCTTTGTTATGATAAAATAACTGATTTCCCACTACTCCCTTCGCCCAATCTCTTCTCTCCCGTCCTTCTTCCAAGATCCCCCATTTCCCTCTCCCCAAATGCCACCCTTGGGTGATTTCTAAGTGATTTAGATGAGTAGAATAGACCCCCTGCTCCCAGGTGGGAGAGAGGGGTCCCATTTGCCTATTTGGGTGGGGTCGGTTGCTCAGGGGTGAGAACGGGCCCTAGCCGCTGGTTAAAACATCAGGCACTTGACACACACACACATCTCTTGTTTCTCCTTCCCCACAGTTCAGTGGGAAACCAGGGAGAGAAATAAGAGGTGAGAAGCACACCCATTGGAAAGAATGTCAAGCGCCAAAGGGGGGGGGGAACCAGGGAGGGAGTGGTGGACAGGTATTGGTTGAGGATGGTAAAGTATGTGACAAGAGGGTCCCAAGATTCATTGCTGGGAGAGTCATGTGATGGTGGAGTTTGCGAGGCTGATGGATTCACTCGCCCATCTAGGCATGTCGGGAGGGCAGGGAGAAGGATTGGTTGTGACGATCTGAACAAGCACTGCTCTGAGCCCTTTCCCTTACGTTGCCAAAGGGGGGGGGGAGACCTTTGTACAAAGAGATTTTTTTAAGTACCTGAAGTAGAAGTGGACTTTCCTTTTAAGACTGCATCTGGAATTGAGTTGTAGTCCACAATTTTTGTAACACCTTGCTAAGAATTAGAATAGAATTCCACATCTTTGGGTACCTCCTTGAATCTAAAGAAATAGTTTTAATTCTTCCCTGAGTATTAATGAGTCTTAGAAATAGACTGAATAGAAGACAGAGTGATTGTCACCGGTAATAATGTTAAAGAATTTCCCGGAGGAACTGAAGGGCAGATTAAGTAAATTATTAATAGAAAAAAATAAAATGAAATTAAAGAATTGGTTGAGAGAAATGAATACAAGAGAAGATATGGAAGAGGTTTTAAAAGATAAAACATTAATCTGGTTAGATTTATAAGCAATTAGAACAGTGGACTAAAAAGTGGGTAAGAGAAAATAGAGAATGTAGAGAAATGACGAAGTTTGAGGAACTAATAGTTAAAAGAGAAAAATGTAAGGGAGAAAGTTCAGCGTTAAAAGGGTTAATGAGTGAAATATATAAAATATTGCTGGAGAAAGGGTCGATGGATAGTTCAGGAAAAATGGTATGGGAGACAGATTTGAAGGTACAAATAGGACATCAGAGCTGGGAGGGACTTTGGAAACAAAAAGTGTTGAGAAATATGTCAGTGAGAATAAAAGAGAATTATTTAAAAATTATATGGAGGTGGTACCTAACCCCGATTAGATTGAATAAGAAAAATAATCAGCATTCAGCAAACTGTTGGAGAGGTTGTGGGGAAAAAGGAACGTATTTACATATGTGGTGGGAATGCAAATATGTACAAAGATTGTGGAAGATGGTGTTTTTGGAGATTGAAGAAATAGTGGGAATGAAGATAGAACAAACACCAAAAGTTGCATTACTGTCACTATTTGAAGATTTAAAATGTGGAAAAGAAATTAAAGAATTGATATCGAGTTTGCTGACTGCAGCACGATTGATGGTAGCTAGGAACTGGAAGATTCAAGGGGAATATTTTATTGAAGAATGGTATAAAGAAGTATGGGATATAGCTATTAATGATAAATTTACTTCTAATATTATGTGGAGAAGAGGAATAGCTAAAACAAATGAATTCGAAGGAATTTGGAAACAGTTCCTAATATTTGTGTTTTCTAAGGGAAGTGGGAAACTGCCAGCAGAAGAAAGTATGAGATTTTGGAATCAGGAATGAGATCCCGAGGTGGGGGGTGCACTTATATGTTAAGTTTGATTATGTTATGTAGATATGATATTATGTATTCAACATTTATTCAACATTTATGTAGTATGTTGTTTTCTTTAATTGTAATGCTGTATGTTTAAGTATTGTAAAAATAAAAAATATATAAAAAAAGAAGACAGAGTGATTTATAATTAGAACCATAAGATAGTTTGACAAGAAATCCCAAACTAATGAGTGTGCAAGAAGATTTCTTCACAGGTTTTTCAAAGCACCAGACCTAGAAGCCACAGGTCTGCTGCCTGCTGCCAAACTAAGACAACAGAAGTTATAAGCTGGAAGCAAGAGAGTTTGGACCCTTGTTCCTGACTGACTACTGTGACTGTTCTAGTATATGAACAACTGGCAAGTATTTGACTGTCCAACACATATAGAAAATGTTTGGAGAGTCTATAGCTGTAAGACTGTCTCTACCAAGAAAGAAATAATCTGTTGTGTTCTAAGCCTACACAGACTGTTAGCCCAAATCTAAAAATCCAAGCAACATATGTGAAAAGCTGAACCTTGGATGCCATGGAAGTGATCCAGATGACCCATCTGTACCGAAGACTGAGAGTTATCCAGATCTGATCGAGAGGTTAAAAGACGAAGCAAGCTGCCAGGAGGAAGCTGGAAAGCCCCCTGTGAGCACTAAAGACAGGTGTCCAGTGGGGGAGAGTGCTGAAGCCAAAT
This sequence comes from Elgaria multicarinata webbii, assembly GCF_023053635.1. Classification (NCBI taxonomy): domain Eukaryota; kingdom Metazoa; phylum Chordata; class Lepidosauria; order Squamata; family Anguidae; genus Elgaria; species Elgaria multicarinata. The sequence continues at coordinate 306,489 of NC_086181.1, read as the reverse complement.
AGCAAGAGCCCCCTCCATGGAACGACATCTGGTCAATCAGCATGGCTGTCTTTGTGAACTCAGATCAGAGATATTCCTGAGATAACGAGGCATAATAATCCTCGCAACAAAAAGTCTGGATGCAGGCTAGTGAAGACCACTAAGAAAACAACTTGAGTCAATGCCATGGCAACAGCTCTGTGTACATTTACCCTCAATGTGTGTATTCTTTAACAGTGAGAGTGTGTACGCGGAGATAAGACATGGTCTAAGAACATGTGGTCCAGTCAAGAATACCCCTTTATATACTGATGTGAAAAAGACAACACAGAATAAATAAAGAGGAGGGATTGTTAGAAATGAATAAATATGTTACTTTTTCATATTACAATGTTTAATATAAGGAGAAAATATAATGGCTAATGCATTATTAAAAAAATTATAAGGGATTCTGAAAAGGGACAGCTAAAAGCAATGTTATAACTGAAGCATAACCAATGGGCAGGAAACACCCAAAAGGTGTTTTAGCCGTTAGACTATTCAGTTGAAGTAAAAAGAGAACAAAACGGAACTTGTGGTTGGATTGGTGGTCAGGAGAAATGAAAAATAGACCCAACCGAAAACAGTAGTTGATAACAGCATCTGTTGTTTTCTGAACTCATGACCTTGTGGTTTAGCTAACAGGAAGGGGAGGGAATGAATAATTAGAGCAATAAAAGAGGTGGGATCTTGGAGAATAAATTCTTAATATGGAAGTAAGTAAATAATAGTGGGTGGAATATCAAATGAAATAGAAAAGCAAGTAAACAGAGGCGGGACCAAAAGGCGTGCCGGGATAGGCTGTAACCCCTTAAGTCTCTAACCAATAATGAGACCGGGGAGGGACCTCTTCGGCCGGGCGAAAGGTATAAGAAGGCTTAACATGTGCTTGGGGTGTGTGCCTACTTTGCTAGAGCACCCAGACTTGCAATTCTGTATTAATAAAAGGAACAGAGTGCTTTCACCATTGTCCTTGAATCTTTATTAAAATCGCATTTCTAACAAGTTCCAGGCCTGTGTGTCATACTTCACCATGGGAGGCCGGTGGTCGGACATCCTCCTGAACTCCTGCTGGTGGTAATTCTGGGACCGGAACTCGTCTGATCTTCGCCGCTTGGAGTCATGGTGATGCCTGGACGGGAAGCAATCACACACAGGCTTCAGGTCAAAGAAGCTGGACAACCATCTGTCAGGGATGCTTTAGGGTGGATTCCTGCCTTGAGCAGGGGGTTGGACTCGATGGCCTTGTAGGCCCCTTCCAGCTCTGCTATTCTATGATTCTATAAGAGGCCTCGAGCAGCCTTATTATGGTCTGTTTCTGTTTGCATTTTATCCTTTTTAGGGTTTAAAATTTTGTATATTTGTTTTCTAATGTTCAATGTTTTAAACTTTTGTAAACTGCCCAGAGAGCTTCGGCTATGGGGCGGTATATAAATGTAATAAATAATAATATTAATAACCTCTGTTTCACCCCAGGGAGGGTGAGAGTTTCACTGGGAAAACAACACCATTGGCTAGGCTGGTTGGGAAAGATAGGAATTGTAGCCCAACAGCATCCGGAGAGCCACACGTCCCCCAGCTCTGCTTCAGGGGGAGAGGGCCCCACCCAGAGCAAAGTGAAATTCAACATTAAAACTATGGAATTCACTACCACATGAGATGAGGGCCACCAATTTGGATGGATTTTAAAAAGGGTTTGGGCTATCAATGGCTAGTGGTCCTGGTGGCCATATGCTACCTCCAGTATCAGGGGCAGTAGGCCTAGGTACCCCAGTTGCTGGGGAACATGGGCGGGAGGGTGCACACAAAGAAATTCAAATCCAAGACGAAGCAAAATGGCTCTTCCCCCCGGCCATTGTGAGATTAACAGCTCACCTGTCGTAATAGTCCCTGTGTCCTCGGTGGTCACGGTCACTGTTGTACTGCTCATATGGCCGCTTGCGAGATGGGTTATTCAGCCGGTTGTTCCCCGAGCTGCGTTGAGGCTCGCCACGCGGACGGCGTTCTCCGTAGCGTTGGTCCTTATACCAGGGTTCGTACTGGTGGTGCCGTTCTCCGCCCCACATCTGGTTGGCGTTGCCGCCGTAGTTGAATTTCCGCTCCCGCTGCCAGTCTCCTCGCTCTGCACAATGGAAGGGGGGGAAGGCAAGGCCCTTTCAGGGTGGGGAGTTCAGTTCCAGGATCCGTACGTGAGAACACCGGAGGGTCTCCCGGGCGGGATTTGTGAGTGAGCGCCAGCACCCAACATCCCTATCCTGCAAAGGCTGCAGGCACTGGCTGCCCGTTTCTTTCTGGGCACCAATCAGAGTATCAGAGATGATCTTTGAAGTCTTAAGCAGCTCAGGACTGGGATACCTTTAGGGAGCGACTCCTCCCATACTCAGCCTGGCCACACTCTTAAGATCAGACAGAGAGGCTATTTGCTTTATCCCAACGATGATGGAGCCACAGTTGCTGAAGGCAAGACAAAGACCCCAACTTCATGTACCTACACCTAAATTGCAGAATTCCCCACCCCAACAGGCTCAGCCTTTCTTATGACGTTTCACCAAATGGCCAAAAACCCCTTCTTCTTTAGGTGGGATGGAAACGTTTTCATAGAATCATGGAATAGTAGAGTTGGAAGGGGCCTACAAGGCCATCGAGTCCAACCCCCTGCTCAATGCAGGAACATCTCCTGCTTTATCTGCTCTGTTTTTGCTATATCGTTGTTGTTTTTCTCTTTTGGAATGTTATTGTATTTGATGATTGATTTTAATTGTTAGCCACCCTGAGCGGGAGACAAATGTTTATATAAATAAAAATGAATGAACAAAACACGCTTGGATCAGAGGTTTCCCCAAACATGGTCCCAGAGAACCCCAGGTTCATTAGACGCTTATCAGAGGTTTCTCCTGGAAGGCAGCTTGATCAATGGCCAGTATAACCTGGACATTTTATTAATTACTCTTTCTCTCTCTCTCTCTCTTTATTTATTTGTTGTATTTTTAATGATTTTGTTCTTAATGTTGTAAAATGCCCTAGTAATTCTATGTCAACGGGTTGATATCCCCATTCATTTATCAATCAAATAATGAAAGAAATAACCCAATCTGTTCTCAGAGATACACAGCTGCAAGAGGACTGATCAAAAATGCACACACAAATCACGTGGTGTGACCAGAAAAGCCCCAAAGACCTGACCAACGCATGTGTGAACTGAGAGGTAGCCTTAGAACTCTTCCCAGAATCCTCTGCTGCAACCAGAAGAAGCTTTCCTCCCCCCACCCCCATCCGCATGGAACATAAGAGAGAGAGAGAACTTGACCTGAGGTACAGCTGCCTGCTTTTGCCAGGAGATGAATTTGTTTTTTGAATGCATTTGCCTTTTTAAAAAAATAAAAATAAATGCTACATGTATGTGTCACCTTTCTGCCAAAGCACTCAGGGCAGTTTATGTTTTATAATATTCATTCATTCATTCATTCATTCATTCACTCATTCTATTTATATCCTGCCCTTCATTTAAAAAAAATCCCCAGGGAGTTAACAAACATATGAAAAAACAACTAACTCAGTAATAAACATGAAGGGAAACTCTAGTAAATCCAAGTAGCAGCAATGGTAGCAGAGGTATCCCCTCATAAATGCTGGAGAAAACAAAGAGATTTTTGCCTGGCTCCAAAATGATAACAGAGTTGGCACCAGGCATACATCTTGGGGGAGGACTTTCCGAAGTCAGGGTGCCACCACGGAGAAGGCCCTATCTCAAGTTGCCACTCAATGCACTTCCCTCAGAAGCGGGACAGCGAGGTGGGTGGGCCTCCCCCACAGATCTAAGGGCACGAAGAGGCTAGTACAGGATATTCGCTCGTCCTTCAGGTAATGACTTACGATTTAAGAAAGGCCAAAGCAAAAAAGGAACGGGGGTGGGGCGGAACAATAGCCCACTCAGGTACCCAATCTGTCCTACGTAAGGAGCAGGTACAAGAATCGCTGCAGGGGACAGTGCTGTGAGGGGGGGAAGCCAAGCAGCAGTTGGTCCAAGACAAAGAAAACGGAGGGGCCGTGCTCTCTCGTCTCTCCCCTTCGCATGCAGGAAGGTGGATTGTCTTTTGGGTGGGGTGGATTTCTCCCAGAGAAATAAAAACTTTTCTGCCACTTTCCGCCTGGCCTCTTACCGACGTTACTGAAGTGCCTTTTGTTTGGGTGGTTGTAGTTATCCCGCTGTTGTCCGTGCATCTGGGAAGGGTGCGGCGGAGGCTGGGGTTGCTTCTGGGAACAAGGGCCATGCGGGAGCTGGGGCATGATGGAATCTCGGCTTGGTCCGGGAGGGTCCGGATAGAACAGCTCATTGGCTGCTGCCGCGGCCTCCTTTTTCGGCAGTTCTTGCTGCGGGCAACAGAAAGGGGGGAGGGGGAGGTTAGCAGTGAAGTTCACGGCCTGAAAAGGCTTCTGGGCCCAGGCCTTGAAGGAGCCGCCTGAGAGGTATCGATTTAACATCACAGCTTCTGATGAAAGCCGGAAGCCGAAACATTTAGCTCTAAATATATTTTGAAATCACTCTTATCGATTTTAACTGAAGGCTGACTGCATCCGCCGCGGATCCAGGGCCTCCTTCTCACTGCCCTGTCGTCCCGCTTTACACCTACCTCACTCCGTCTCGCTTAACCTATACCCTCCAGCGTTCATTTGAGCAATTTTATTGGTAAATGTGAAACCTTATATGGGGAACATACATTTAAATGTTGGAACTTCGCATTTTAAGTTTCTTTATTAATGTTTCCAGATATGCTGGTGCTGCAAACATGTGACTCTGTATGGGTTATATGTTATTTTTTACAGTTAATCTTTGAAGAATCATAGAACAGCAGAGTTGGAAGGGGCCTACAAGGCCATCGAGTCCAACCCCCTGCTCAATGCAGGAATCCACCCTAAAGCATCCCTGACCGATGGTTGTCCAGCTGCCTATTGAAGGCCTCTAGTGTGGGAGAGCCCACAACCTCCCTAGGAAACTGGTTCCATTGTCGTACTGCTCTGACAGTCAGGAAGTTTTTCCTGACGTCCAGCTGGAATCTGGCTTCCTTTAACTTGAGCCCATTATTCCATGTCCTGCACTCTGGGAGGATCAAGAAGAGATCCTGGCCCTCCTCTGTGTGACAACCTTTTAAGTATTTGAAGAGTGCTATCCTGTCTCCCCTCAATCTTCTCTTCTCCAGGCTAAACATGCCCAGTTCTTTCAGTCTCTCTTCATAGGACTTTGTTTCCAGACCCCTGATCATCCTGGTTGCCCTCCTCTGAACACACTCTAGCTTGTCTGCATCCTTCTTGAATTGTGGAGCCCAGAACTGGACGCAATACTCTAGATGAGGCCTAACCAGGGCCAAATGGAGACGAACCAGTACCTCAGAAGCAGCGACTGTAAAACAGGATCGTAACAGGATCCTGTAACCTTTGTACCAAACGTTCCTACCAAGATTTCTAGTTTCCTGGTTACATCTTTGTATATATCATGTACAATTTTGTACGCTGTATGGTGTCGGTTCGTTTATTCCAATTCCCGATTCACATCTGTTATGCAATTTGCCTTTTGTACTTTAATTATAAACACCTCTTTATTGTGACTTATATTAATTCCTGGTTTTCATCTCTCTCTCTCGCTCATATACACATCCATATTCCCACATGCCCATTTTCAACCTCACCTCCTCATCCAGGGCCCGCTTCTTCTGGGCCATCTTGTACAGCTCGTGTAACTTCCGTGCGCCAAATTCCGTGAACTTGGACACAAATATCCACAGGTTCCTGGAAGGAGGTGAACAGATGATAATATAAGTCTTCTTCTTATAAACTGTTGAATAGAGGTTAGATACCCACTTTCCTGTTAGCTTAGCCTAGAAGCTCCGTCCCTCAATTTCAGATGAACATAGCACAGCTGGGGCTAATAAACTGTGACAGAGAGGCGTTCTCTGCATGTGTCCAAAGACGCTCTTCTCTCCTCCTTTGAGATGACTTCCAACATTCCAGCTCTGTGTCATTAAGCTTCACAACTCAAATAAACACAGGAACGTACGGCACTGCATGTCCCAGCCTTTTAAAGCGCCAAATACCTATTCATACATAGCTTTTATTTGCCTGTGCTAAAAATGTTGTTTTCAAAAAGTAAATAAAATAAAAATTCTGACCCAAAGTAACCTAAATCCCGCACCAAAAATAGATGGATTTTGAAGTCGATCCATTCAAGGTGTTTATTGGTTGCATTTCTATCCTGCCCATTCTCCAAGGAGCTTAGGGAGCAATATAGGAAGCTGCCAGATATCACTGGTACATCTAAGATCAGTGTTGCCTAGACCTATAAAGCCTTACACGGCTTGGGACTGCGCTAACAACGACAACACGCAACTACTTCACACAGCGCATAAACTTCGGAACTCACTACCACAAGATGTAGTAACGGCCACCAATTTGGATGGCTTTAAAAGGGGGTGGGATAAATCCCTGGAGGGGAAGGCTATCAGAGGGAGACAATCCCAGCCCCGTTTCTGGGTGACTGGCGGGCTGCTTACGTTCTCCACAGCTTGATGTCATCCTGGTCAGAATAATCTTTCAAGCACTCCAAGATGTGATCTCCGATTTTCAGGAGGCCGCTGCGCGTGTGCTCCAGCTGTTCTTGCACCAACAGCTCCTTCTCCGGCTTGCCCAGCTGTTTCAGAGTCTTCTTGACTGGCCGCATCCTCTCTTTGCACTTGGAGGGGAACAGCGGAGGGGGGGGGGAGAACCTTTGAACCTGCCTGTTGCAGGGCTAATGCTTCATCAGCCACACAAGGTCAGAGACACATCTGGGAGGGCCAAACGAGGGAAGGAACTCAGAGGGAACTGACCAGTGGCTGGAGGCTCTCAACTTCTGCATCTAAAAATCTGAGCTAGATTTTGAAGTCTGAAGAAGCAAGAGATCAACTAATCTAGCCCGGGGGGTGGGGGTGGGAGAGGACATAGCCTGGGATCTACTGGCATATCTCTGGGTGATCTGCAGTGGATTGGCAAGGGTGTTTGACTCCCGATGGTCTAACAGCAGCAGCAGAAAAGAGGCTGTTTTCTCCTGAATTAGGTCATTGAGAAACGGGGGAAGCCAGGAACGCACATTTGTGTGCGATGCTCTTATATGCCCTTGGTTTTGGTACTGATCGCAAGTTCCTGGGTTTAGCAGAGGGATTGACAACACAGCACTCATGGACCATGGAGGAAGCTGCACCAGCCAGGGCCGGACCACGGGGTGCAAGTCCAGCCCCCCCCCAAAACAATGGCCAGCCACCTCCCACCCCCCTTCCTGTCCTGCGCTTACTTTTTTTAAAAAACAAACAAACCACCACCTTCTGTTTTGAGTAGCAGCCAGCTGAACGAATCAGACGCTGCCTGATATGACCAAGGACGCACAGAAGCAACGTAAGGACTGCCCCTTTGCCCCCACTGGCCGTGTCCCCCCTCCCCCCGTAAGGCTTGATGGGTTGAGATGACTGCTATTTGCAATGCCGTTTTTAAAAAGTGGTTTTAAAAGGCCACGGCGTAACGCAGCCTTGCTCGGCAGCTGCTAGGGACTCTCTCCTGCCTCTCACTGCTGCTTCTCTCTCCTCAGAAGCCACAGAGAACCTCCAAGCTGGGTTGGCAGCAGGAGAAACAAGCAGCCACGCGTGGTCTTCAGTGAGCTAGGAGGAGCTGCCAGGGGTGGTTGTATTTAAAGGAGGGAGGTGTGGGTGTGTTCGTTGGTTGGGGGTGGGGTGGGGGCGGAGCTGGGAAAACAACTTGCCCAGAGCCCCCGCACAGCTAGCTGCCTCCCCCTGCCTGCCACAACCCCCTCCTCTCACATCCTCTCTCCTCTGCATATGCTCAGAGGGGGGCCCCCTATCCAGGGGGTAGTTTGCACCTGACCCTGGCTGGTGGACCTCAGAGGCCTAGGAAAAACGAACACACACACACACAAAGCGGACCCCACCAGCCTGAACTCTGCCCCCCCCAGTGCCAAAGGGGCCTTCCGTGGATCCGCACCTGCTGCCTTTCTCTCCGCTGCCTGTGAGGAAATACTTACAATGCTGAAGCAACATCTCCCACAGACGTTGCCCAGTTCAGAGCATGGGTTCGTCTAGCTCAGACAGTGGTTCTCTGTGATTTCAGGTCAGAGTCTTTCCCACTCTTAACTGGAGATGCCAGAAACTGAACACGTGTCCTTCTGCAGGTAAAACGTGTGTCCTACTGCTGAGTGAAGCCTCTTCACAAAGGCCTGGTTGGTCCACGCGGGAGCTGGGCTACTGGTCCACCCAGCGCTCTTCCTGATGGGCTCAAGTGTGCCCAGAAGGGGGAGCCTCCCCTTCCCCCTCCTCAGTGTGGATATAAACCACAGCCTGGATTTAAACCAGGGATCTCCGGCATGTAAAACGTAAGCCATTCCATCAGGCTAGGGCTCCTTTTAACAGCTCCTGATGGAATCTTTACCGAACCGTGATGGCGGGAGACGCGCTTGGGAATCACAGCAGACCCACAAAACATCCGTTTACCTTGAACTTCCCCTCTTCTGACTGGTTATCCAAGTGTCGAGGAGAGGAAGGTTCATTCCCGTGCTCGTCCCTGCCTTTGACAGTCTTGTTTTCTTTCTTTACCCAGGGCTTCCCCTTCCTCACCTTGGTCTAAGGCAGGAGAGAAGCCAATTAGGGCAGAAGATACAAGCCTGCCACCTGCTGAGTTCAGCATCCTTTCTGAGGCGTGCAGGCCAAGACGTAGGACCCTCAGCACACGGCATGCAAGCACTGGATTCTCCCGCCCTTTGACCCCTGGGAATCCTACTCAGCTCCTCCTCCCTACGGCGAGTAGAGATTTTGCAAAGCACACCGCTCCTCACCCCCCGCACGCTTGCAAGCTTACATTTGCCACCACAAGGACTAGAAACTTGAAGTTTGCACTAGTGCAGCGTGAGACCAAGCAGAAGCATAGACTACAGAAAGCCGCAGACTAACAACTCTGCTACGTTTGGTTCTTGGCCGAACTGACCTCTTCCACCTCTTTCACGCTGCCCATTTTTCCCATGTCTCTCTTGAGTAGTTTCAGCAAGTAGTCCACTCGTGTCTGGAGCTGCTTCCCCTGAGGTTTTTTGTCCGTCTCGATGGGCAGGATCTTTGAAAACACATTTTTAAAAGCAGAGAGACATCCGTGCAACCCAACATCCGAGCGCAACCAATCTGCTCACATGCCCCCACTTCCCAAACATGGGGAAACAGAAGTCTATTGCGAAAGTGCGGAGACTGATAAACTCTGCACAGATTCAAAGTGAAATGAAAGCTCAGTTCTTCGGGTTGCAGAAATCTGTGTCTGTGGCTTGCATGGGCTTGGGGAGCACACAGAACCTGCACTAGCAGCACAGTAGAAATGAGCTCCTGCTGCTGTTGTTGTTGTTATTATTATTATTATTTACTAATCTATATTGCCCCATAGCCAAAGCTCTCTGGGCGGTTTACAGAGATTAAAGCATTAAATATTTAAAAATCGAAATACAGAATTTAAAACCACAGAAGCATAAAAATAAACATACAAAAACAATACACATTTAAAAACAACTTTAAACTCAACACATGCTGTTAAATGCCTGGGAGAAGAGAAAAGTCTTGACCTGGCACCGAAAAGATAACAATGTTTTTGCCAGGCGAGCCTCGTCGGGGAGATCATTCCATAATTGGGCGGCCACCACTGAAAAGGCCCTCTCCCTTGTTGCCATCCTCCAAGCTTCCATCGGAGTAGGCACCTGGAGGAGGACCTTAGATGTTGAGCATAGTGTATTGGGAGGTTCATGTCGTGTTAATAAATGTAACACTTATTAGCTGCCTTGAGTGCCATTTTTCTTGGTAGAAAAAGCAGGTTACCAATCAAATACAAAGACGGCCCTGCGCTGAAACCGGCCTCAAATCAGAGTGGTTGGACACCCTTTCCCCAGATTTTCTTTATTTCTTTTTCTTCTCTGAGCTTTTTCCAGTGTGTTCTATGCGGTGCGGTTAAAAAGCAAAGTATGTTGTTAATCACATTGCAAAACTGGTCTCCGGTTTCCCGGAGCACCACCCGGCATTCCACTGAGGTCACCGTTGTGCATCGTTATTGCCGTGGCTTAATTTAATATAAAGCCACTTACTCAGTGAGGGGGAAACGGTCTCTGGAGGAAGCCAAATCGCGTGCACATAAACACGCACAAAAACAGCATCATGTGCCAAGTTCCCTGTACCTTGTTGGTCAATTTCAGCTCCGGGTCTGATTTGATGAGCTCCCAGTTCCCGTAGCCGTGTTCGTAAATTCCCAGCAGCAAATGGGAGTCGTCTTCCACTCCCCAATCCACATCAAAATGGGCCGCTTTGGTACGGAAGGTCAAGCAGAACCTGCAAATTGAATCAGAGAGTAGAAAGATGAGGAGACCCTTTCCCATAACTCAAGCAAAAGCCACCTCTTTAAGATTTCCTGATTTGTAGCTTAGTCCCTCTATTCTATTTATTTAAGGGATTTATAAGCCGCCTTTCAAAATACAGTATTTTTTTCTCAGCTGCTACCAGCTCCCAATTGCTTGCATTCTTCCTGCCCATATGCCCTGGGAATCTCCAGTCTCACCTGGCCCTCTCCTCCGGGTCAGTTGGAATAGTCTGGTTCAGCACTGCAAACTCCTCTTCATGTTGCATAATGGCTTTCACATTCACCTGGACACCAGAAATCTTAATGGTGGGGCCTTTCCTCTTTTTCGGTCCTTTGCCTAAAAAAAAGAGTCATAAGAACATACGAAGAGCGGTTCTGGATCAGGCCAAGGGTCCATCTAGTGCCTATATGACGCATTGGAAGGTGCATATAGCCATCAGGACTAGTAGCCATTGATAGCCTTCTCCTTCAATAATTGATCTGAACCCTTTAAAGCCATCCAAATTGTTGGCCATCATTATGTTCTGTAGTAGCGAATTCCATAGTTTAGCTATGTGAATCACATATTTAAAAATCCCACACAAACACCGCAAAGTGTTTTAACACCCTTCCATCTTCATGGACATCAGTGTCAATACGCCGTTCCAGAAAAGCTTTTGCGTCATGTGTGTCTTCGGAACCTTCCTTTAAACATGGGTAGCATTTTTTTTGTCTAGTTGCCTCTGGCACCCAAGAGGCACGCCAGGGAAGCTTGACAGAAATCATTTCTTTTCTTTTTCGGTTGCTAACGCAAGGCGTTTGGCAGGCAGGTTAGCACTGTGTTTTGCTTGTTTTTTGTGGGCTTGCTGTTTTAGCAAGCTCAACACCACCCAAAATCATTTTATTTGTAGCAACCTGGTCTTGGGATAAACAGAACAGCAGTCTCCCATAAGATGAGCAGGAAACTGCGCTTGAGTGAAACAAACATGGGCTTTTGCATGGACACTTTCGTGTCAGGCCAGAAATCTGAAATGGCCACCAATTTCAATCAAAATGGCGAATGGCGAAGCTCTTTGGAACCAAAAGCAGAAGCAACCCAAGAATTGCACGTGTCAACTCTGAACAAACCGGCTGAGGTCCCAAGCCAGAGCAGAGCTATGGCTGCAACTCAAGGCCTGCAGCTTCCTCCTCACCCGTTGTCCCATCACGAGCTTGACCTCTTCTCTTGTCGGCCCGGGGAAATCTCAGAAGTCAGAGAGGGTGGCTAAGCCAGGCTCCTTGCGAGGCAGTCCAGGCTGCAAAATGTCTGGCCGGCAGCTGTTTCTACCGCCCAGCCCCCAAAGCACGAACCTTGTGGGTCGTACCGTGATCCACCACCTTAAGATGCCCCCCTTCGCTGCTTGGCGTCACCAGGACTTAACGGAAACAAAGCAAATCACCCAAGCACAGGTAAAAGGGCTTCCTCTGCCTAATTTATGTCAGAGTTGAATTCCACGCCCCTTAGCTGACATCCTAGATCACTTGGCACAGAATTCGAATTATTTTTTCCAGTGAAGGGTCCACAGCCTCAGAAGGTTCACAGCCCCTGCCCAAAGGGCCCAAAGCCACACTCCGCCGAGTCAGGTTCAAGCGGCCCCGGAGTCACCGCTCCCCGACTTACTTTCCGTCGGGTTGTCCTTCAGCTGTTCCTTGAACTCCTGATGGGCCGAAACGCAGCTGCTGTGAAGGAGTTCTCCCAAGCGCTTCAAGTTGGCCACGGACTTGTCCACCAGCTCAGCATCTCTGGCGATGCACTCCAGCCTGGAGGAGGGGGTGGGTGGGTGGTGGGAAAAGAAATCCTAGAGATGCTTAGCACCCCAAAAAGGGTCACTGGGTATTTATACACCCTAACCCTAACCCTAGCCTGCCTTAGTGCATGTTTGTCTTTTTTATGCTGACAGTGAAAAGGGGCAGACAGCATGGTATAGTGGTTAGAGTGCCGGACTAGGGACTAGGGAGACCTCGTTTCAAGCAATCCCATTTGGCCGTGAAGCTCACTTGGGGTTAGTCGTAATCGCTTGGCCCAACCTCTTTCACAGGGTTGTTGCAAGGATAAAACAGGGAGGGGAGAAACCATGTCATGGTGCCTTAAATTCCTTGGAAAAAAGGCAGCCAGGATAGAGATGCGAGAGAATCGTTTAATTGCTCTGTGGGCAGCATTTGCATAAACAGTGACATGAAAGTGTTTAGCTATGGTGGGACATGGGAGAGGGCTTTCTCTGCAGTGGCGCCCCGGCTGTGGAATGCCCTCCCCCGGAGGCCTGACTGGTGCCGGCACTGGCTTTATTTCGGCACCAGGTTAAGACACGGCTTTTTAAACAAAGCCTTTGATGGCTAAATCCACCAGCCTGCACACTGTCTTGTTTTAATTGGCTTTTACTGTTTTAAAAGTTCATATTGGTTTTAATATAATAATGGTTTAATTTGTTTTAGAATTATATATTTATTTTTCTATTTTATCTGTACGATTTTATCTGCATGCTGCCCTGAGATCCTTGTGATATCAGGCAGGATATAAATGTTTAAATAAATAAATAAATAAATAAATGTGGGGAAAACTCCCACCCACTCCAAAAATCCTTTTTGTATCATTCTTTTCTCACTTGGTGCCATGCCCTCTCTGACAAAATCACAACACTTGCCCTGCTGGGTTTGTATTAATGTTTATATGGGTTAAATAGAACCCAGGTAAGTTTGAGGTCATGGCATGTCCGCTCGGCCTTGAGAGAATTAACATCTCAAGGCAGAGGTGTGAATGGATTTTCGCATCAAAGCTGAAGGGAGGGGGGAAGGAGCATGAAAAAACAGTATAAAGTCTACTTGGTGGGGGGAACAATTGCGGTCAGCTGGACACCAAGGTTGGGTGATGTATGATTTGTAGTTTAAGTTTTCTTGCTTGCTCCTTCTGGGTTCTTACATATATATGCATGTTTTTATAGTTTTAGTCTGCTAATCCCATGTATCCTACCCGTTTCCTGAAATTAAAGGTCTTAAACCTCAAATTGTGAGCCGTGAGTGTCTGTCCTGGGGATCTGTGCTAAATCCAGTCAAGAGGCCAGCTTCTGCTGGGGCGTGCTTCCTTTACATGGTGGGCAGCGCTGGGATTCAACACGGATCCGGAGGGACAAGACGCTGGTAGAAAAAGGAGAGAGACGAAGCATAGGTTTGAACCCAGGGAGAGCAAGGTCGAGTAGACAGCCAACAATGTCTCAGGACCGGGGAGCAGTAGCTCCAGGTGTGGAGTTGTTTGGGGCGACTTCTCAAGAAGGAGCGGAAGGGGGATCCAGCCCAGCCACTTTCGAGTGGGTGGTGGAAGGGACTAGGCATGTGCTCCGCTCTGATTAGGAGCGGAGAAGCAGTAGCGAATTGGCCTGCTCCGCCTTACCCAGAGGCGGAGTAGGAGCGGACCGCGGACCCCTAGAAGCAAGGCGAAGAGAAGCGGCCATTTTTCGGAGCTCCTCTTTCAGGCGGAGCGCTCCGATCGCCATCTTGAAAACATTTCGCCCATAGGATTGCATTGCGGGAAATAATCGCGGATAACTGGGTTGTTTTTGAAGCTATCGTTCTGAAAATTCTTGTGCTCAGAGAGTCGTGGATGGGGGTCATTTTGAGACTACTCTCACCTCTCTGCGTCGTGCGGGTCGCATGCTAGAATTTTTTAAAAATCGGGTCAACAAACGGAGAGCGCGGGTCAAACGGCGGTTTTCACCCATAGGATTGCATTGAGGAAAAGAATTGGGGATAACTGGGTTGGTTTTTAAGCTATCGTTCTGAAAATTCTTGTGCACAGAGAGTCGTGGATGGGGGTCATTTTGAGACTACTCTCAACTTTCTGCGTCCTGTGGTTCATGTGCAATATTTTTTAAAAAAATCGGGTACATTTACATACAAACGATAGGGCAAAACCAGCTGCGGCACGGCGGGGTTTATTGAAGCGATGACAGGCACATTCAACTCCCAATCCTGATGAGAATTGATCACCTCATGAAGCATCCTCCTCCAATCCCAGCGTTTGAGGCGGGGACTAAGCCAGTCACCCTCACAGTCAGAGAGCTCTCAGCCTCTTGTGGGTTTAGCGTTCTTTGGGAGAGGGTCTACTTAGTGAGCTGCTGCTATGTACTTTGGAGATAGATTAGGATTTTAGCTTGGCGTGTGTGTTTGTTTGCTTCTTTCTGACTTTTAGCTTAGTTTGCCCTGTGTTTTTCCCTTACTTTGATTTAATATAAACTTTATTTTTAAATTTTGGAGTCTGTGTTTGTTTGGTTGGTTGGTTGGTTGTCCCCCCCCCTTCCGTCTCTTAAAGCCTGACTGTGTTTCATCTTCCTTCTGCTTTTGTGAAAGCTTTCTTTTGAAAGCATACACACACTTCTTCTTGTCCATTTCCCTACATTTATTAGTAATATTCTTAAACATATTATTATATTCTTTTACATATTCTTAGTAGTATATATATTAGTATATTCTCATACATATTCTTAGTAGTATTAATATTTTATTCTTCTTATACACATTAGTAGTAGTGTTTGGTTGGTTCTTTCCCCCCCCTCCCCTCTCTTAAAGCCTGATTGTGTTTCCTTCTATCTATATACAAAAAAATACCAAAAAAATATTATTCTATTTTTCTTCTCTGTGTAACTTGGACTGTGAGTGTGCTGTGTGTGCACTGCTTTTGTGAAGTGCAACAGGCAGCCACAGATTGAGCATTTTGGGGAAAGCATACACACACTTCTTGTCCCATTTCCCTACATTTAAACATATTATTATATTCTTATACATATTCTTAGTAGTATTAATATTTTATTCTTCTTATACATATTAGTAGTAGTATTAATATTTTATTAGTCATCATGAGAAGAGGGAGCAGGCGTGCTGAAAGCAGCAAGGCTCAGGCTGGCACCAGTAAGCAGGCTGCCTCTCCTGCTGTGAAAATCAAACGGGCAACT
Source organism: Elgaria multicarinata webbii (assembly GCF_023053635.1). NCBI lineage: Eukaryota > Metazoa > Chordata > Lepidosauria > Squamata > Anguidae > Elgaria > Elgaria multicarinata. The sequence goes on along the minus strand of NC_086181.1, from coordinate 291,094 downwards.
CCTTGGCTGGCTGCTCCGCAACAGAAGCAGGAGAAGCAGCAGGCAGAGCCACTCTCTTCTGCAACTTGTGCCCGGCGTTCTCTTTTTGAGGGTGGGAATGGGAAAAGTGCCCCTTTGCAAGAGGCACGTGGCAGCAGTGCCATTAGAGGAGGAGGAGGAGGAGTATCCCCAACTCCTTCATTATCCTTTGAGCTCACGAGCCCGCTGATGGACCTAGACGAGGTCCTCAGCACAGTGGAGGGGGAGGAGGAGGAGGCGGTGGTCCTCCAGGATGTGGGGGCTGAGGAGGAGCAGCAGCAGGCCGAGGCTCTCTCCCCAGTCTCGTCCCACAACTCTTCCGCTGCCACCCCTGTTTCTGTGGCAACACCAGAGAGCTCAGGTGGGCAATTGGTGGTGTCACCACGGAAGCGAAAGACAAGCATCATGTGGGACCACTTTGAGTTGGGAGCGGATCCCCGCTTTGCTGTCTGTTGCCACTGCAAACTCACCCTAAGCAGGGGTTCAGCTACAGGGCATTATGGAACCAGCAGCATGAAGATGCATCTTCACAGGCAACACCAGTCGGTCTTGCTGGGGAAAGAGGCGGGCAAGGCGACTGGTTCCAGGGGAAAGCCGAAGGCTGCTGCTGCTGCTGCTGCTGGCACTGCCACTCTAAGCTCTCCATCTCCTATCCCCACAAGGGTTAGGCAGGCAACCCTGCCGGAAATGGGGTGGGGGAAGTATGGACCCACAAGATGGTGTTTTCCAATGCCCACCCAGGGTGCTACTGTGGTGGGGCATCTGCCGGGACTGACTCCTCCCCAATACTAGATCTATGACATGTCACTCTGCCTGCCCCTCTGCTAGCCTGTCCTCCTCGGTGACCGACTCGCTGGGATGGTTTGCGTTTGCAATGCGTGACTAACTGCAGTGCTGGCTTAGAAACCAGCCATCCTTGCCTCACTTCCTTGTGCCCCAAGAAATGACCGCAGCCTGCCTGCCTGCCTGTCTGCCCGCCTCCCCCAGGGTGCTGCTGTGGTGGGGCATCTGCCAGGACTGAGTCCTCGCCTGCTCTGCCTGCCTCTCTGCCCGCCTGGTGCCTGGGAGATGGGCTTTGCGATTTGTGCCCAGCACCCTCCGGCACACTTGCTCCCAGTCGTCCTCCTCTGTGCCCCTCAAGGCGTAACTGCTGGCTTAGAAAGAAACAACCAGCCATCTTTGCCTCACTTGCTCCTTGCGCCCGCTTACGGGTTGGTTTGCTATGCGTTAGTGCTCAAGCCATCCTTGCGGCACTACAATGCATGCTGCCTGCCTGCCTGCCTGCCTGCCTGCCTGCCTTCCCTCCCTTCTCCCCTTCCCGCCTTGCAGGGATGGTGTATGTGTCTTGCTTTGACTCAGGGGAGAAGTCCTTCCTGCGCTCACTTAGACTTTATCAAGTTCAAATGTGGAAGAAGATTTAGGGTTATCTCATGGCATGTTGGGATTTCCTTGGAACTGGCCCCATTGAGCTGTCTGCATTGCAACTTTAAATCCCTGACATACTGGAGTGCCCGATTTTCAAAACTTCCCCTAACATCAGGGGATGATGGGATTGCCTTTAAACTTGGTGTCCATGGGGACACATGGGTAAGCTGTCATGGGACCAAAGGATAGGTTTCTAACGTGCAAATTGACGTAGTTGTAGAATGGGACTTGATTTGGGGTGAGTTAAAAAGTTTAAGCCGTGCCAAAAATCAGGGGATGATGGGATTGCCTTGAGTCTGGGCGTCCATGTGGACACATGGATAAGCTATCATGGTGCCAAGTTTGAGGTTTCTAACATGTAAATTGACGGAGCTATCCCAAGGGGTCTGAATGGGGTGCCTGATTTTCATAAACTCCCCAAAAATCAGGGGATGATGGGATTGCCTTGAAACTTGGCGTCCATGTGGACACATGGATAAGCTATCATGGTGCCAAGTTTGAGGTTTCTAACATGCAAATTGACATAGTTGTAGAATGGGACAATTTGGGGTGAGTTAAGCCGCGCCAAAAATCAGGGGATGATGGGATTGCCTTGAGTCTGGGCATCCATGTGGACACATGGATAAGCTTTCATGGTGCCGAGTTTGAGGTTTCTAACATGCAAATTGACGGAGCTATCCCAAGAGGTCTGAATGGGGTGCCCGATTTTCAAAAATTCCCCAAAAATGAGGGGATGATGGGATTGCCTTGAAACTTGGCATCCATGTGGACACATGGATAAGCTATCATGGTGCCGAGTTTGAGGTTTCTAACGTGCAAATTGACGGAGCTATCGAAAGCGGTGTGACTTAGGGTTATGGGTGGTGCGTTAGAGGTTAGAGCCCCGCCAAAAATCGGGGGATGATGGGACTGCCTTGAGTCTGGGCGTCCATGTGGACACATGGATAAGCTGCCCTGGTGCCGAGTTTGAGGTTTCTAACGTGCAAATTGACGGAGCTATCCCAAGGGGTCTGAATGGGGTGCCCGATTTTCAAAAATTCCCCAAAAATCAGGGGATGATGGGATTGCCTTGAAACTTGGCGTGCGTGTGTATATGTCCATGAGGTGTCATGGTGCCAAACGTGAGGTTTCTAACTTGAACAGAAAAAAGTTGTATAATTTTTTAGCTTTCAATGCAACCCTATGGGGGGGGGGAAACGGAGCTCCGATCTGGATCCGGAGCTCCGAGCGGAGCGGAGCGGAAGTGGATGGAGTGGAGGCGGGGTGAAGCAGCCCGATCCGAAAATCACGGATCTGCAAGTGAAGCGGAGCGGGGGGTCCATGCACACCCCTAGAAGGGACGCCTAGCTCTGGGGAGAGGGCCCGGAGATGACACTCTGTGCAGCTCTGGATGCCAAGTGACGGGCAGGAGAGGGCGTGATTCGATGTCCGGCTGAAAATTTCGTTTCCGGCAGGGATGATGGACGGAGGTGGCCCAAGCGTGCAGGTCCCACAGCCTCAGGAGATCCCTCTCCCTCGGGAGATGGTGAGCGGAGATGGCCCAGGCATGGGGGCAGAGGGAGAGAGTGGCGAAGGGAAGATGCAGTGCATGTATACCGAATGCTTGGAGCTGATGACCCGCCACTTGAGAGTGGTCGAAATGGAGAGAGCGGGAGCTCGGGGTCCAATGTCAGCAGGAGTGTCGGGACCACGATTCGACTGGTGGGCATTCCCGGTGTACCAGGAGGGAGATGATGTGGGGGCTTTTCTGGCACTCTTCAAGGACACCTGCGAAGAACTGGGAGTTCCGTCAGCTGAGAGAATGAGCTTGTTGCGGCCTCAAGTGTCCGGGACATTGAGGGAGATGATAGCTACCATTCCCCGGGAGTTGCGCCATGACGATGGACACTTCAAAACCGTGGCGAAGGAGCAGTTTGCCCTGATGGCAGAACATTGCCGCCAAAAGTTCCGGCAATTGGCTAGGGGCCCAAAGGAAACCTTTGCGGCGTTCACGGCATGAATGATGATGGCTATGGAGGCCTGGCTGGAAGCAGGGGGGGTTCACGACCTTAAGGGGGCCAAAGACCTGATGGCCAAGGATCAGCTTTACCATCAGTTCCCAGAGAAATACAATGCTTGCGTGGGGGAGAAGAACCCCAAAACTCCAATGGAAGCCGCAAAGATGGCGGACCGCCCACAGGTGTTTGAGCGGAAAAGTGTAGGAGGGACCCCGCGAGCCGTGGAGAAGAGCCAGGAGAGGTGCCCGGGAGGAGCATCGGCAGAGAGGAAGACGATGTGGCCCGGGAAAGAGCGTCGGGAGAAGGGGAGCACCCCGGCAGGGGTGTCGATGGCAGGGCCCCAAGTGAGCGGAGGGTGTTTCTACTGCAAAGAGCCCAGGCACCTGAAGAGAGAATGCCCCAAGTTAGCGGCGAAACAGGCCAGAGGTGGCAGTGGACCTGCTCCGCAGCCGGTGGTGTGAGCGGCAGCAGCCTCGCCGGTACCAGCATCCCCGTTGTCCAATTGGAGCGATGACAGCGAAGGAGAAGTGGCTGACCTGGAGTGGGAGTACATGAGCACCAAGCCGGCGGGAGTGGCGAAGGCGACAGCAGGTCCGGAGGATCCAGGTTCTGCTTCGGCTGTTTCCATGCGATTGGTGACCCCGGCCCAGCTCCAGTGGAGTCGGAAGAAATTCTGTGAGTGCGTTGTGGTCGATGGGAGGCCGGTTTGGGCTCAGAGGGACACCGGCGCGGATTTGAGCAGCGCACACGTGGGTCTGCTTAAGCTGGAACAAAAACTTTTGCTCCGAACTGTGACCGTAACCCCTTACGGGGCGCCTCCGTTTGAAGCACCGCTGGCCTGGGTGAACATTGAGTATCGGGGGTGGAAGGGAGAGTTAGTTATCCTCACGCATACGGAAGGGCCAGCTTTCCTGTTGGGTAACGACTTATGCTTTAAAGTTACCCAGCTGGTGGTGGTTACATGGGGAAAAGCGGCGAAACAGAAGGGAGAGGCGGCGGCCCCTTTAAGGGAACCACCCGGGGTTGGGCAGGGAGGGAACGATCCCAGTCCCAAGGATTTGGACACCCCGGAGTTCTGCCAGGAGTTGCAGCAGGACCCCACCCTACAGGGGTGCCGGGAAGCGGCGGGGGGTTCTGCGGATGGGTGAGGGAAGATGGGGACGGCCATGTTCACCTGGGAGAGGGGAAGGCTGTATCGGTGGTTTTCGCCCAAAGGAGGGGGAAGGGTGGAGAGAAAACAACTGGTGGTGCCCCGATCCTCTCGGAGGAAGGTGTTGGAAGTGGCCCATGAGCTGCTGTGGGGGGGACACTTGGGGATTCGCCGAACGCTGGAGAGGGTGAGCCGGGACTTTTATTGGCCCGGAATAGCCCAAGGGATTTTTGTTCCACATGTGATACGTGCCAGCGGGTAGGGTTTCCCCGGGACCACCCTAAGGCTCCACTTCGCCCTCCACCCATTACGGAGGTGCCGTTTGAGAAAATGGGGGTGGACATATTGGGGCCTTTCAGTCTGGCCACCTGGACAGGAAAAAAGTATATTTTGACCCTGGTGGATTACACTACCCAATACATGGAGGCGGTGCCCCTGGCCGTTATCTCTGCCCCACAGTTAGCAAAAGCCATGATGACAATTTTTACCAGGCTGGGAGTCCCCAAAGTGCTGGTGCATGACTTGGGGGGAGGGTTTATGTCCCAACTGCTAAAAGAAATATGGAAGCTGGCCGGAGTGCAACAGTGTACTTCCACGGCATATCACCACGAGGGCAATGGGCTGGTGGAATGGTTCAATCAAATGCTGGGAAGAATGCTGAAAGCGTACGCCACCAAACACACGGCGGATTGGGATCAAGCCCTGCCCTACCTTCTCTTTGCTGCTAGGGATGCTAAAAGTGATAGCTTGGGGTTCTCGGTGAATGAACTGGTGTTCGGGAGAGAATTGCGGCGTCCGTTGAAGCTTTTGCGGGAGGGGTGGGAAGGATGGACCAGCCTATATGCAGAATCTACAGAACTTACTATGAGAAGTAGGGAAGGCAGCCCAAGAGAACCTAGCCCAGGTCCAACAAATTCAGAAGGGGTGGTATGACAGGAAAGCACGGCAGCGGGTATTCCAGGAGGGGGATAAAGTGTTGGTGTTGAAGCCATTAAAGCCGGAAAAACTCGCTGTTAGGTGGGAGGGACCCTTGGTAGTGGAAAAGAAGTTGAACGAGGTTAATTACTTGCTAAAGGACCCTTCCAGCCAATGCCGCTCCAAAGTATATCATGTAAACATGATGAAGCCGTTCCAAGAGCGAGCTGTGCGGGTGTGCCAAGTGGGGAGAGGGGACCCCTTGGAGGAGGAGGTGGGACTGGATGTCCTGGCTAGCTATCGGGGAAAGGAGGGGCTGGTGGACATTCAGGTACCGGAGGAGTTGTGCAGCAGACGCAGTTAAAGCGATGCTTAGGAGAATTTGAGGAATTGTTCTCGGGACTCCCAGGGCGCACATCCCTAGTCACCCATTCCATTGACACTGGGAAGCATCCATCAATTCAGTCCCCCCCTCACCGGTTAAATGGGAGGCAGCTGGAAATAGTGAACAAAGAGATTGAGGAAATGCTGGCCATGGGAGTGATTAAGAAAAGCCAAAGCCCATGGTCCTCCCCCCTGGTCCTCGTGGCTAAGAAAGACATCTCAGTCTGTTTCTGCGTGGACTTCCAGAAATTGAACAGTGTCTCCACGATGGCAGCCTACCCCATGCCCCGTACAGATGATTTAATAGAAACACTTGGGAGGGCCAAATTCATCTCCATGCTGGATTTAACTAAGGGATATTGGCAAGTGCCCCTAGATGAGGATGCCGCCTTGAAGTCTGCCTTCTCGACCCCTAGGGGGCACTACCAGTTTATGGTACTTCCGTTTGGGCTCTCGAATGCTCCGGGAGGCTTTCAGAAATTAATGGACCGGGTTCTGGAGGGTCTGGGAGCCTTTTCGTGTGTTTATTTGGACGACGTGGCGGTGTTCAGTGACACCTGGGAACAGCACTTAACACATCTGTCCCAAGTGCTTGGCCGGCTACGGGAGGCTAGGCTGACGGTGAAGGTGTCCAAATGTCAGTTTGGGCGAGGGGAGGTAACCTATTTAGGTCATAGAGTGGGACAGGGAGCATTAAAGCCTATGGAGGCCAAAGTGGAGGCAATCCAGCAATGGCCCATCCCGCAAACCAAAAAACAGGTCCAGTTCTTTTTAGGGCTGGCGGGTTACTATCGGAGGTTTGTCCCCAATTTCAGTCAGCTAGTGGCTCCCTTGACAGAGTTGTGTAGGAAGAGGCAGCCGGTCCAGGTGCAGTGGACAGAAGCATGTCAGCGGGCGTTCGAGGGGTTGAAGGAGAAGTTAAGGCAGGCTCCCGTTCTTTGGGCGCCTGACTTCGATCGGCCATTTGTAATTCAAACGGACGCTTCCGAGGCAGGGTTGGGGGCGGTGCTATTGCAGGCAGGAGAAGGAGAACAGCTGCAGCCCATAGCGTTCATTAGCAAGAAGTTGTTGCCGAGAGAGAGGGCGTTGGCTACCATCGAAAAAGAGTGTTTGGCCATTGTGTGGGCAGTAGGGAAGTTGCGGCCGTACCTGTGGGGCCGGCCGTTTCAAATTCAAACTGATCATTCCCCACTGTGCTGGCTAGCGCGGGTAAAAAACACCAACCAGAAGTTGTTGAGATGGAGCCTGGCTTTGCAGGACTACGATTTTACCATCTCACACGTCTTCGAAGCTTCAGTCGCGAGGGGGGGGTTTGAGGGTTCGTGTTATATACCCCTGCCCCTGCGTGGGCACAGAAAAGAGAAAAAAGAAAGAAAAACACAACAGAGGTCAATGTGTAAACTGGGGAAGGATAATAAAAGGTAGGATGGAATTTTTTAGAAATTCCATCTTAAGGGGGGAGGTGTAAGGGAAGGGTTAAATGGAACTTGGGGCTGGCATTTTTTAATGTGTAAATTTTATGGTCCATAGGAGGGGAGATAAGCGGCCCAGCTGCATGTGGGAGTTGGCCAGAGCCAAGGACCGATTGTGGCATGTCCGCTCGGCCTTGAGAGAATTAACATCTCAAGGCAGAGGTGTGAATGGATTTTCGCATCAGAGCTGAAGGGAGGGGGGAAGGAGCATGAAAAAACAGTATAAAGTCTAATTGGTGTGGGGAACAATTGCGGTCAGCTGGACACCAAGGTTGGGTGATGTATGATTTGTAGTTTAAGTTTTCTTGCTTGCTCCTTCTGGGTTCTTACATATATATGCATGTTTTTATAGTTTTAGTCTGCTAATCCCATGTATCCTACCCGTTTCCTGAAATTAAAGGTCTTAAACCTCAAATTGTGAGCCGTGAGTGTCTGTCCTGGGGATCCGTGCTAAATCCAGTCAAGAGGCCAGCTTCTGCTGGGGCGTGCTTCCTTTACAGCAGCTACATCTAGTTAGTGTAGGGTGACCATATGGAAAGGAGGACCGGGCTCCTACATCTTTAATAGTTGCGTAGAAAAGGGAATTTCAGCAGGCGTCATTTGTGTGCATGCAGCACCTGGTGAAATCCCCTCTTCCTCACAACGGTTTAAGCTGCAGGAGCTATACTCGAGTGACCAGATATGAAAGAAGGCAGGGCTTCTGCAGATGGCAAGCAACATGCAAATCCTCAGCATCTCCAACTGAATCTCTTGCCACTAACCTCTCCAGAGGAACACCAAATTTCTTATAGGCCTTGATAAACCTGTGGGATTCAAACCAAAAGAAAAGAACAGCTATCAAACACCAGATACATTCCTATTGGAAGAAACTGTTCTGGCTCCCAGCCCGTAACTGTGGGATTGCGCACACCCCTTGCCACTAAATTCAGCATGGGGTGCGCAACTGCACACATTGGAGAAAACAAAAAACATTCAAAGCCATTCTTAGCAAAAAGCTGACTCCTGTGCAAGGCAGAAGATGTGCACGGCTACTTGACCCACCATAGGATGGGAACTGGCATATGCAGTTTGTGTTACCGCCGTCTGAATTGGCCCTTCTAATTCAGCAGTTTTAGAGTCTAAACCATTTAAATTACATCATCATTGTATACCAAAAAACCACCAGTAATTAATGGATTGATGTCAAGGCCCTTTGCTACCCTGGTCTGTGCATGTATGATAAACGAAAGGCACAGAGCCCCCGGGGTAACAGGCTGTGTAAGACAACTTGGGCCAGAGCAAAGGAGAAGTTCAGCCTGACCTGCGAGAACAAAACCAGTGTTAATCGATGGTAATTTTAAGTTTGTGGGGCTGCAACATTTAATCAATCAATCAGATTGATTTTGAAAAAGACAGAAAACCAATTCAACACCTCCCCACCTGCCCATTCACTGGGCAACCGATTTTAAATAAATAGGTGATTTTTAAAACAAAACTGATTATGGCCAGCCATCTAAAAGGAGATGTTCTCCATTTTCCTTCGCACGTAGAAAGGAAACTCCTCTTCTAAGATGATGCCTGCTACAGCACATGCATCCATCGTCCACAAACAAAGGAACAATGCTTTTGGCTTTGGGACCACTGGTCCAGTTCACATGGAACAATGAGCAATTTTTGTATATTCATTTTTGCTATGTGAATGACCCTATAACAAACCCCTCTACCCCCAGACGGACACGTTCCCCTCCTTGTGAGATGACTGGAAGTGTCCACTGCTGCTTTTCAAGAAGCTGGGGGGGGGGCATGTTCCAGCAGTGGGCAGGGCCAAAGTCAAAGGGGGTGGAGCCAAAATACCAGAAGCACCAGCGTATTTTATCTTCAAGCTCCTCTTCCTGACAGCAGCTTAGGCCTTAGGAGAAGCATGTCAGGCTTGTACAATGGAGAGGGAAGGGGGGGTGTCGTTCAAAAGCCAGGAAGCCACCAAAGGTCAATGGCTGGAGGAAAGGTAGCCTGGCCATCCAGGGAACCCCAGAGGGCCAAATTGGGACCCCACATGGTAAGCTGGCTCGGTCCTGAGGTTCAATGATCCTGCTCTTGTCCATCAGAACAAGTCGAGATCAAAATGCTATTTTGGATCCCAATTTGTTCTCAGCAACTAGTTTTAAAAAGCCACAGTTTACTAAATTAGGAAGTAGTGGGAAACGGTGGTTTGTTTGAAAGCAAAAGTGGACGCACCCGATCTTCTCACGACCGTGGAGGGGGAGGGGGAGGGGAAGCATGCAAGCTTGAGGCACGTGCAAGCTCACGCCCATCCCAACCAGGTGTTTGTTTTTATCCACACGTGCATCTAAATGGATACATTTATCAACTCAAACTCATGCGCTTCAGCGACGAAAACATCATGCATTGGATTGCAGCCCCAAAATTTCGTTTGACTCCTTCTGGAGCCAAACGGAAGCCCCATGTGGTGCAGAGTGGTAAGCGGCAGTTACTGCAGCCGAAACTCTCCCCACGGCCTGAGTTCGATCCTAGCTGAAGCTGGTTCTCAGGCAGCCGGCTCAGGTCGAATCAGCCTTCCATCCTTCTGAAGTTGGTAAATTGAGTACCCAGTTAGCTGGGGGAAAGGTAATAACGTCCGGGGAAGGCAACAGCAAACCAGCCTGCTACAAAGTCTGCCAAGAAGATGTCAGCAAAAGCAGGCGTCCCTCCAGGAGTCAGCAATGACTCAAGTGCTTTGCACAAGAGGTTCCTTTCCTTTCCTTTTCCTCCTGGAGGCTGCAAGGGAGCTTTCTCAGCTGTTCCCTTGTGCAAACTGATATGATGATGGCCGAGTTATATCTGCCAAGGTTTGCTACCCACAATGCCTTTGCAGAAAGACCCTGCATGGGTGCTCTGAGGACTTTTTAAAAATATATGTAAGAGTTAAAGATATATTGGAGCCATCTTGAGACCCTGGAGCAGGGTGAGAAATAAATAAAGAAGCAGCCCCATCCGTGGCTGGTCTGGCATTTGCAGTGCCAGCTCAGGATCAGTGCTGACCCCCGGATTTCTGTGTCCGTGAACCCTTCCACCGTATCCTTCCGAACATTCCGGGGGCACCCTCTGCACTTGGGCCTCTTGTCGTCATCCGAATCCTCGCTCTCGCTCTCGGACCCCGAGGACCTCTGCAGTTTTCTCTTAATCTCCACATCCGAATCGCTGTCGTTGGCCTGAGCCTGCAGGACCCCAGGAGACAAGGGAAGGCTGAGGATGCAGGGTAGGGAGACGGTGGACACGGAGACATTTTTCTCCCTCTCTCAAGATACCAGAACCCAGGGTCATCCCATGAAGCTGATGGGTGGGAGATTCAGGATGAATAAAAAGTAGGACTTCTTCACACGGCACAGAGTTAAACTATGGAATTCATTACTACAAGATGGCCTCCAGTTTGAATAGCTTTAAAAGGGAGTTGGATAAATTCCTGGAGGCAAAGGCTATCAATGGCTACTAGCCCTGATGGTTGTGTGCTATCTCCAATATCCAAGGCAGTTAGCCTGTGTGCTGGTGAACATGGACGGGAGGGTGTTGTTGCACCATGTCCTGCTTTGTTGGTCCTTGGTCGACAGCTGGTTGGCCCCTGTGTGAACAGAGTGCTGGGCTAGATGGACCCTGGGTCTGATCCAGCATCAGGGCTCTTCTGATGTCCTCATGAGCAGGATCACCTGCAACAGGTGTGCTTCCTGCTTAGCCTCTGAACTTTCGTTGCTTCACAGCACAAGAGAGATTCAAGCCAACTGGGCTTGCGATCGCCTGCTTGAGTTGTAAAGGACCAGGTATTGCCTGGAGAATTGGGACCGTTTCTAAGGGGCAACTCCTGCTCTCCAGGAAGTAGCAAAACTGGGGCCTGGGTTGTATTGCAAAACTAGGGTGACCCTCTGGAAAGGAGGACAGGGCTCCTGTATCTTTAACAGTTGCTTAGAAAAGGGAGTTTCAGCCAGTGTCATTTGTATATATGGAAAACCTGGTGAAATTCTCTCTTCATCACAATAGTTAAAGCTGCAGGAGCTATACTAGAGTGACCAGATTTAAAAGAGGGCAGGGCACCTGCAGCTTTAAATGTGGTGATGTAGAGCAAATTTACCCATTATCCTCTGTGGTTCCCTCTATCGGCATTCCCATTTGTATTTTTTCCCCCCAATTGTTCTGATCTATGTGCATAACTGCATATTCGTTTAATATCCTCTTTACAGAGCGCAGGCTAGTGTCTGTATAGTCTATAGCCACAGAGCGCAGCCTAGTGTGCGTTCAACTCTATAGGCAAACCCCAAATCCGGTGCAAAAAGGAGCCATTTTTCCTCTTCATCTTTCCCGCGAGGGGGGGAGGGAGGGGGAGGGGGCAGGTATCCATTTTTCCTCTTCATCTTTCCTGCCAGGTAGGACAGGGGAGGTCTGTTCCATTTTCCTCAGTCGTTCCTGCTTTTGGCTTTCTCATTTGTAATTTTACTTTTTTCTTTAGAAGAAAATGATGATGTTTTTATGTCTGGATGTTGAAATGTAAATAATGTTAAGTTTCCCCCCTCCACACACAAACCCTAACCCCACCCCACCCCTACATAGATTATTGAACTCTAATGTGGAATGAAATGCTTGCTTATAAAGCTTTTGCATGCCTTTTTCTTTAAATCACAGTGTTCCTTTTTGGCTGCTGAAGTTTACATGTATCTCTTAGAACTGATATTTCAGTTCAGGAACTTTACCTACTTTTGTATAGTCTCCCACCCACCCCCACTCCTCTCCCCACAACCTCGCTTGCATTTCCCTCGTGCTTGTAATTGTTCTTCACATTTCAGCTAACGGTTTTATGAGGAGAGTTATTCCAAGTGCAATACTTTTAAAAGTGGGTGTTGTTTTATTTTTGGTGACATATTAAAAAACTACATTCTGTTAGCAATTCTGCTAAGTTATCATTGACCTAACGTTAAAACCAAATCAAGGAGTTAACGAGTTTAAGCAAGAGATATATTACTTAATTAATGATATTATGAATATTTTTATTCTTCGTAATCCTTAGATCTGAGAATGGCAAGTGGTAGTAAGGGCCGAGGCACCTCATGGCGTCACCCAGAAATTCTGGATTTGCTTGACGTATGGGGGGAAGAAAAACTTCAGGAGCAACTGAGGGCAACCCACCGGAACATTGATTCATTTGAAGTGATAGCACAGGAACTACAAAAGAGGGGGCACAACCGAACAGCTGTAGAGTGCAGGAGGAAAAGCAAAGCTATGAGACTTGAGTACCGCAGAGTCATCATGCACAATGCAAAGTCAGGGAACAATGCAACCACATGTCCCTACTTCTCACAGCTACACAGCATTCTCAGGGGTGATGCTACAATGAGACCTAAGCGTGTAGTATCAAGTATAGAAATTAGAAGGACCATGGCGTCATCAGGCAGCAGCAGCTCATCCGGAAGTTCCTCGAACATCAGTTATGGCTCCTCACAGGAGGAAGAAAATGTCCCTCTGGAAACAGTGAATACTGAAGACCTTTACAATGGTGAGTAGTGTTTTTTTATTTGTATATTTCTCCCTTAACTACAGGAGAAGTGTGTATTAAGTATTGCTTTTTTTTTTAACTACTCACAGATGAACAGGTCAGCATTGGTTCGGATCCAAATATTAGCTGTACATTGACAGATCAAGAGCAAGCACCGATTACTGTGGATCAAGGTTTGCATATGTTAAAGATGGGCTGACAATGTTTTGGGTTTTCAAGCTGTTATCCCCGGGGTAGCATTGGCTGCAAGTAATCATATGTTTCCAATGCAATAATGACATTTAATAATCTTGTTAGTTTTTATAACTGTGTTTTTAAATTTTTTTTTCTAATGTTGTATATTAACAGTGTAACTATTTATATTCCTCAATTTAACAACATGAACCATTTCGAACATGAAAACTATGGAAAGAGAAACTGAGTTCATCTTTTTCAACTTATATTCACAGAAACAGCATCAACCAGCAGCACTGCAGCTGATGCACAACAGCAAGCATGCCAGCACCCTGGAACTGGTAAATCTAAAATTATACCATCCATTATGGTGCAGAAATTAATATAAATATACAATAATTGTATAATATAGTGGTGTGCACGGACCCCACGCTCCGCTTCACTTCCAGATCCGCGATTTGCAGATCGGGCCGCTTCACTCCGCCCCCGCTCCGCTCGGAGCTCCGGATCCGGATCAGAGCTCCGTTTCCCCCCCCCCCCCATAGGCTTGCATTAAGCTACAAAAGTATACAACTTTTTTTCTGTGAAAGTTAGAAACCTCAAGTTTGGCACCATGACACCTCATGGAGGTATACACACGCACGCCAAGACTCAAGGCAATCCCATCATCCCCTGATTTTTGGGGAATTTATGAAAATCGGGCACCCCATTCACATCCCTTTCCATAGCTCCGTCAATTTGCATGTTAGAAACCTCAAACTCACCACCATGACAGCTTATCCAGGGATACACATGCACGCCAAGACTTAAGGCAGTCCCATCATCCCCTGATTTTGGGGGAATTTAGGAAAATCCAACACCCCATTCACACCGCTTTCCATAGCTCCGTCAATTTGCACGTTAGAAACCTCAAACTCGCCACCATGACAGCTTATCCAGGGATACACATGCACGCCAAGACTCAAGGCAGTCCCATCATCCCCTGATTTTGGGGGAATTTATGAAAATCCAACACCCCATTCACACCCCTTTCCATAGCTCCGTCAATTTGCACGTTAGAAAGTCAAACCTCAAACTCACCACCATGATAGCTTATCCAGGGATACACACGCACGCCCAAACTCAAGGCAGTCCCATCATCCCCTGATTTTTGGCGGGGCTTAAACCTGCAGACATCTCAATGGGGCCATTTCAAAGGAAATCCCAACATGCCATGAATTGGGGAGTAGAGATCAACCTATGAATCTTCTTCCACACTTGAAAAATGGATTTGGAACTTCCAAAACTCCAAGTGAGCGCAGGAAGGACTTCTCCCCTGAGTCAAAGCCACACACACACAACATCCCTGCAAGGCGGGCAGGGGAGGAGAGAGGGAAGGCAGGCAGGCAGGCAGCAGACATTTCTGGGGGCATAAGGAAGTGAGCCAAGGATAAGCCAGTAATGCATATAAAATGGAATAAATAAATAAATAAATAAACAAAGGAGGGGTGGAATTAAAAACAGCAGTGTTGCTGAATAAACAACAAGAAGAACTTTTTTAAAAAGGCTATATCTGTCTTTTACCAGCAATAGTGGGACGTGCCCAGGAGAGGGGGAAGCAGCAGCTGCCAATTTGACTGGTGGTCAACCAGTCTTTTAAGAAGCAAGGCTGTCAGTTCAACTCATGAAAGCCATTGCTTCACCACAACAGAAAAGTGGAACTGTCACTTCAACTCATGATAGGCATTGCTCCACCACTAAGAGAAGTAGACCGCTCACTTCAACTCATGATAGGCATTGCTCCACCACTAAGAGAAGTAGACCGCTCACTTCAACTCATGATAGGCATTGCTCCACCACTAAGAGAAGTAGACCGCTCACTTCAACTCATGATAGGCATTGCTCCACCACTAAGAGAAGTAGACCGCTCACTTCAACTCATGATAGGCATTGCTCCACCGGATTACTCTCTTTAGAAGGCTCCAATGGCCCTCCAAGTACAGGAGAGAGTGGGGGCACGTCCACATGGGATGCCCTAGTGGAGCTCATCCCCTTGCACCACATCTTTTCAGTTGTTCCCCAAAGTTAGGGTGGGTAGCAGTGCTGTGTTTCTATCTCTTATTATTGGCTTAGTATGTGATTTCACAGGTTGTGTTTGTGCATTTGGTGGGGCTACTGTTTTAAAAAACACTGGGAAAAGTCCGTTCAGACTAAGAAAGAGAAGTTCCCAGAATCCCAAGTTACCCGTTTTGCCTATCCCCTCCTCCAACTTTGGGATCATGTGATCATGACCGGGAGTTGACTCTGCCCCTCAGCCCTTCGAAAAAGGTATTATTCCCGCTGGTTTTTAAAAAAATTCTAGCGTGCGACCCGCACCACGCAGAGAGGTGAGAGTAGTCTCGAAATGACCCCCATCCACGAGTCTCTAAGCACAAGAATTTTCAGAAAGATAGCATCAAAAACAACACAGTTATCCCCCTTTCTTTTCTTTTTATTTTTTTATTTTTTTTTAATAATTTTTATTTATTTTCTACACTATATAAACATACAACATTACAATAATAATATTAATAAAAAAAGAAACATCAAACAACTGCTACATACATATTGAATAAATGTTGAGTACATATATGTTAAATAAGTATTACCTATACATTATCATACTACAACATAATCATTCTTAACATAAAAGTGCACCCCCCACCTCGGGATCTATTCCTGAGTCCAAAATCTGATCGTTTCTTCTGCTGGCGGTTTCCCACTTCCCTTAGTAAACACAAATATTAGGAACTGTTTCCAGATTCCTTCAAACTCATTTATTTTAGTTACGCCTTTTCTCCACTTAATATTACATGTCAGTTTATCATTAATGGCTATATCCCATACTTCTTTGTACCATTCTTCAATAGAATATTCCCCTTGAATCTTCCAGTTCCTAGCTACCATCAATCGTGCTGCAACCAGCAAACTCGATATCAGCTCTATAGTTTCTTTTCCACACTTTATATCTTCAAATAGTGACAGCAATGCAATCTTTGGTGTTTGTTCTATTTTCATTCCCACTATTTCTTCAATTTCTGAAAACACCATCTTCCATAATCTTTGTACATATTTGCATTGCCACCACATATGTAAATACGTTCCTTTTTCCCCACAACCTCTCCAACAATTTGCTGAATGCTGATCATTTATCTTATTCAATCTAATCGGGGTTAGGTACCACCTCCACAAAATTTTAAAATAGTTCTCCTTTATTCTCACTGATAAACTTCTCAACACTCTTTGTTTCCATAGTCCCTCCCATCTCTGTCGCCCTATTTGTACCTTCAAATCTGACTCCCATACCATTTTCTCTGAGTTCTCTCTAAACTCCTTTTCTAACAATATTTTATATATTTCACTCATTAACACTTTTAAAACTATACTACCTCCTTTTCCTTTTTCCTTATTTACTATTAACTCTTCAAACTTCGTCATCTTTCTACAAACTCTATTATCTTTAATCCACTTTTTATTCCATTGTTCTAATTGCCCATATTCTAACCAAGATAATTTTTTCTCCTTTAACAATTTTTCCATATCCTCTCTTGTTTTTATATCTCTTAACCAATCCTTTAGTTTCATTTTGCTTTTCTCTTTTAATATTTTACATAATCTACCCTTCAGATCCTCTGGGAAATTCTTTAACATTATTATCGGTGCTAAGGGAGAGTTGCTCGGAAGCAGCTTCCCTTTAAATTTACTCCAAATTTCCCATTGAGTCCTCAGGAGTGGATTATCTATACTTCCAACCCACTTTCTCCCTCCATCTTTAAAAAAGACATTGTCCAAGCTCATCTCTACGTTACTTATAGTTTTTTCTTCCATCCAATATAAATCTCCTACTCCTATAATTGCTTCTACAATATGTGTTAATCTATTTGCTACGTAGTATAATTTTATATTTGGGAGACCCAATCCACCTTTTTTTGGCTTAGATACCAATTATTTTTATTCACTCTTGCTCTCTTTTCTCCATTACAATATTTATTGATAATATTTTGCCAACTTTTTATCTCAGTTTCTGCTATTTTTATTGGTAACATCCTAAACACAAAATTAATTTTAGCTAATATCTTCATTTTTATTAAGGCTATTCTTCCAAACCAAGATAAATTTAATCTTTTATATTTCTCCAATTTCTCTAATACCTCTTTCTTTAACCTCGTTAAATTCTCCTTTTCAAGATTCTCTAATTTTTTTGTAATTTTAATTCCCAAATATTTAATCTCCTCCTTAACTTTCATTTCAATTCCCTTATGTTCCCAATCCTTTTCTTCCTTCTTAGTATAATTAAACATCATCTCTGATTTAGACCAATTTATTCTTAACCCTGTAATTTCTTCAAATTCCCTCAACTGATATTTAATTCTTTCTAATTTTCTTATTGGGTTCTTAATGGTCAATAAAGTATCATCCGCAAACATGTTTAACTTTATTTCCCTTACCTCTCCAATTCCTTCTAACTCTTCATCCTCCCTTAGTGCCTTCGCCAATACTTCCATAACCATTACAAACAGGACCGGCGAGAGTGGACATCCTTGTCTTGTTCCTCTGGCTAGTCGTATCTTTTCAGTGAGTCCATCATTTACCACCACTACAGCTGTATTTTGGGAATATAACTGTTCTATTATGTTTTTAAATTTATTTCCAAATCCCAATTTATCTACAATGATCTTTAATGCCTGCCAGCTCACACAATCAAAAGCCTTAAAAATATCCAATGCCATAATTCCTGCCTTGATATTTGATTTTTTTATTACATTTATTACATTTAAAACTCTTCCCACTAGATTATGTATCTGCCTTCCTACCACAAACCCACATTGATCTTCTCCTATATATTCTGATATAAATTTATTTAACCGTTTAGCCATAATAGATGAGAAAATTTTGGCATCCTGATTTATTAACGAGATAGGTCTATAAGAATCAGGACTAGTCAGGTCTTTATCTGGTTTTGGGATCAGAATTATCAATGAGTGTTCCCATGATTCAGGTATCTTCTCTCCTAATAATATCCTATTATAAAGTTCCAGTAGCTTTGGAACTAAAAATTCTTTGAAGACCTTATAATATTCTGGTCCTAAACCATCTGCTCCCGGTGATTTACCAACTTTTAAATTATCAATGACATCTTCAACTTCTCTTTGAGTTATTACCGTCTCCGTTAACTCTTTATATTCTGGTTTTATTCCGTTCTTTATAAACCTTCCAATATACTCCTCCACCTTTTCTTGTTGAGTTTCTTTACCCTTATATAGTTCCTGATAAAATTCCTGAAATTTTTTTATTTTATCTTCCATTATATGACAATAATTCCCTCGATTATCCTTCAATACTTCTATCCCATTCCTCCCTTTTTCTTTTTGTGTGAGTCTGGCAAGCAACCTAGAATTCTTGTTACTGTTTTCGAAATATTCCCTTTTCATGTAAATTAAATTCTTTTGAACCTCTTCTATATTTAAATTTTCTAATTGTTTCTTCTTAGCTTGTATTTCTACTAATTTATATTTATCTTTAACTCGCCAATATTCTTCCTCCAAATTTCTAATTTCTATCTCTAACTTTCCCTGCTCTGCACGTTGTTGTCTTTTTAAGCTACACGTCTCTCTAATACAGATTCCTCTTACTACAGCCTTCATGGTGTCCCAAACGACTGACCCAGCTGTTCCTCCCTTTTCATTAATTTCCCATGACTCCGACAATTCCTTCTGAATTTTCTCTACCACTTTATTATATTTCAATATTTTTGTATTCAACTTCCATCTATATGCCTCTTTATAATTCTTCTTGACTGTAAATTCTAAAGTTAACAAGGCATGATCAGTTACTTTTATTACCCCCATTTCCATTTTACAAATCTTCGTTGCAAAGTCTTTTGAGACAAATATATAATCTATCCTGGAGTATGTATGATGAACTGGGGAAAAGTATGAGAATCCAGGCTTAATCCCATTGAGTAAACGCCACGAATCTGAATAATCATTTTCTTTTACTAGTTTATTCAATATAGTTATATTATTCCTCTTTTCAACTTTGGTGGGATTTGACCTGTCCCATCTATTATCCATAACCATATTAAAATCCCCAGCTAATATGACATACCCCTCCTTAAATTCTTCTATTTCTTTAAAGAACTTTATAAAAAACTCTCTATGTCTCTCATTTGGGGCATACACATTAATTAGCGTATATACCTTTCCTTCAATTTTACCTTTTAACATAAGATATCTGCCATTATCATCCTTTTTTGTTTCTTCTAATATAAACCCACTTTTTTTTGAGATCAAAGTGGCCACTCCATTTTTTTTGATGTCCCTAATGACTTTTCATAATAGGCTAACCACTTTAATTTTATCATATTCGAATTCTCGGAGCCTTGGTGTGTTTCTTGGACCATTATAATATCCGATCCTTCTTTATTAAACATTTGTTCTATTCTCCTCCTTTTCACGACTGCCCCCAAACCTTTAACATTGAGTGTTGATACTTTTATCTTTTTATCCATATTCACCCTTTTGAAGTCTCTTCCGATCCCTTGTGCTCTGCAACTCAAATTTACTTACATAAAAACACAAACTCCATACAACAAACCCCCACCCTCTTACCCCAGCCCCTTCCCTCCTACCTTCCCCCCCTCCCCACCCCCCCCACTCTAATCCCCCCCACATCCCCGTGAGTCTAGTACTCCAGCCATCTACTTTAAAGGGAGGGGGGAGGCAGTGCTGCACCTGGCTGGCAAGTTTCTATGTTTAGCATTTCTATCTGCAATTATCTCCAAACATAATTAACAGTTCTATTACTCCCCAGATGTCCCAGCTCATTCCCCCCCCACCCACTCCAGTCCCACTTGCTTCCCCATACAGACCCAGCCTCTTCAGCAACTCTTTACCTTGATCCAGTGAGGTTACTCTGTGTTCCCCCCTCCCATATGTAAATCTTAGAAAAACAGGATAACCCCACGAATAAGTGATTTTGTTCTTCATTAGTGTTTCAGTTATTGGTTTAATACTGCGTCTCCAATTTAGTATGTGTTGAGAGAGATCATTATAAATTTGCACTGCTTTGCCTTTGTACTGCAACTGGGCCATAGATCTCAATTCTTTCATAACTTGCTCTTTTTTGTAGTAATTACCAAATTTCACCAAAATGTCTCTAGTTCCTTTGTAGTTTTGCCCCCCCCACACACGGTGAACTCGATCTATATCCGATCCATCTATTGGTAAGTCAGGCATCAGCTCCTTGAACCAATTCAGAATGATTTCTCTTAGATCTTCTCCTTGTATCTGCTTCAGCTGTTTTATTCAAATAGATGATCAACGAGATTGGTCCTCCAAGGCTATCAGTCTAAATTCATAATCTTTATATTGAATATTTCTTGATTTTTCAAAAGCCTCTTGCTTTTTCTGGTTCAAATCAGCTTTTGCCTCCAAATCTTTGATCTTTTTTGAGTTATCAGCTGTCTCATCAGCCAGGACACACATTTGTTGTCTAAAAACATCCATTTGCTGATCCATTTTTTAAAAAAATAACCGTGTTATTCTCCGCTATTGCAGCTTTAATCTCCACTAAAGAGGGTGGCTGACTGCCAATTGCTTTTCTCTATTCAGCCATGTTTTTTTCTTTTTTTGGTACTGTGTCTAAGAAAACTGGGCCTGTATCTTCGTCCTCCTGTTCTGCTTCAGGGACTGTATTTTCCTGGTAGGAGAGGTTATGATTAGATGATTTCTTTTTTTGTGTATTTAACCTTTTCCACTCCTTCCTAATTCTCCTTTTAATGTTAGACATAGGACACTTCTGGACAGGGCATAAATCTTAGAGTCCAGCTCACTTTCTTGGCAGTTTTTACTAGCTTATCTTCTGTGTGTTAAACACTCTTCCTTCTTCCCAAGGGGGGGGGATATATCAGATTCACAACAGCATTCACTAGAGGGGACCAGAACTAATCATACACAGTCTATCAATGTCTCACTTCGCCCCCTCACCGAACGCTGCCTTTCCTCCACCACCGCGCACCCCCCCTTCTCGCCAGCCAACAATAACTACAACAAACAGCTTCCACTTTATAAAGCCAGTATTTCAGTCTTTTCCACTTTGAGATAGAAGATAAGAGGTGAGAATCGCTATAAATCAGGTCGGCATCTAACAAAAACAAACTTTCTCTGAACGAACTGCGTCACTGCAGCAAGCAGGCCAGTTTAATTTAGTTGAATTTTCCAACCGAAGCTTATTAAAAACATTCCGTTCTGTCTCACCTCATCTTTTCAGCTTTTTCCAACACCGGCAGCATTCATAGTCCTTTTCCATCATTTGCTCAAAGATTTATGCCCATTAAAAAGGAGATAATTGCTTTTCCCGGCAAAGCCGGTTAGAGCCTCAGAAGAAACTCGCCACCTCCATGGCTGCCAAGCTCCGCCCCCCCTTTCTTTTCTGCAATGCAATCCTATGGGCGAAATGTTTCAAGATGGCGATAGAAGTGGACCGCGGAAACCAGAGTGCTCCGAAAATGGGCGCTTCTCTTCGCCTTGCTTCTAGGGGTCCGCGGTCCGCTTCTACTCCGCCTCTGGGCAAGGCGGAGCAGGCCAATTCGCTCCTGCTTCTGTGCTTCTAATCGGAGCGGAGCACATGCCTAGTATAATATAATATGATGAAAAATCATTTGCTAGATACCTTAACATGAAAGTTTTATAGTAACTTGGAATATTCTCGTTACTATTTTCTAAGTCATGATAATGTCAACAACCACTGCCTGTAACTTCAATTATTATTTTTCTTATCAGACACAGGGATTCCAAATACACAGGCCACTTTGTTGCCTGCCACAAGGCTTGCAATGATTCAAAATCGCAAAACCCGACGTACAGCAAATGATATTGCTCAACGTTTAATGCAGCACTCTTCGTCAGAAAGTGCCAAAACAAGAGCAATGATGCAGGAAGATACAACTTTTTTTGATGATTTCTTACGCAAGTCCTTGGCATCAGATGAGGAATATAAACGCGACAGGAAGATGCTGATAAACTCGATTGCACATCACTCATCTATTTTGGAACGCCTTGTTGATAAAATTCCAGATGCCAACAGCATGGTGCGACAGCGGAATATTCAGGCTGCAGAAATAGCAGAGATTCAATCTGCTGCTCAGCATGTAAATGTTGAGATTCTTGAGAATGATGGAATTATGTCTAATAACTCTCATCTGCTACATCTACTCCAAAAAGAGGTGGAGAAAATCCTGTGCGTCCAAGACGGCTGATTAAACGGCCGTTAGTGTTTTCTCCATAACTGTCAAAGTAGTGTGGAAGTAACCTAAAGCTTGTTAAATGTTAATGTAGATGTTTTATGATGTTGTAAAAGGGTTGCTGTACTTGCCATGGCTTTTTTAGTATATAGCACATTAACCTTTAGTAATTTAATGGAGGTGTAGCAGATGCTGTACGTCGCATAAGGCTTATTAAACCTCCTATTTAGTTTTCACCATCACTTTTATATTAGTCAGCTAATCACTTTAAACGTGTTAAATGTTTATGGAGTTGGTAAATGCTTTTTTTAAACTGTGGCTCTACTGTAATTGTTCTAATTTTTATTTAAAAAGGTTAAAGTTAGGGTTTTAAGGCCTAGAAGTCAAAAGTGTTACTGTTAATTTTTACAACTTTTCCATAACTACATTGTAAGTATTATAACAACAAAAAAGGAGAGAACAACTTTATGTTTTGTTTGCAAAAACTTTTTTTTAACTGCATGGTCATATGATTTTTTTATACTGTACATTTCTTTCTTTTCTTTATAACAACATAATAAAGTTATTTTTTACAATAAAACATATTATTTACAAAAAAAAGTTATTTATACATGATCAATTTGGAGGGGCTTGTGCTGCTGGACCCGCTTGCAGCCCAATGGTGTGTCTAGCTGCCTATTTTCCTCCTCTAATATGGAGACTCTCCTTTCCAAGCGACGCACTATGAATAGAGTAAGTATAACCGTTACTATTCCATGCAGGAAAGAGGTTATTCACAATTCACACTTTAATTTTTTTTTTTTAAAAAAAACATATTTACTTGTTGTGTGAAAAGAAGCCTCCAGCCGGAGGACAGCCTGAAGCACCCGACTGCTCAGCTGCAGGAGGTGGGACGGTCGATGTGCCTGAAAGGGAAAGCATGTACTTTTAGGTATGAAATAAAGTGATCATCACTCATTACCTTGGTGTGTGAAATTATTCTATAGTTTATTAGAATCAGGGATAGACCTGGCTCATCAGCAACTGCTGGTGACAGAAGATCTTCACCTTCCTCTGTTTCCTCATTGGGTTGGTGCTGGCTGCGAGCTGGCTGCCTGTCTGAAAAGTAAACAAAGAAGTAGTACGTTAGAGTATATCCCATTTTTAATGTTAACGTTTTGCAATAGAAAGTCATAGCAATTTTATTCTATTAAAATATTTTCATAAAGTTAAAGATAATCATGTAATGAATTAAGAAATAATGTCAATGTTTTGCAATAGAAAGTCATAGCTATTTTATTCTATTAAAATATTTTCTTAAATAAAGTTAAAGATAATCATGTAATGAATTAAGAAATAAAATGTGCTCTCTTAACAGGAAAAGCAAAACTTTTAATTACAATATATATTGACATTTCTTGTGTTTATGTAACACATTTACATTGCTGTCTGTTTCATTAAGTTGTTGACATTCTATATATGTTATGTAATAACACAACTTCATAAATATAGCAGTAGTAACTGCCTTAACATTACAGTAACTTGATTGTTATTGTAGTGCTCAAACTGCTGCAGATACAGCTAGGTTCTCAGACAGGAACAGGACTGAAATTTTAATGAAGCAGCATATGAAAAAAATAGGTAGTCTTTAAAAATAAAAATTGAGTTATATTTCATAAGAAGATAAACTTACTTGCAGGTCTCCTCTCAAACCAGCTGGGCTCCCCTGCCTCCCGCCACAGCCTATAGAGAGCGTCAAAATGAGGCGGTCTTTGACGCCTTGGGGGTGGCCCTGGGTATCTTTCCACGGCCTCAAAAAATTTAGCCTTTATGGCCTTAAATTTTGTGCAGGCTTGTATTGGGCTGCGCGGGTATCCCTCTGAGGTCAGAGTCCGCGCTGCTTTTTTAAAAATAAATATTGTTCTCAGATTAGAGCTGCGCATTAGGCGCCCTGCATGCCCTGATTTGCTAAGTTCTTCCAACAGCAACTCGACTTCGACTTCCAATAGGCAACTCTCCTCGGGGCCATTTTGAGGTTCTCCATGAGGTATATTCGAGGAAGTGGTTTGCTTCCTGAATTACGCCCCCTACGAACCCGGAGATGTAATTGCAAATAATCAGACATGCGCTGCGATATCAATTTAAAACAGAAGTACAGCTGCCAAAATAATATGTTTTTATTCAATATGGAAGAACGTTACACAAAACATAAAGTCACGAAGAGAGTGAAGGAATATACAGCAACAACATTGCAAAGAGAGGCCACCAGTGAGGGAGGAAGCAGCAGCCAGGCACCTCTCCACCATGCCTGGGTCCAGCTCCAGCTGAGAGCCCCCTCCCTCCTGCTACCAACTGTCTCTGGAGAGGCCACCAGTGAGGGAGGAAGCAGCAGCCAGGCACCTCTCCACCGTGCCTGGATCCAGCTCTAGCTGAGAGCCCCCTCCCTCCTGCTACCAACTGTCTCTGGAGAGGCCACCAGTGAGGGAGGAAGCAGCAGCCAGGCACCTCTCCATCGGGCCTGGGTCCAGCTCCAGCTGAGAGCCCCCTCCCTCCTGCTACCAACTGTCTCTGCAGAGGCCACCAGTGAGGGAGGAAGCAGCAGCCAGGCACCTCTCCACCGTGCCCTGGTCCAGCTCCAGCTGAGAGCACCCCTCCCTCCTGCTGTCACCTGTAACTGCTGAACTTTCCAACTAAGATTGTAGTGCCTGAATTTGCTTTCCTTTTCCCCCTCCTCCTCCTCCTCCCTCCCAATCCCCTTTCCTTTTGTGTCATGTCTTTTAGATTGTAAGCCTGTGGGCAGGGACTGTCAAGAAATACTTTTGTAAGCTGCCATGAGAGCCTTTTTTGGCTGAATGGCGGCATAAAAATCCTTAAATAAAATAAAAATAAATAAATAAATTATAGTTCAGTTTAATTTTACTGACACAACTCCCTCTGGCGCCACAAGTATGTGCAAATAGCATCCCTAATCTCTGTTCCCTCAGCTAGACGCTCGTTTGCATCATTAACATAGGCTTGTTAATACGGTTATACGGTTTAAAGGTCCGTCTCTTTTAATGATTGCGTAACCTCTGGCTTCACAGATGTTGTGCATAATTACGCAAGCCGTAATAACTGAGGGAACATTTTCCTCCGCCACTTCCAGCCGAGATCTGAGGCACCTCCATCTGCTCTTCAGCCTCCCAAAGGCACGTTCGACAACGTTCCGGGCACAGCTGAGGCAGTAATTGAAGTGAGCTTGCGGTGGCTCAAGGTTACCCCCATGGGGCTTCATAAGCCATTTCCGCAATGGATAAGCCCCATCAGCAACAAGGAAAGGCGGCACTTCGACGTCCCCAATTCTCCAGACCTCATTTGAGGGGCAAAAAAGTCCTGCATCCATTGCCTCAAAGAGGGATGAATTTCTGAATACATGGGCATCGTGGTTCCTTCCACTCCACCCCACGCCAATATGGGTGAAGCGGCCAGTGTGGTCCGTAGTCCTCTGCAGAATCATTGAATAATAGTTTTTGTGATTGATGAAATCATTGCCTTGCCTTATGGGACAAACAATTTCAATATGGGTGTCATCTGTGGCTCCGCAGGCTCCCCGAAATCCCAACGCTGCAAAGCCGTCCATTACCTGTATTAAAAAGTGAAAGTCAATTTTTAGACCACCAGTAATGTTAACATTGAAACACATAGCAGTTCATCTCACATGCGCACGTGTACTGGCAACTTGGGGCCGCTGCACTGTAAAGAGGATATTAAACGAATATGCAGTTATGTGCATAGATCAGAACAATTGAAAAAAAATTATAAATGGGAATGCCAAAATAGGGAACGACTGAGGAAAATGGAACCGACCTCCCCTGTCCTACCTGGCAGGAAAAGTGAAGAGGAAAAATGGCTCCTTTTCATGCCGGATTTGAGGTTTGCCTATAGAGTTGAACGCACACTAGGCTGCGCTCTGTGGCTATAGACTATACAGACACTAGCCTGCGCTCTGTAAAGAGGATATTAAACGAATATGCAATTATGCGCATAGATCAGAACAATTGAAAAAAAATTACAAATGGGAATGCTGAAAGAGGGAACCACAGAGGATAATGGATACCTGCCCCCTCCCCCTCCCTCCCCCCCTC
Source organism: Elgaria multicarinata webbii (assembly GCF_023053635.1). NCBI lineage: Eukaryota > Metazoa > Chordata > Lepidosauria > Squamata > Anguidae > Elgaria > Elgaria multicarinata. The sequence goes on along the minus strand of NC_086181.1, from coordinate 264,679 downwards.
GCGGGAAAGATGAAGAGGAAAAATGGCTCCTCTTCGCGCCGGATTTGAGGTTTGCCTATAGAGTTGAACGCACACTAGGCTGCGCTCTGTGGCTATAGACTATACAGACACTAACCTGCGCTCTGTAAAGAGGATATTAAACGAATATGCAGTTATGCGCATAGATCAGAACAATTGAAAAAAAATTACAAATGGGAATGCCGAAATAGGGAATGACTGAGGAAAATGGAACGTCATTTTCATGTGTGCATCCAATTTATCTTAGAAGAAAAAAAATACCTTTCGATGATTGCCAAGATAGACTGTGTGACGAAGAACTAGCTCCATTGCCAAGCACACTTCAACGAAGACCTCGCCAACTGTCGAGTGGCCAACCCCAAACTGCTCTGCTGCATTTTTATAGAACCCAGGGTTAGCCAGCTTCCAAATACCAATGGCCACACGCTTAGCCACCGAAAGTGGCTCCCTCATGGCCGTCTGGTTCCTCTGGAGTGCAGGAGTCAGCTCAGCAACGATTTCAAACAGCGTGGCTCAAGTCAGCCTGAAGCTCTCGATCCACCTTTCATCGTTCCATACTTTCAAAACTAAATTCTACCACCAGTCCTTGCTACTAGGACGGACCCAGTAGCGTCTGAAAAAAGCAGGGAGACAAATGAAGTCGGTGCCTAAGACCACAAAGTTGCTCTCCTGCTCCAGCTGCTGCAAGAACAGCATCCTCCATCTCTGGTGCATTTTGATGATTTTACGGAGTTGCGAGCAATGATGCTGGTAATCATCCTCGAGCACAGACAGTGCTCGAAGAGCACATAGAAGTACATTGATCAAAACAGCCATGGTGCTGACTAACTCCATTTGGCTATCCATGGACTCCATCTTCTCCAAAAAGATCACAACGACCCAAACAGGGAATTCTGGGATTTGAGGAATTTTTTAAAAAAGGCGGGGAGCAAGAAAGAACGTCACAAGCATCCCCCAAAGCCAGCCCCTAAGAAACGCCCACTTGGGACGGAAGGGACAGAAGTGTGAACCGCTCAGACGAAACGAAACGAAAGAAAAGCCGCATCTTGCAGTAAAGAAAGAGCCGCCTCATTTAGGAACATTCTTAAAAAAGGCGAACTGAAGCGATTTCAGAACAACGTGTGGATCCCTCCCTGCAGAAATTCCCTTTTCAATACAACTGTTAAAGATACAGGAGCCCTGTCCTCCTTTTCATATAGTCACGCTATTTTAGAGAATCCCCCCCACCTCCAGGTGACTGCTTGCTGCTGGACCACTAGGCTGTTTGCAGGATAGATTAGGGTGACTGGGGGCGGATCTGCACGTCGGCCCCAGAGCGCATTTATGCGACTCTAGGGCACCCCAGAAACGATAGTCTGTACGTGCCTGTAAAAAGAAACTAGGAAGAGACAGAGACGACGACGCCACCCAGCTCTCCCCGGCCGGCTCGGAGAGCTCTTTTTGAAGAAGGCGGGGGTAGAGAGCTTCTTCCGCTGTCCACCCAACCTTCTTCCGCCGAGCTCTCCGTACCGGTCGAGGAGCCAGCCGGGGAGAGCTGGGCGTCGTCGTCATCTCCGTCTCTTCCTAGTTTCTTTTTACAGGCAAGTACAGACTATCGTTTCTGGGGTGCCCTAGAGTCGCATAAATGCGCTCTGGGGCCGACGTGCGGATCCGCCCCATATGAAAAGGAAGACAAGGCTCCTGTATCTTTAACAGTTGCATAGAAAAGGGAATTTCAGCAGGCGTCGTTTGTATATATGGGGAACCTGGTGAAATTTCCTCTTCATCACAACAGTTAAAGTTACAGGTGCCCTGCCCTCTTTTAAATCTGGTCACTCTAGTATAGCTCCTGCACCTTTAACTGTGGTAATGAAGAGGGAATTTCACCAGGTTCTCCATATATAAAAATGATACCTGCTGAAATTCCCTTTTCTATGCAACTGTTAAAGATACAGGAGCCCTGTCCTCCTTTTCATGTGGTCACCCTAGCAAAACAGAGTTACAGGAAGGAAAAGAAAAGAACAGTTCTGCACCAGACTAACTTGCAACTGTTCTCTGACCCCACGTGTCTGCTTAGTTTACTCAGGAGCCTTTCATGGGGAGGTTTTATCAAAAGCTTTTGAAAGCCCAAATAAACCGTATCTACTACAGACTTCCCTTCCGCGCTCCAATGGCCATGCTGGCTAGGAGTAATGGGAGATGTAGTCCATCATATCAAGAGGGCTCCAGGTTGGGGGAGGCCAGTCTACTAAATCACCACAATCCTCACATTTGTTGATACTCTAAAACAGCCTTCCTCAACCTGGGGTGCTCCAGATGTGTTGGACTACAACTCCCAGAATGCCCCAGCCAGGCTGGGGCATTCTGGGAGATGCAGTCCAACACATCTGGAGCACCCCAGGTTGAGGAAGGCTGCTCTAAAAGGTTAGTGAAGAGCGGACATCCTTGTCTTGTACCTCTGGCTAGTCGTATCTTATCAGTGAGTCCGTCATTTACCACCACTACAGCTGTATTTTGGGAATATAACTGTTCTATTATCATTTTAAATTTATTTCCAAAACCCATTTTATCTAAAATAATCTTTAGTGCCTGCCAGCTCACACAATCAAAAGCCTTAAAGATATCCAGTGCCAAAATTCCTGCCTTAATCTTAGATTTTTTTATCTCATATATTACATTTAAAACTCTTCCCACTAAATTGTGCATCTGTCTACCCGCCACAAATCCACATTGGCCTTCTCCTATGTATTCCGATATAAATTTATTTAACCGTTTTGCCAAAATAGATGAAAATTTTTTAGCATCTTGATTTATTAGTGAAATAGGTCTATATGAATCAGAGACAGTCAAATCTTTATCTGGTTTTGGAATTAATATCATCAATGAATCTTCCCATGATTCTGGCGTCTTCTCTCCTTGCAATATAGCGTTATAAAGTTTCAATAATTTCGGTACTAAAAACCCTTTGAAGACCTTATAATATTCTGATCCTAGACCATCTGCTCCCGGTGATTTACCCACTTGCAAATTGTCTATTACTTCTTCAACCTCTCTTTGAGTTATTACCTTCTCCATTAGCTCTTTATGTTCTATTTTTATTCTCTTCTTTATATACCTTTCTATATAATCCTCCAACTTCTTTTTTTGGATATCTTTCCCCTTATATAGTTCTTGATAAAATTCCTGAAAATTTTTTATTTTATCCTTCATTGTATGACAGTAATTCCCTTGTTTATCCTTCAATGCTCCTATCCCATTTCTCGCTTTTTCTTTTTGTGTGAGTCTGGCAAGCAATCTAGAATTTCTATTGCTATTTTCGAAATACTCCCTTTTCATATAAATTATGTTTTTCTGAACCTGTTCTATATTTATATTCTCCAACTCCTTTTTCTTAGCTTGTATTTCTATTAATTTATATTTATTTTTACCCTGTCAATATTCTTCCTCCAGACTCCTAATCTCTGTCTCTAACTTCTCCTGCTCTTCATATTGTTATCTTTTTAAATTACACATTTCTCTAATACAAATTCCTCTTGCTACAGCCTTCATGGTGTCTCAAACCACCGACCCTTCTGTTCCTCCCTTTTCATTAATTTCCCAGGACTCTGACAATTCCCTTTGAATTTTTTCTACCACTTTATTATATTTCAAAATTTTTGTATTCAATTTCCACTAGGGGTGTGCACGGACCCCCCGCTCCGCTTCACTTGCAGATCCGCCATTTTCCGGATCGGGCCGCTCCGCCCCGCCCCCGCTCCGCCCACTTCCGCTCCGCTCCGCTCGGAGCTCCGGATCCGGATCTGGAGCTCCGTTTCCTCCCCCCCATAGGCTTGCATTGAAAGCTAAAAAATTATACAACTTTTTTTCTGTTCAAGTTAGAAACCTCATGTTTGGCACCATGACACCTCATGGGGATATACACACGCACACCAAGTTTCAAAGCAATCCCATCATCCCCTGATTTTTGGCGAATTTTTGAAAATCGGGCACCCCACACACAACATCCCTGCGAGGTGGGCAGGGGAGGAGGGAGGGAAGGCAGGCAGGCATGCAGCTGGCATTTCTGGGGGCATAAGGAAGTGAGCCAAGGATAAGCCAGTAATGCATATAAAATGGAATAAATCAATCAATAAACAAAGGAGGGGTGGAATTAAAAGCAGCAGTGTTGCTCAATAAACAGCAAGAAGAATTTTTTAAAAAAGGCTATATCTGTCTTTTACCAGCAATAGGGGGACGTGCCCGGGGGAGGGGGAAGTAGCTGCCAGTTCAAGACAGCCACCAACAGCTCTGAGAAGAAGTAAAACGCTCACTTCAACTCATAACAGGCATTGCTCCACCACTGAAAAGTGACCATTCACTTCAACTCATGATAGGCATTGCTCCACCATTTTACTCTCTTTGGAAGGCTCTAATGGCCTTCCAGTGCAGGAGAGAGTGGGGGCACGTCCACAATGAGATGCCCTAGGGGAGCTCATCCCCTTGCACCACATCTTTTCAGTTGTTCACCAAGGTTAGGGTGGGGAGCAGTGCTGTGTTTCTATCTCTTATTCTTGGCTTAGTATATGATTTCAGGTTGTGTTTGTGCATTTGGTGGGGCTACTGTGTTAAAAAACACGGGGAAAAGCCCGTTCAGATGAAGAAAGAGAGGTTTCCCAGAATCCCAAGTTACCTGTTTTGCCTATGCCCTCCTCCAACTTTGGGATCATCATGACCGGGAGCTGACTCTGCCCCTCAGCCCTTTGAAAAAGGTATTTTTCCCGCCGATTTTTTAAAAACTTCTAGCGCGCGACCCGTACGACGCAGAAAGTTGAGAGTAGTCTCAAAATGACCCCCATCCACGACTCTCTGTGCACAAGAATTTTCAGAACGATAGCTTAAACCCCCCCCCAGTTATCCCCGATTCTTTCCCTCAATGCAATCCTATGGGCGAAAAGCCGAAAACGCCGTTTGAGCCGCGCGGTTGACCCGATTTTCAAAAAAAATAGCACGCGACCCAGACAACGCAGAGAGGTGAGAGTGGTCTCAAAATGACCCCCATCCACGACTCTCTGAGCACAAGAATTTCTAGAACGATAGCTTCAAAAACAACGTAGTTATGCGCGATTATTTGCCGCAATGCAATCCTATGGTGAAATGTTTTCAAGATGGCGACCGGAGTGCTCCGCCTGAACTAGGAGCTCCGAAAAATGGTCGCTTCTCTTCGCCTTGCTTCTAGGGGGTCCGCGGTCCGCTCCTACTCCGCCTCTGGGTAAGGTGGAGCAGGCCAATCCGCTACTGCTTCTACGCTCCTAATCGGAGCGGAGCACATCCCTACTGATAAGTGTGGAATAAGATTCATATTTAGGTATATCTACTCCCCAGTTCATGGCGTGTTGGGATTTCCTTTGAAATGGCCCCATTGAGCTGTCTGCAGGTTTAAATCCTAGAGATACTGGGGTGTCCGATTTTCAAAAATTCCCCCAAAATCAGGGGAGGCTTGGATTGGCTTGAGTCTTGGCATGCGTGTGTATACATGCATGAGGTGTCATGGTGCCTAACTTGAGGTTTCTAACACAAAAATTGATGGAGATATAGAAAGGCGTGTTTGAATTGGGGTTGGGGTGCTGCGTTGGAGGTTAAAGCCCCACCCCCCAAATCAGGGGATGATGGAATCTGCTTGAAACTTGCCATGAATGCGGATGTGCCTGCTTCCAAGTTTTTATCTGTCAAAATGTCGGAGAACAGTCCATGTCTGAAAATGGGGTGTCCGATTTTCAAAAAAATCCCTAAAAATCAGGGGAGGCTTGGATTGGCTTGAGTCTTGGCATGCGTGTGTATACGTGCATGAGGTGTCATGGTGCCGAATTTGAGGTTTCTAACTTTAACAGAAAAAAAGTTGTAGGGTTTTTTGGATTTCAATGCAAGCCTAAGGGGGGGGAGAAGCAGAGCTCCGATCCGGATCCGGAGCTTCGCAGCAAACCGGAGCGGACTATAGGCGGAGCGAAGCAGACCCGATCCGGAAGTTCCGGATCTGGAAGAGAAGTGGATCGGCGGGGTCCGTGCACACCCCTACTTTAAAGCGCTTTATAACAGTTATACAGCGCTTTAACTGCTTTAAAGTGCTATAAAACTGTTATAAAGCGCTTTAAAGCAGTAGTGTAGATCCAGCCCTGACCATCCACAAAATGTAGGCAGAAAGATTGGACAAAATCTGTTCATCCCTTGGCCCTGTGAATCCAGCCAGAATTGCAGGAGTCAGAAGCACAGCCAGGCCCTAGGTGGTCCACTGGAAATGGGCCAGTCTCCCCCAGGCAGACCATGATCTACCTCCCCCTCTCCCATTTCTCGAGGACACAAGTGGGCTGTGTTGAGTAGTCCATTCTTGTTTTCAGTTTGAATTCCAGTTTTACAAACATGTAGCTGAAGAGTTGGCCATTTGACCAATAAGAGAAAGATGGCCAATGAATCCTCCAAATAAGGTTAAAAATGTCTGTATCTTATTTTCCACATTTATTTACTACATTCACATTCAGGCCTTAGCTAGACCTAAGGTTTATCTCAGGATCATCCCGGGGTCGTCCCTGCCTGCTCCCGGGATCCCCTCTGCGTCATTGACATGAACAGGGATGACCCCGGGACGATCCCGGGATAAACCTTAGGTCTAGCTAAGGCCTCAGTCTTTCTTCCAAATATCTTGTTGAGGCATAGATGGTTCTCTCCATCCCCTCCAACTTTCTAATTGAGTCTCAGACCAGCCCCTGAAGTAGGTTAGTTGGACAGGGTGGATGACTGGCCCCAGGTCAGGAGCGAAGACCAAAAAGGCAAGTTTAGAAAAATTTATGCGAAGTAAATAAGGTTGCATGGATCTGCAGACTGGTGGGGAGGGGGCGGTGATAGAGATGGAGGAACGAAGATAGGAAATAGCATGAAGGGACAGTCGAGGGGAATGCGGACTGCCTGCCTGATCTCATTATTTCCTTCTCTTTAGACTGAAGGGAACCTCCCTTTCATAAAATCCAGGGAGTCAAGGAAGCGCAGAGGAGAGCCCTTAACAGAGGAAGAGGTAAGGTGATCAATTACCATGGTGTGCACTAGGTGCCTGAGGAGAAACTGGCCAGTGCTCCCGCAGGGGGAGAAATTGGCCAGTGCTCTTCCATTCTGCCCACCCTGTATCTCCCCTAAAATGTTGACACGTTCTCAGTCATCCTGGATTTGATCTGCCAGTTGTTGACCTGTTGGTGAACCTTTCTATTGCAGGCCCAGGGTGTCCCTGCGAAGCGGAGGCGTTTGGAGGAGAAAGAACCACAAGAACATAATTTGCCTGTAAGTCTCCCCAAATTCTGAACTTCGCATCTATCTGGACTGTCATTTGCAGTGATGGATCCGGGAGCAGCCCCAAACTGCAAACACAGTCTTTAAGGGGGAGTGTAGCCCCATCCAGAAGTGGTTGCCACACCTCTAAACTTAGGTCAGAGCCCTTGACAGAAAGCACCTCCGTTTTGTCTGGATTCAGCTTCAGTTTGCTTTTCCTCCTCCAGCCCATTACCACCTCCAAGCATTCATTCAGAGGAGACACACTATCCTTAGCTGATGCTGTTATTGAAGGCATAGAGAAATATATTTGGGTGTCATCAGCATACTGATAGCACCCCACCCCATGCCTCTGGATGATCTCAGTCAGCGGTTTCATGTAGATGTTAAACAGCCTTGGGGTTAGGATGGCACCTTGTGGTACGCCAGACAATAGCTCCTTTTTTGAGGAGCAACTATCCCCAAGCATCACCATCTGGAATCTACCTGAGAGGTAGGACCGGAACCACTGGAGCACGGTGCCCTCGATCCCTAAAGCCCTCAGGCGTTCCAGAAGGATACAATGGTCCATTGTATGGTCCAGGGAGTCTTTTTTTTTTAAAGCGGCCATACCACTGCTTCTTTTAAACATGGTGGAAAACTCCCCTCCCTGAGAGATGCATTAATAATATGTTGTAGATATAATCTAACTGCATCTCCTCCCTGGGCGACAGGCGCAAAAGGACAGGGATCAAGAGGAGAAGTTGTCTTCCTTACTCGTCCAAGCAGCTTGTCCACATCCTCAGTACTCACCAAGTGAAACTGATCCCGTGTAATCCTACTCACAGAGTTGCTGGACACTTCGGCTTCAGCTTCTGTTATAACGACGGCATCTAAATTGGCTCTTATCCGAGAGATTTTATCTGTGAAATGATAGTAAAATAATACTCACAGTATTGCCTTTCTATTATTGAAACTTACACCAGTTGTTAAAATAAAAAGTCTAGTGTGGAACATATATCCCGATAGGCTTGCCATACTAAGTTCACACCAGTGTCAGGGGTTAGGATAAACACCACCCAGGCATCTAGCTGTGGCAGAGTCATGGAATGCTGCATTCTGACCCCAGCACTGAGTTTATTTTGGGTGTTGATGATTCAGTGTCTTCCCCAGAATTCACATTTGTGCCTGAGTAGTGGAGTCTGTTGGCTAACTTGAGTTTTGAGGTTAAGACAGGTCAACAGAGGCGGAACTAAGGGGTCCTGGAGGCGAAACAATCTTTGAATCCCCGACACCAATCAATGCAGACCACAGAAAGGGAGAACTGAGGCACATGGACATTAAGGTTATCAGATCAGTTAACAGTATTAACAGGCGCCTGGGTCTTGCTGGCAGTTGTATTCCAAGATATCGGGAGGGCATCGGATTGGGGAAGTCAAATCAGAGGAGGATTCACTGCAGCTTACTGTACTCCCTATTCTTCCCTTTCCTTCAGGCACAACCATCGGTCTCCTCCCCTCCACACCAAGCAGCCTGCGAGGGAAACAAGGTCAGTGGCCAGCGCAGGTTGTGTTTGCTGCAGGGTGGTGTTAAAGGGAGGGGGGATTCATTTCTTTATGGATATTTAGTATGCAGATTTGTATAGCACTTTGTAGTAGAATTATCAGATCAGTTGACAGAGTAATAGTATTACACTGGAATGCAATTAAAAAAATCACTGTTGATCACTAAAAGTATAACTGGCAAGTTTGCATGACGAATCAGGCTCTTTGGTAAGGAAATTTCATGTGGGATTGATCTGTTGACTGACTTGTTCCAGGAAACATCTGCCCCTAGCGGTGCACAGTCCCAGGCAGTTGCAGCGGCCCTGATTGCCTTGCAAGTAAGTCTTCTTCAGCTCTAACATTGCTGGTGGGTGGTGGAGGAGGGAGTCAGTGAAGGGCCAAGGAGCAAGGCCTGAATGGGGGCGTTCTAGTGTAGGATGTGACGGGTGTCAGACTGGGTCCGGGAGTCCAGAGGACTCTCCCCTGACAACCCTCCGCCACTGGGCCCAGCTCCTTTGGGTGCAACCAGGTCACAAAGAAGCTCGCGCAGTGCCACGAGCAGGGGCGGGGAGGGGTGGCGTGGCAGGCAGCCGACGAAGGCAGAGGCTGAAGAAGTGCCTCCTTCCATTTCTTAGTGCCAGCAGCAGCCCAGAGACCCCCTTTTCCCCGGGGAGGGGGGGCTTTTCCTCAAGGTGCAAATCAAAATGGGTGGTGAATTCACGGTGGATGTGAATGTAAACCCTATGGATTTAATGGTTGCTCTTCTTTGCTTCACAGAATAAATGGACTTCCTCTGAAGGAACGTGGGCCACGGTGGTGGAGGAAAGTGAGGTCAGTGGCTCTTCTCTACTGGCTGTTTGGCTAAAGAGAGGAGACAATATATTAATTTCTTGTTTATTATGCAGATGTTTATACCGCTTTCCAGTAAAAAGATCCAAGCGGTTTGCATAATAATAGATTTGCAACAATATACAATAAAACAGTCAAGATTGAAGAATTAAACTCTAACTGGCCATGGTTTGGAGATGAGCAGGAAGCAGAAATTAGCAAAGTGATGTTTTTGGCTGCTCTATTTTGTGGCAGGTTTTCATGATTCATCAGGCTTTTGGGTCGAGAATTAGAACCTTTATGCCACTGACATCTACGTCACCGGTCTGACAATGTGGGATAGGGGAAATGTGTACTGCTGCATAAGCTATGGGGTCTGTGGGTGGGAGGGCGGGTGTTTCCTCCCCTCTCCCTGGTCATAATGGCTCAGAAGGAAGCTGAGGTATTTCTGGGGTGTGTGTGTGAGAGAATTGATGAATGTGTTGGCCAAATGTGTTCCCTGACTTTCCCAAGGGCAAAAGCCCCTAAGCCAAATGAACATAAATGTAGTGGAGCTTGAGTGGTGAAAGTTGGGAAGTGATCAATTATACTCTAGACCAAAGTGAAGTTTCTGCACTGGTATATTCACAGGACTCGGGATCATCATGTCCATCTGCAAGGCCGTCTCCACCACCAAGCCTGGAAACATCAGGCGAGGCTACTGGGGCAGAGTCCTCACAGGTAAGATCACCTTCTCTGCCATCTCCTTTCCCTCCTCCATCTTCCCCAGAGTCATTAAATGAGAGGGAACAGAGGCTGTTCAGAGGGAGAGGAGAGGAGAGGAACGAAGATAGGAAATAGCATGAAGGGACAGTCGAGGGGAATACGGACTGCCTGCCTGATCTCATTATTTCCTTCTCTTTAGACTGAAGGGAACCTCACCGACATTAAATCAAGGAGCTCGAGGAAAAGGAGAGGAGACCCACTAATCCTTACTGATGAAGAGGTGAGATGATCAATTACCATGGTGTGCACTAGGTGCCTCAGGAGAAATTAGCCAGTGCTCCTGTAGTGGCCTCTCTTCTGCCCACCCTGTATCTCCCCTAAAATGTTGACTCATTCTCAGTCATCCTGAATTTGATCTGCCAGTTGTTGACCTGTTGGTGAACCTTTCTATTGCAGGCCCAGGGTGTCCCTGCGAAGCGGAGGCGTTTGGAGGAGAAAGAACCACAAGAACATAATTTGCCTGTAAGTCTCCCCAAATTCTGAACTTTCTTGTAGAGGTGGGAGGAAAAATCAGGTAGGAAGTCCCAAATCCCAGAAGCCTGAAGCTGATTTTTACTCAGACCTTAGAAGATGTCCTTACTTTACACGCAACATGCAATTAAAAAACAACAAGTCAGTAGGTACTATTCAGAATGATTCTCAGCGGCCACAGACTCCGATGCATGGCATTTGCATGCATGAAGGTACCTGTGCTCTTTAGAGAAAAGGGGCGTCCTTGGCAAGAGGAACCCCCTCAGAGACATAGGGTCCTTATAGGGGAGGCTTTTATTGCGCAATCGCACTGCCTTATTGTATGCTCATAGGAGTTTTAACATGGAACTATGTGCACTGCTTTCAGGAACAGAATGAGCTCTTCCCATTGGCTCTTTCAGCTTCTTCCTCAATGCTCTGCATTTGTTATCAAACCATTATGACTTCATTAATAATAATAATAATAATAATAATAATAATAATAATAATTTATCACACGCTTCTCCCTCTGGATCAAGGCAGGGAACAACACCAGAAACAAAATAATACATGAAATTAGTTAAAAGAGAATATAAAACCAATACAATTATTATTATTATTATTATTATTATTATTATTATTATTATTATTATTATTATTTCTTACCCACCTCTCCCTTTGGATCGAGTCAGAGAACAACATTAGTACAGGAATCAACAGGCCATTCCACAATCTGGGGGCCACAGAAGAAAAGTCCTCTGGGAAACTGATGTCAACCTAGTTGACATTTCTGAGAAACCACCAAATCCCGACTAGAGTCTTTCGGTGCTTCGCCTTACGTGCGATGCAGCTTTCTCCAGGCGCCTGGGTCTTGCTGGCAGTTGTAATCCAGGACATCGGGAGGGCATCGGATTGGGGAAGTCAAATCAGAGGAGGATTCACTGCAGCTTACTGTACTCCCTATTCTTCCCTTTCCTTCAGGCACAACCATCGGTCTCCTCCCCTCCACAGCAAGCAACCTGTGAGGGAAACAAGGTCAGTGGCCAGCGCAGGTTGTGTTTGCTGCAGGGTGGTGTTAAAGGGAGGGGGGATTCATTTCTTTATGGATGTTTAGTATGCAGATTTGTATAGCACTTTCTAGTAGAATTATCAGATCAGTTGACAGAGTAATAGTATTACACTGGAATGCAATTAAAAAAAATCACTGTTGATCACTAAAAGTATAACTGGCAAGTTTGCATGATGAATCAGGCTCTTTGGTTAGGAAATTTCATGCAGGATTGATCTGTTGACTGACTTGTTCCAGGAAACATCTGCCCCTAGCGGTGCACAATCCCAGGCCATTGCAGCAGCCCTGAGACTCTTACAAGTAAGTCTTCTTCAGCTCTAACATTGCTGGTGGATGGTGGAGGAGGGAGTCAGCGAAGGGCCAAGGAGCAAGGCCTGAATGGGGGCGTTCTAGTGTAGGATGTTACGGGTGTCAGACTGGGTCCGGGAGTCCAGAGGACTCTCCCCAGACAACCCTCCGCCACTGGGCCCAGCTCCTTTGGGTGCAACCAGGTCACAAAGAAGCTCGCGCAGTGCCACGAGCAGGGGCGGGGCGGGGTGGCGTGGCAGGCAGCCGACGAAGGCAGAGGCTGAAGAAGTGCCTCCTTCCATTTCTTAGTGCCAGCAGCAGCCCAGAGAGCCCTTTTTCCCCGGGGAGGGGGGGGCTTTTCCTCAAGATGCAAATCAAAATGGGTGGTGAATTCACGGTGGATGTGAATGTAAACCCTATGGATTTAATGGTTGCTCTTCTTTGCTTCACAGAATAAATGGACTTCCTCTGAAGGAACGTGGGCCACGGTGGTGGAGGAAAGTGAGGTCAGTGGCTCTTCTCTACTGGCTGTTTGGCTAAAGAGAGGAGACTATATATTAATTTCTTGTTTATTATGCAGATGTTTATACCACTTTCCAATGAAAAGATCCAAGCGGTTTGCATAATAATAGATTTACAGCAAAATACAATAAAGCAGTCAAGATTGAAGAATTAAACTCTAACTGGCTGTGGTTTGGAGATGAGCAGGAAGCAGAAATTAGCAAAGTGATGTTTTTGGCTGCTCTATTTTGTGGCAGGTTTTCATGATTCATCAGGCTGTTGGGCTGAGAATTAGAACCTTTATGCCATTGACATCTACGTCACCGGTCTGACAATGTGGGATAGGGGAAATATGTACTCCTGCATAAGCTATGGGGTCTGTGGGTGGGAGGGCGGGTGTTTCCTCCCCTCTCCCAGGTCATTATGGCTCAGAAGGAAGCTGAGGTATTTCCGGGGTGTGTGTGTGAGAGAATTGATGAATGTGTTGGCCAAATGTGTTCCCTGACTTTCCCAAGGGCAAAAGCCCCTAAGCCAAATGAACATACAGGTAGTGGAGCTTGAGTGGTGAAAGTTGGGAAGTGATCAATTATACTCTAGACCAAAATAAAGTTTCTGCACTGTTATGTTCACAGGACTCGGAATCATCATCGAACCGATCGCCGTCATCACCAGCGTCTCGTTCCCCACCATCTTCTCCTTCTCCATCCTCTTCTCCTTCTGCATCCTCATGTCCTTCACCAGCACCATCATCTCCTCCATTAAAACAGTCTCTTCCATCTTCTCCACCAAGAGCTGGGCCATCAACGGGACAACCATCTGCTCAGGTAAGATCACCTTCTCTGCCAGATGGTGATGCTTGGGGATAGTTGTTCCTCAAAAAAAGAGCTATTGTCTGGCATACCACAAGGTGCCACAAGGCCCAAAGAACAAATCCCCCAACTTCTAGGGAGCCATACAGCTGGCCATTTGACTAGGAAGAGAGGATGGCCAATGAATCCTCCCAATATGCTTAAAATGGCTGTCTCTTATTTTCCACATTTATTTACTACATTTAGACTCAGTCCTTCCTCCCAATAACTTGACGGGGTATAGATGGTTCTCCCCTCCTCCTCCCCCTTCCCAGAACAGCCCCTGATGTAGGTTAGTCGGACAGGGTGGATGACTGGCCCCAGGTGTGGAGGGGAGGCCAAAAAGGTAAGTTTAGGACACTTTACGTGAACTAATTAAGGTTGCACGGATCTGCAGACTGGGGGGGGGATTTATAGAAATGGGGTACAAAGATAGGAAATAGCATGAAGGACAGTCCAAGGGAATGCGGACCGCCTGCCTGATTTCATGATTTCCTTCTATTTAGACCAAAGGGAACCTCCCGAAAGTCAGAAGGAAGGTGTCAAGAAAAAGGTGAGGAGCCCCTTTGAGCTACAAAGAGCAAGCAGCAAAGCAATCAATAGCCCTGTGCTCTCTGCTCACAACGCTCTTTGGCTCTTCCCAAACTCACCCCATGAATCGGTGGAAGCCCTTGAGGACGACCCTGGGGCCCCCTGGGCTGCCATTGACAGGGAGGGGGAGGGAAATCCACAGTGTGGCCCCCTTCTGCAAGAGCCAGCAGGACGGTGACAAAGTGTGTCCAGGGCTATTGAAGGAGCAAGATGCCACGCTGCTGCTCTTTTCCGCACCCACCCAACTCCCTCCCACAAAAGGGTTGGGGGACACAGGGAGGCGGAAGCTGTGTCGGCCCCTGGGAAGGGGGATCGTTGGGCCCTTGGGCTCCCCTCCCAGGGGGGTCCGAATAGACAGAAAACCACGGAGGCCCCTCAGCAGTCATTACTAACTTTCCTCTCTCACACTTTTACTTTCAGAAGAGGAAGCCAAAAAATGAGGAGCCTGCCGAGAAAAGGTTTGGAATTTTCTTTTGCTTCTGCATTTCAGCTGCGTTGAGGGAAAATGTCACAGTGGGGATGGGGTTCTGTGGTGTGGCCCCCTGGCCTGGCCATGTATAAGGAGAGGTAAGTGGCAGCTTGAAAGCCCGAACAAGACTCCTGTGGACTCTGATCCACCTCACAGGGCTGCTGTGGGAATCCCTGGAGAAGGGTGAATACGGGCTCAGGGCATGGCTTGAAGGCACTTCACGAAGGCCGCCAGCTGAAGCTAAGCAGCCCTGGGTCAGGTCAGTGCCGGGATCGGAAAACCCCATGGAAATCCAAAGCACACCTCCCCCAGCCCCATGGCCTCGTTGTCAGTGGGGTGGCCCAAGTCTGTGGCTGGGCCAAACGACTTCCGGCTGCAGGTGAGGAGTCCTATGGCTGAATCCCCTGCATGGGGAAGACAAGCGTAGTGGGGAGAAATGGTTGGAATGGGGAGTCGCTCCAATGGAGCAAACCCTGTAGAAACCTCGTGGACTCACTCCTCCAATGTCTCTGTTTTGCAGGAAAAGAATGAAAAGATGCTCATTCCTGCCTTCTTTTCCTCCCTTCCTTCTATTTCCTCTTCCATTCTCTCTCTCTCCCTTTTTCATTTCTTCTTTCCTTCTTTTTCATCTCTCTCTCTCTCTCTCTCTTTCTCTCTCATTACTTTTTTCCTTTTTATTTTTTTAATGAAAAATACATACAACATATACAGCATGCATTGCCTGGGAAGTGGACACTCGTGTCCTCCCCGCTGCCGCTGCCGTGATCGCCTGCTCACGGGCATAATGGCTCGCTCGTTGCTGCAATCAGCCACCCGCCACCATGGTCGCCCACTGCCTGAAGTGATCCATCATACTCTGGTCCCTGGAGGAGTCCTCTTGTGTTCTGCAGGCGCCCCACAGACGACTGCTCCTCCCAACATCCGAAGCAGGCGTCTGCGTGGTGCCTGTGGAACGCATGAGGACTCCTCCGGGGACCAGAGTATGCTGGATCACTTCAGGCAGTGGGCGGCCATGGTGGGGGGCGGCAGATTGCAGCAACGAGCGAGCCACTACGCCCGTGAGCAGGCGATCACGGTAGTGGCAGTGGGAAGGACACGAGTGCCAACTGTCTCTGGCCTCTGGTAGGTTCAGCCCCCAGGCAATGCATGCTGGGAGTTGTATTTATTTATTTTATTTCTTTATTTCTTTATTTAATTTATATACTGCCCCATAGCCGAAGCTCTCTGGGCGCTTTGTAGGCTGTTTCTCCTTTATTTATTTATTTATTTATTTATATTTATTTATTTATTTATTACATTTTTATACCACCCAATAGCCAAAGCTCTCTGGGCGGTTCACTTTACGGAGGCCTAGGGCTCTGCATTAAAACGGTGGTTCTGCCCTAAAATGGCAGATCTGTCATGAAACGACCATCGTAATTTGGATTTCAAAATCTGTGGCCCGAGGCTTGCACAGGCCTAGTTGTAACTAGGAGAGTGTCTCTTACTAAAAGTTTGAGCTTTTGTGCTTTTGCCTCAAGACCGGCTCACATTTGTCAAAGCAGAAATTACACTGAACCAAAGTGCACACCTCCCCCCTGAGTTTCTGCTATCAGCATATAGAGAAACAGCAAATCTAAAGACGGTTGTTTCCAAAGGAAAGCGGAGCGTTGATCAGACTCCCACCAAGTCCCTTTCCAAGAGCCAGTAGAAGGAGAGGGCAGCTTAATGTGAGGTCCAGAAGGGAAGTTACAGCTTCTGCTTCATCCGCTCCACATCTCAGGCAGCAGCGTCATTCACAGCAGCTGAGGCCTCAGCCTCGTTCTTGCTCTCCCTGTCTCTCTGCCTGTCCTGTCCTGTCCTGTCCTTTCCATTTACTACTTTTCCGAACAGCACAATAGCCGAAGCTGTTGAGCCACCAATAACAACAAAGTCCTCTATGATGAGGATAGAGGATTACAACAACCAAAGGGATGAACCAAGAATACAAACGGAGCCAGCCAAATGCTCCCACCTTTCTTGCGTGGTAAACATCGGTCTCACGCCTCTGACAGCTCAAACACTGAGACGGCTGCAATGGCGGAAGGAGGTGCAAAGCATGTAAACGCTACAGAATTGACTAACGACCCTTTGCTCTGAACAAGCTGCCAGAGCAAGTTGACCCAAGGAGGACTCTGGCAAATCCGTCCACCGATCCTTTGGGCAGAAACCTTGGGATGGTGGAAGACCATGTGACATCCTCCCCTGCTTTGACTGTTACCAATTTAAAGAGAAAGTTTTCCATGTGCTGAGAAACTCTCAAGGGCTGCGCTATCGTGACTCCGAGGTGCAAGTCTCTCAGAGATCAGAGGCAGGCAACTCAAAGCAGTCAACAAGGCAGAAGCCCTTCCACGGGGAAGGGAGAATAACCCGGAGTCATCCCAGCCGTTCCACAGACTGAATTCTGTGCTGCAAAAGACGCTCTGCGCTTATGGGCCCCCGCGGCCATATTCTCTGCCATCTTGCAAGTATTAATACCTGCTTATCTGGAAATAATGTTTCAACCTTGTATTAAGCCAAAAGGGGGAGGGAGGGAGAGAGGGGCTAATGCATGATGTATTGATTCTCCATGTTCCTGGCCTGTGGGGGGGATGGAGATTGGGGCCTGGGTGGGGAGATCGGGTCCTGCCGGGGGGGGCGATGGAGATTGGGGCCTGCGGGGGGGGATGGAGATCGGGGCCTGGGTGGGGAGATCAGGTCCTGCCGGGGGGGGGGGATGGAGATCGGGGCCTGGGTGGGGAGATTGGGGCCTGCGGGGGGGGGGATGGAGATCGGGCCCTGGATGGGGAGATCGGGGCCTGCGGGGGGACGGAGATCGGGGCCTGGGTGGGGAGATCAGGTCCTGCCGGGGGGGGGACGGAGATCGGGGCCTGGGTGGGGAGATTGGGGCCTGCGGGGGGGAGGGACGGAGATTGGGGCCTGGGTGGGGAGATCAGGGCCTGAAAGGGGGACGGAGTTCTGGGCCAGCGAGGAGATCGCGGACGGAGCAGGGTGGAGATCGGGACAGGGTGGGAGGATTGTGGATGGGAGGGAGCGGAGACTCTTTTTTTAAAAGAAAAACCCTACCTGACACGCTGGAGCGCTCCTCCGCTGCCGGCTCCTTTCAAACAAAACAAAAATGGCTCGCCCTCCTCCTGGCCAGATTTACAGGTCAGTCTAGCAAAGGCCTCTGTCCCCAGCTGGCTTGGTTGAGGAGAGGAACTGGATGGTCCTGCACTAGGAAGAGCATATATGTATTGGGCCATTTTGCGCTTGATGTGTAGTTTCACTGTTGATGTTTTGAAGTGTTATCTGCTAGCCTACGATGAATGCCCTTAAAGTTGTAATCAGCTCCTTAATTGTTTTTAGAATTTAATGGGAGCCTTAAGCAGTTATAAGCTGTGCCAGGAGCTGGAAAGTTTCTGTTTAGGCAGCATCCAGAGATTTTATATTATTATTTGACATTTGTATGTGAGTATTTCGTTTCATGTATCTCCATTCTTAGCCTATTTTACTTTTTACAATTGGCATATTACCTGTTTTATCTCTAGATCTGTTTATATATTCACTTCTGGGACTACTGCAGTCCTTTGCCCAGCGAAAAAACCATCCTCCTCAGTGGAGCCCTCGGCTCCCTTTCAGGGACCTGTTTTCTGAAATGCATAGTTCTGTAGGCTCCCTAGATTGCAGGAAGGGTTGGCAAGAGTCTTGAATTGGTACGTTGAAATTGTATTTGTGTTTAAAAGACATATCTTTGGATGCCTGTTACTTTGTTTTTAAGAAGGAACTTTTAATAAATAATATTTTTAAATAGAATACTGCCTTTGTATTTACAAGTCTTAATGCTGCAGTAGCGCCTATTGATACTTGTGTTGTCTGTATTGTTGATATAGGTTTGTATAATTGTGAATGTTCATTTTACCACTGAAGAGGACCATAGGTCGAAACGCGTTTGGTATTAGTAAAGTGTTTGTAGGTAAAGAGAGGTTCTAAATACTACAATATCATGTTTTTATTGGCCCGATATGTACCATGTATTTGTTTCCATTGCATATATGTTGACTACAAATTAAATAATTTTTAAAAATTACAATTGTTATCACTGTTGTTATTATTATTATCATATAAAGATTATTACCAACCCAGTTGTTCTGTTCTACTGTTGTATTTGTAAGGGTTAGGGTTAGGGTTAGGGTTAGGGTTAGGGGTTAGGGTTAGGGTTAGGATAACAGTTTTTTTTTTTAGGTTAACAGATTTTTATTAAAAAGATCATACTACATGTGCTCCCCCAAAGGGGCCTTACAAGTATACTAAATAGAAGATACAAATACAACAATAGAAGAGCTTGAGAGTCTCATCTTTCTGATATATACAGCTTTCAGGAGTCTCGTAAGTCCAGAGTAATCTCCCCGAATTGGGGGCTCTCCTCAGAAAGTCCCAAAAACCCATCCTGAGTGATACATCCCACCTGCTGTGAGTCCTTTGATACATTCTCCTGCAGAAGCGGTACATGAAACTAATGTCTGTTCTCTCAGTTGCTTTCGTGGAGGAGAGGTGATTAAGTAACAACATCAAACCAAAATACAGATACAAATACTGACACAATTGACAGAAATAATAATACAGAACCATATACATACACATTTCAATATACAAACTATTACTTTGTTGCCCTGTCTCTATTTACAAACCTATTTATATACGGAGGGGGTTCACCTCTTCTAGAAAGAATGTGACTGTGTGGGCTGTCACATACTTTATTACTTACACGCCTGAAATTTAATCCTTTTCTTTTTGTTTTGGGACACATAGCCTCTGTGAGTTCAGGTGGCCCCCTCTGTGGCACTTTCCAGCCACGGCCTGAGCTTCCGCCAGCAGTAGCTTTTCATCCTGCGCTTCTCCACTTCACCAACTCCAAAAACCTCCTTACCACCTGTTCCACCTTACGAGTTGAGTCTGCAGGCTGTTTGTGACAGTTCTCCCAATCTCGGTCTTCCATCAGCCCCGTCACCGCCAGGAGCATGAGCAGCCTGACCGTGGACCAGGGCACCTCCCAAAACTCGAGATAGACATGTCCCCCTCTGATTTTCGATCGGTCCCCGAAGAGGCGGAGCAGGCTCCAGTCCCGAAGCCACCGTCTCCCAGGAGACCCCCTCCAGATTCGGCCACTCCAGCCTGTTCCCCAGGTTCTTCCAGAAATCTGCAGCAGACGGACAGTTCTTTAAAAAATGCTCGTGCGTCTCTCTGGGTGCAAGTCCCTCCACTGGTCCCCGTTTTCAGCAAATCCTGGGACAGATCTGCTTCTCCCGTGGGAGACAGGGGCAGGAGGCCCCGATGTTCAGCACTTGGTGATACACCCTCCAACGGACCTCCCAGAGGGAATAGGGCACCCTCTTGTCAGAGAAGGTGTCCACCTCCCCTGGGGGCCCTGTCAGGTAGGTGGACACCTGTTCCCCCTTCCGTCCCTTCATCTTCTCTACTCTGTCTTTTTGGGCTTCGTCTACCATTCCTCTGTACATCTTTTTCTTGTGATATCTGTTGGCCTGCCTCACTCCTGCCGGGTCAGTTGTACTCCCATCCCTGATGGACGAGGGGTCCGCCTTCCATACTTTCACCTGCAAGTACAGGTCCCCCATGTAGTCGGGGCCAGAGTCTTTGAAGTCCCGAGTGATCTTGTAGGCCAGGAAGCCTTCTTTCCTCCATCTCTCCGCCCATTGGCTGTTTCTCCACTGGGCTCCCAGACTTACCAACCAGGTGGGGTGATCCTTCTCCACTGGGTCATTTTTTGTCCTTTCCACATTTTTTTCCTTCTCAGGGTTCATCACAACGACCAGGTTTGCCCAGCTCTCATCTGGGTTCTGGCCTCTGACCTCAGGGCCCGCTCCCCGGCCCCCACCCAGCCGCTCAACCACACTCCAAGGTACGAAGTTGGTGGCCAGGATGGTAGCCAGGAAGAGGGGACCGAGGGCAGGGAGGTCAAGTCCCCCGTGTCCCACCGTTGCGCTGGCCAGGGACCTGGGGGCAGGGAAGAATTTGGATCCCCAGAGGAACTTAAAAGTAGCTCCACTGGCTCTGGCGGTTACCCCAGCTGGGGCCAGATAAACTGCGGCCAAGTTGCTGACCATCGGAAGGGTGTACGTTCTCACATACACCGCTTTCTGGTACATCGTGAGTCCCCCTCTGGCCCACTTCTTTGTTTTTTCCTCCACGGCCTCTGCCCATATTTCCCAATTACAATCCTGGCCAGAATCTCAAAGGGAATAATAAATGCCCAGGAGCTTCACCTTATCCAATTCCCTCTTTTCCTTGCTCCTTTCTTTGTCTCCATCTCCCCCATCTAGCCTAACTTCTTCTATCTTTTCTCCTTTTCCCTTCAACCTGTAGGCAAAGCTTTTCTTGAGGTTAAGGCTGGCTCCGGTGGCCCTCCCGAACCTTTCAAAATGTCTCATCACTCTGTCCCTCTCCTCATCGTCCCCTACCAAAACAGTGACGTTGTCGGCATGGGCCACCATCTTGACCAGGCTTTCGATCCTTTGTCAAAGCTGTCGGCCCCCTCCCGTCTGAAGGAAGGAACACCTGAGGGCAATCCCCGCTAGCCTCCTATCGTTCTCTATTTTTTCCAGAACTGGATCGAGCGCCAGGACATAGAGAAGTGGACTGAGAGGGCAACCCTGCTTTACTCCCGAGCGGACGACCAACCTCATTGACATAGCAATAGCTAGTGACAAAAAAGTTGCACAAAAGGAAGAGAACAGAGAGGAAAATATACACCACTGGCTATGGAAGTTAAAGAACTATGGCAACAGGGGGAAATTACAATTATTCCATTAGTTAGATCAGTCACCAGCATCACATCATTTTTAAATTTTATTTTCACAGAAAACCTTCAGAAACTAGGCCTCCCAAAATACATTCACACCAACATCCAGAAAGCAGCCATAATTAAAACATGCTCAATTGTCAGGAAATTCCTGAATCTGTAAAAGACAGCATGACTTGGCTAAGCCTGTCATGTTCATCTAGAAAAACCGCCATGAGTCAGAATTTTTATCAGTAGGACTCCAATGGAAATACCTTAATGGGAGACTTGTGTTGGGTTGTGTTTATACACTTTCCTCACCCAAGAGAAAGGAGTCAGTGGATTCAAGCTTACTCCCTCACGCTGCTGTAAAGATAAGTTCTTACACCAAGTAGGTTAATAGGAGTACAGCTTTACTTTTTCAGCATTGGCAATAGAACAACACACAATTCATTTCATTGCATATTCAGATTGCATTCTTCTCCCTTTCTTCTGAGAACTTTTAAACAATCTTTCCTACCAGCAATTAGTCTCTGGGAGTTTCAGTTTTCAGACCTTTTGCTTTGAAGCTTTCCTCCCTTGCCAGCCAAAAGATGCAGTATCAGCAACCTTGCTTCCAACTCCTTTCTGCAGCAATGTTCCTTTCATCAATTCTTTTCCTCCTTCCAACCCCCTCCTACCAACTGTTTAAGACACTCCCTTTTTAAACTGTTAGCAAATGGACATCAATTAACTCAGGTGTTTCTTGCCTTCATTACAGACACCTGCCTAATTTGCTGCTGCATTTCTCTACTTTCAATCTTTAACTACACCCATTCTTTGTAAAATATACATTTGATTATTTACACAGTTTCAAAATATCAACAAACCCCTCCTTAACATATGTTCTTTTCAGACTTTGTTTACCTTTTTTCTCAATCATTCCTAATTGCTCTATTAGTCTTTCAAGTTTTTCTACAATCAGAGGTTTTGTGAACAGATCTGCAATCATCATATTTGTTTCACAATAACATAGTGTTATTAAACATTGTTTTATACTGTCTTTTACATGATGGTATCTGATGTTAATATGTTTGGTTCTATTTGTATGTCTTTCTGCTTTTGCCAGCTTAATACATGCCTGATTATCTTCGTAGACTTTAATAGGTTTTACTATTTTCACATTGAGATCGGATAATAGTTGTCTGAACCATACAATTTCATTGCAGGCTGAAGATAAACTTATATATTCTGTCTCTGTGCTGGATGTGGTAACAATTCCTTGTCTTCTACTGTGCCAATCAATTAATGAGTTTTGATACATTATTATCATTCCTGAGATTGACTTTCTACACACTTCGTCAGCTGCATGATCCGCATCAACATAACATTCTAAACCGTTTGTTCCTGTGTTTGATAACTCCAGACATTTTTCAATAGATCCGTTAAGGTATCTAAGTATTCTTTTAATAACATTCCAATCCTTTATACTTGGATTTTCTACCTTTCTGCTTAAAATACTTACAGCATTGTTAATATCAGGTCTTCTTAACTTGGTAATATACAGTAAACTACCAATAGCATTCCTGTACACATCAGCTTGTTTAAATGGTGAACTTTCATCACTTCTCTGAAAATCTACTGTCATTGGAGTTTTAACAGATTTACTGTCCAGCATATTAAATTCTTGCAACAGTTGATTTATTTTATTTTTCTGATGAAGGATGAAACTGCCATCAGCATCTCTTTCTATTTCCATTCCCAAATAATGTGTTACATGACCTAAACTTCTTAATTCAAAATATTGATTTAATTGACCTTCAAACTCCTCTCTTTGTTTGTCTGATTCACATATTAAGAGAATGTCATCAACATATAATAGACAATAAACAATACTTTGTCCACTTTCTTTTATGTACATACAAGGATCTGCTATACCCTGCCTAAAATCTAAGGATTTTAATATTTGGTCTATTTTAGTATTCCAACACTTAGCAGTTTGCTTTAAACCATAGATGGATTTGTTTAATTTGCAAACTAGGTTTGGATTTTTGTTAAACCCTGGAGGTTGTTCCTCTTCTTCTAAATCTCCATAAAGAAAAGCAGTTCTAACGTCTAAATGAAATACCTGTAGACCTTTCATGGCAGCTAATTTTAGCAGTAATCTAATTGTTTCATGCCTCACTACTGGGGCAAATACTGCATCAAAATCTTTACCATACTTTTGACTGTAGCCTTTTGCAACTAATCTTGCTCTATACTTTTCAATCTCACCTGATGCATTTCTTTTGATCTTATAGATCCATTTGCATCCTATTGCTTTCCTGTTTGGGGGCAATTGGGTTAATGTCCAAGTGGAATTATGTTCCACGGCATTTATTTCATCTTGCATGGCTTTTTTCCATTTTTTAGCAATTTCAGGAGGTAATTTTTCTACCTCTGCATACTTTTCATGTTCTAATTTTACGCAACATGCTTTTGCTTCACTTACTTGAAATCTTTCAGGAGGTTTACCAAAATTAGTTCTTTCTGACCTTCGTAAAATTACTGGAGATGGATCTGACTGTGAGCTTGATTCAGTTTCCT
Organism: Elgaria multicarinata webbii; assembly: GCF_023053635.1. Taxonomy (NCBI): domain Eukaryota; kingdom Metazoa; phylum Chordata; class Lepidosauria; order Squamata; family Anguidae; genus Elgaria; species Elgaria multicarinata. The sequence goes on along the minus strand of NC_086181.1, from coordinate 240,699 downwards.
CTTCTTCCTCCTTTTGTACTTTCTGTGATAATTTTTCATTTGTTTCATCTTGCTTAACCTCAAATGGTTGTCTAATCGTTTGTTCAGATTCATAATCTATTTCAGGATTATTGACTGTCTTCAATTCTTTTTCTTCAATTTCTAATTGTACCTCACTGAACTTTCCCACTGTTTTCCAATCCTGTTCAAATGTTTTTATGCTTCTACTAATTGCTATTCTTCTCTCTTGTGGCAACCACACTCTGTAACTTGAATTCTCAAATCCTATTAGGATACCCTTTTTTGCCCTGGCACCCATTTTTCCTTTTCTTTGTGCCTTTGGAATATGTATCCAACAATCTGATCCAAATGCTTTTATATGGCTAATCTTAGGCTTAACCTTGTGAAACTTTTCAAATGGTGTAGAGTCTATTGCATTTGAATAAATTCTGTTTTGGATGTAATTAGCATATGTTATGCATTCACCCCAAAACTTTGTGGGAAGTGGGGAATCATTTATCATTGTTCTAACCATATCTTGTAAATATCTATTTCTCCTTTAAGCAATGCCATTTTGCTGTGGTGAATATGTTGCTGTTAATCTGTGTTTAATTCCTTTTTCAGACAATTTTTTTCCAAATGTGTTGGAAATAAATTCACCTCCTCTGTCTGAGTGCAATCCAGCTATTTTGGTGTCATATTTCGTTTCTACCCACTTTATAAAATTCTTTAGTGTCTGTTCAGCTTCTCCCTTATGCTTTAACAAGTAAACAAACCCAAACCTGGAAAAATAATCCACAATTATGAGGTAATATATTTAGCTCCTCCTAATGTTTTCTGAAATGGACCTGCCAAATCAACATGCAGTAATTCTAATATTCGTTTGGTATTTCTTTCACATTTTGTGTTGAAGGGAGCTGTTATGGATGTACACTCTCTACAAGCATTCCATTCCATAAAAGAATTACATGATTTCATTTTCATATCTAAGCATAGGTTGGGCATCTTCCCTATTGTCTTAAAATTGGCATGTCCTAATCTTCTATGGAATAAACGAGCGAGCCACTACGCCCGTGAGCAGGCGATCACGGTAGTGGCAGTGGGAAGGACACGAGTGCCAACTGTCTCTGGGCTCTGGTAGGTTCAGCCCCCCAGGCAATGCATGCTGGGAGTTGTATTTATTTATTTAATTAATTTATATACCGCCCCATAGCCGAAGTTCTCTGGGCGCTTTGTAGGCTGTTTCTCCTTGACAGAGGCCTAGGGCTCTGCATTAAAACAGTGGTTCCGCCCTAAAATGGCAGATCTGTCATGAAACGAGGCAGCCCACATTCCATTCTAGCCTCAGCTGTCAGTCATTCCTCCAATCACTCTTCTGTTTCAATGGCATAGTCAGGCTTTTACATAAAAATCATAAACTTTATTCAGTAATCTTTGCATCTGTCTTGGAATGTTGTGGTTTAGTTATGACAGAGAAAAATGTCATGAAGTTAAATCTCATGAAGTTAAAAGGCCTTGCGGTGGTGGGGGGATCACTTGGCACTTAAAAGCCGTCCATGCAGTCACTAGGCAACCCTGCCCTGGAAAAAAGTAATCCATAAGCAGGGTGCCACAACTAAGATGGCCCGCTCTCCTGTTGTCTCCCACCACACCTCAGATGGTGTTCAAAGATTAACATGTTATTCAGGGACCTAGGCTTAGGCCTCTAACTCCCAGCATGCCTCGGGTGGGAGGAAAGGTTTATCAGGCTTTGGCAGCCATCACCTGGAAGTGGCTCGCCATCTTGGGCCTGAATGGAGAGCGCCTGGGGCTGGCTGCCTCGGTTACTAGGTTCCATCGAGAGCAGAAGGGAAGGTGGTCGCAACTCTGGGCAAAAGGCATGCTGGGAGTTGTAGTTTTTGTTTTCTCTCCTCCTGTTCTGGTGCCAGTGCTTGATGTGGTGTCTCCCTGGTTTCTGGGGGCTCTGCTTCCTCCTCTGAGGAGGATTCTTCTAGCAAGGGCATGACACACAGCACCCTGAAACACTGAGAGGTTCCCCCACCCCACCTCCCGTTCAGAAGGATCCCAGGCTCAAGGGGACAGGAAGCCACTCGGAGATCCAGACAATCTGCCAGGGCCTCGGTCTCCTGTCCTTCTCTCAGTGCCGGCCATCCATTAAGGCAGAGGTGCCCAGGTTGTGGGGCACATGTGCCCCCCTGAAGTCCCAGTATTGGGGGGAAGGCAGGAATAATAATAATAATAATAATAATAATAATAATAATAATAATAATAATAGGGCCTGTGTAGGGAACAGCTAGGGGGGCCACCGGCCAGATGCACCCAAAGGGGGCCTCTCCACCCATCCAGGCCCTCCCCCGCAGCTAGTAGAGTCTTTTTAAAAAAGCACAAATGTAAGCTTTTGATTAAGCCTTGCTGTGACTCCCCACCCCCAGGGCCCCTTCCCCTGGAGAGCGACAAGGCCTTGTGAGGAAGTCCCAATGGGCACCAGAGGGAGTTTGTTTCCCCCAAGCGGTACTGGTGCCTGGGGTGGGATGTGGGGAGTGGAGGAGGGGAGGCAGCTGGGAAGGGGGAGAAGGGGCATCTAGGTGGCAGGCGTGGTTCCATGGAAGCAAGTGTGAGGTGATGCAGCACGTTGGGGCAAAAAAACCCCCAGCTTCCAAGTATAACCTGATGGGATCTGAGCTGGCGGTGACCGACCAGGAAAGAGATCTGGGAGTTGTGGTGGAAAAGCTCGATGAAAATGTCAACCCAACTGTGCGGCCGCTGTAAAGGAGCCAAACTCTGTGTTAGAGGTTATTGGAATAGGAATTGAGAATAAAACAGCCAGTATCTTACTGTCTTTATACAAATCTATGGTGTGACCACACATCATCATCATCATCATCATCATCATCTATTTCTTACCCACCTCTCCACTTAGAATACTGTGTGCAGTTCTGGTCACCACAACTAAAAAAAGATATTATAGGACTGGAAAAAGTGCAGAAAAGGAAAACTAAAACGATTAAGGGGCTGGAGCATCTCCCCTACGAGGGAAGGTTACAACATCTGGGATTGTTCAGCTTGGAATCAAAAAAGGAGGCTAAGGGAAGACCTGATAGAGGTGCACAAAATCATGCCTGGTGTGAAAAATGGGGATAGGGAGGCATTTTTCTCCCTCTCTCCAAATACTAGAACCCAGCAGGGACATTATCACATGGAGCTGATGGGTGGGAGATGCAGGACAGATCAAAGCAAGTCCTTCTTCACACGGCACATAGTTAAACAATGGAACTCACTACCACAAGATGTGGTGATGGCCACCCATTTGGATGGCTTTAAAAAGGGGGGTTAGATAAATTCCTGGAGGAGAAAGCGATCAATGGTTACTAGTCCCGATGGCTATGAGCTACCTCCAGTATCTGAGGCAGTAAGCCTATATTCACCAGTTGCTGGGGGTCATGGGTAGGAGGGTGCTGTTGCACTGTGTCCTGCTTTGTTGGTCCCTGGTTGACAACTAGTTGGCTACTTTGAGCATCATCACACGGGAGAAATCGCATCTCCTTAGTGTTTGTCCCTCAGTAATTCTTCTTCTGCCGGGAGGGGAAAGAGGAAGTAAACAAAGGCCACGTGGCCCATTCAGGGGCCGGTTTAAGTGCCGCTTTTCCTGCACACAACAAGAGATCGCAGCACGTTCCGTTTTATTTTAAAAAGTCGGATTAAAAGGGGTCTATTTTGTGATGCAAAATCGAGCAGGAGGCGGGCGGGCGGTGGACGTTGTTGTCTAAAGGACGCCCGTAAGTGGGCAGTAGCGAGTGTGCGATAGAACGCTTGTCTGATGGAGCTGCGTGTGAACAGGGGGCTGGACTAGATGGACCCTCGGTCTGATCCAGCATCAGGGCTCTTCTTATGTTCTCACGAGGGCAGCCACTCCATTTTCTGTGGGGTGTCCAGCACCTGGAGTCCAATCTTGACGCCCCCCACCCACCCGAGGCCAAAATGCAGACTAGCCTTGCAACTATGGCAGGGTGTCCCTCCTGGGGGAGCAGAGGCCAGGAGCAGTGGCAGGACCACCCAGAGCCCTGGACTCCTGGCTCCGTCTGGGTGGAGGGCCCGCAGCCTCCCCAAACGGAAGGCCTCTGTGACTCTTCCGTGTTGGATTTTCCAAGGTAAGGGGGGGGGGAGAAGGAAGATGCAGGGGAACACGGGGAGGCTATGGGTGACTGATATTGTCATCGCCTGGGAAACACCCCTCCCCACCAGAAGAATTCTGTGAAGGAGGCATTGAGACACGGTGGGATAAAGCCCTCATCTGGAAGCCCCCCCCCCAACCACCCCATGCGCACTTTGCTCTTCATTCCTGCCGTCCATCACGGGGTGTGTGGGGGTGTGGAATTGGGCCCTGAGTAAGGGGCTTCTTCCCCTGGTCCTTGCAGCCGGTGAGGGGGGGCTTTTCTCGGCTCAGAGTTGCATCGCGGAGCTGCGAGCCTTGCCGACGGAAGGGGAGTTCCGGCCAAAGGAGGACGCGGTGAGCCGGGCAGTGCAGGACGGGCTCCAGCAGTTCAAGCAGTACACCGGGAAAGGCATGGCAGGCGCTTCCCTGAGCAGGGCTGCTGTGGAGGTGAGGCGGACACCTGGCCTCAGGTGTGTGGGGGGAGTGGAAGCAGGAGGGGAGGGAGCCCTCGGTGCCTGCGGCCCACCCTGTGCCTGGAGTGCCGGGGAACCACAGCCTGCGGTGACCAAAACCCAGTTCCAGCCAGCTGGTGGGAGCAGTGGCCTTGCCGATGCCATGCTGGCACCTCGTGGATCTTCCCCAGAGGCAGCTGCTGCTGCTGGGGGTGGGGGCGCGTCTTTAGTCTCCTCACTGGGGGAGGGAGCAGCCGTTCACTAGTGGCAGCTCTACCTTCGTGCCCTGCCAGCCGCAACATGGTTTGGGGGAACTGCCCGAATGCCGCTCCCCAATCTCCCCTGCTCTGCCCCCTCCATCCAAGCCCCGGCTGAGAATGCTTAGATCTGCTCAGGACATTGGGGGAGCGGGGGAAGAAGCCAGTGGGTGTGCTGCACAGTGCCGGAGAGGCCTCCTCCTCAGAAATGGCCATAAAGCTTCTGGCACAAAATCATGCATGCGGGGGCCTCTGAATTCAGGCCTCAGAGAGGGAGCCCCTTATCATCATCATCATCATCATCATCATCATCATCATCATCATCATCATCATCTCTGTTCTGCCCCATAGGCGAAGCTCTCTGGGAAGTGTACATTAGATTATGTAGCACTCTTACATAATCACTCTTACATTATTATATACGACAATGGAATCAGTTGCCTGGTGAGGTTGTGGGCTCTCCCACACTAGAGGCCTTCAGCAGGCAGCTGTACGACCATCTGTCAGGGATGCTTTAGGGTGGATTCCTGCATGGAACTCTGCTATTTGGAAGGGACCTACAAGGCCATCGAGTCCAATGCAGGAATCCACCCTAAAGCATCCCTGACAGATGGTTGTTCAGCTGCCTCTTGAAGGCATCTGGGGTGGGAGAGCCCACCACCTCCCTAGGTGACATATTCCATTGTCGTACTGCTCTAACAGTTAGGAAGTTTTTCCTGATGTCCAGCTGGAATCTGGCTCCCTGTCACTTGAGCCCGTTATTCCATGTCCTGCACTCTGGGAGGATCAAGAAGAGATCCTGGCCCTCCTCTGTGTGACAACCTTTCAAGTATTTGAAGAGTGCTCTCATGTCTCCCCTCCATCTTCTCTTCTCCAGGCTAAACATGCCCAGTTCTTTCAGTCTCTCTTCATAGGGCTTTGTTTCCAGACCCCTGATCATCCTGGTTGCCCTCCTCTGAACACGGGCAGGTGATCTAGGGGCAGGTGATCTAGGCGTGGTCTCCCCTAGCTTTCCCCGGTGTCGCTGGTGTCGCCAGGGATGTTCCTTGGACCCCAAGGGAGAGTCAGCAGCAGTTCTGCTTGTTGCTTACATTTCCATCCATTCCTCCAAGAAGTACAGACTGTCTCCGTCTGCCCGCTCCCCAACATCCTTGGGAGGCGAGTCCGGGCCAAGAGAGACACAACTGGCCCTACGTCGCCCACGGAGCTCCTTGGCTGAGCAGGGCTGTGGTCCTGCCTCTGCCTGGCCCAAACAAGGGTGGGGCAGGGAGGCTGGGCAGGGAGCGGCTGCGTCTCCCTCGGAGCAGCTGAAATGTGCCTCTGCTTCCAGATCACGGTCCTGACCAGCCAGCTCAGCGCACAGATGGCCAAGCAGCTGGAGGCTGGGCTACAGGACACTGACCTGGTCAGCCTCCGGCAGTTGCAGCTGGTTGAGCTCACCAGGGGGGGAGTCCAGGAGCCCTCGGAGGAGGCCGAGTGGGCCAGCTGTGCCAGAGCGGGAGGCAGCGGCGGCAACGGTGAGTGCGGCCACCTGACCACAGGGCTGGGGCTGCCCAAGCACGGCTTCCCCGCCATTGGCCGGAGGCGGAAGGGGGCGCCAGCAGTCGCACCGGGCACTTCATAGAGCGCCAGAAGATCCATCCCGTGGGCCAAGGGCTTTCTGCCGTGTTGGCCATTGCTCGGTCACTCTGCAAAGGGTCCCTGCTGCGCCCAGTGGCCTCCTGGGCGCACGAGCCCCGCCTGGCGGCTACTTACTGGTGAAGTGGCCCTGAAATCAGTCTGTTTCTGTTCCCCACGGGGGAGAGGAGCATACATGACTGGTGCTCTTGTTGTTTTGGGGCATGGAGGAGGAGGAGGAGGGGGAGGAAACCACTTACTAAGAGCCAGCCCACCTCACTGTGGAACAGAAAGGGCCAAACTGCACAAGGTGGCAGAGATCTGAGCATGGGACTGGGTTGGTGCTGGGGGGGGGCACCCCCTTAGTGTTGCAAGGTCTTCCTTTGCCTGGAAGGAGCCACCTACATCCTGGGGCCTCCCCAGCGCTTGCCCCTCCCTCCCACCCAAGCAGCGCTGGCCCCCTGGCTCACCCCCACCCCCACCTCCCAGGTCTGACCAGTCCCCATCTACTGATGCTTCACTTGCCCAAGGTGTGGTGAATTATCACCACTCAGAGGAGGGTTTAATTAGGTGTGTTTGCTTGAAAAGGCATGCTTTGTAGCGTTTTCTAAATCTCTTTATCACTTCATTGCTACTTGTGTGTGGAAAAGCCAGGCCTGGGCTTCCAACAGGCCTCCTGGTGCCGCCTGCTGGGCGGAGGCACCCCTCGCCTGCTCGGCTGCGTGTTCACACTTTCCTTTGTGAGAGCAGCCCGAGTGCAGCTCTCGCAGAAGGGGAGGGGGCGCGTGTGTGCCTGCAGGCGTTTAGGCTTCCTCTGGGCTGCTCCAGCCTGGACAGATGGCGGCTCTTCATCCCGCGTAAGCCGGAGCCTCGGTCGCGCCTGGTGCCGATGCCTGTTGTGCCCCGTCTGGCCCCTCCCGCCGCTCAGCCTGGACTAAGCCCCCCACCCCCACCCCCACCCCGCCCGTTATGGGGCTGTGAGTGCTGCTCGCTTGTTGCTAGCCAGGCAGGCTGCCCGCACCCTTTCTCAGGGACATGCAGTTTGGGCTTTAATTTGGAAGAACTTAATTTCTGGAGACAGACAGATGTACCAATGGCAGAGTCTGAGGGTGCTGAAAGAATGCACATTTCCTCCTGGCAGGGTGACCTTCCAAGGGGAGCCCTGGGCCAAGAAATGGGGGCGGTGGGGGGGGGAGGAACTGGCTTATCATGGCTCTCCCATGGGCCAGGAAGCCTCGGTCTGAGTGACAGGCATCTCGTGGGGAGTGGGCTGAGGCAGGCTGGCAGCCGGGTGCTACTTTGCAGGCTACGACTGGCACAGGGTTCATCCTTGGTCAGGACGCAGGGCTCCGTGGAAGGCGAAGGGAGCGTTCAGATTTCGAGGCGCATCCAACATGGGGTTTCTTGAGACAAGATAAACAGAAGTATAGCTGACACGTCTCTACTGCAGGAAATGACTTCTGCCACTGATTACAGGAGGACGGATTCAAGTTAAACCATCAGCAGCCTGGGCAGCCCTGTCAGAGAACAGGGGCTCCGTGGGGGGCAGCCCCCTTTGGGGGCCTTTGCAAGAGAGGTTTGGCGCTCCCCTGGGCTGAGCTGGATGCACCAGCAACTCCTGCCCAACTCTAGCGTAGCAGTGGGACCACCCAGAAAACATCTTGCTCCTCCAAGGCCTTCAGAAGCGTCTCTTCTACCACTGAGGGGGCTGCTGCTGCTGCTGCTGCTGCTGCACGTGTACGGAAAAAACCCTGTGCCTGGTGTGGAGAATGCGGATCCTGAGACATTATTCTCCCTCTCCCATAACTCTAGAACCCGGAGGGGGGTCATCATCCCATGAAGCTGATTGGTCGGAGATACAGGACAGATCAAAGGAAGGGCTTCTTCACACAGCGCATAGTTAAATTATGGAACTCACCACCACAAGATGTACTGATGGCCACCCATTTGGATGGCTTTCAAAGGGTGGGAGGTTGGATAAATCCCTGGAGGAGAAGGCTATCAATGGCTACTAGTCCTGATGGCTGTGAGCTACCTCCAGTATCTGAGGCAGTAAACCTGTATGCACCAGTAGGCCTATGTGCACCAGTTGCTGGGGAACATGGGTGGGAGGGTGCTGTTGCACTTGTGTCCTGCTTGTCGGGCGGCGGCTTTACCATGAAGTGGTCGGCAGCAGACGCAGCAGGCAGTGGAGGAGGGGAAGAGCAGCACTGCCCCCCCGAAGAGTCCGCTGTGGCAGCCGCTCGCTCGCTCGCTCGCTCGCTTGCTTGCAGACATCCCGCCTCACCACGCCTCCTGACCCTGCCAGCCAGGTCAGCCGACTCCCTTTCCCAGCGTGGGCACGCGTGCCTCTTCATTGCCAGCACGCTGCCTCCCAGGGTCTTTCTGCCTTCAGGAGCTGCGCTGGAGGGCTGCCCAGGGGCTGCAAGACTCCTGAAGGCTGGAAGGCCTTACAGGCAGCGCCCTGGCAACATGGGCACACGTGCCCACACTAGGGAAAGCAAGCTGCCTAGCGGCGGCCAGGCACACCAATCATGTGTGGGAGAGGGCGGGGATTGCAGGACTGGGGTGGGTGGGAGAGGGGAGCAGTGGGTTCCTGCTTCAGGCAGCGACCAGCCTTGGGCTAGGCCTGCTGCTTGTGGGTCCCTGGTCCACAGCTGATCGGCCACTTTGTGAACAGAGTGCTGGACTGGATGGACTCTGGGCCTGATCCAGCACCCAGCAGGGCTCTTTGGATGTTTTCATGGTGCTGCAAGGGAGGCCTCTCTCTCTGAGGGGACCTGCCATGATATCCTGGCTGTGGGTTTGGGGAGCACCTTTGGGCAGAAGGGAGGCAGCCTGACCAGCAGAAGGGAGGCAGTCTGACCAGGGCTCTCCTTCCCTTGCAAAGAGCACCGCCGCCACCGCCGCCATCCTGGGCCCAGACGTTGACCTCCAGACCGTGGAGGATGACGTGGCCTTGGAGATGTTCTTCAAAGCCTGGTTCCATGACCAGGGCACCAATCAAGAGCACCTCCACCTCCTCCTGCCCTCTGGAGCCATCGCCCGTCCTGGTGCACCCGGGAACATCCAGGGTAATTTGCCTTCCTGTTTGCTCTCAGCTGCTGCTGCCGCCGCCACCACCATATCACACCCAGGGCAGGCAACAGGTGCAGCCTTGAAGGGAGGGAGGAAGCTCCGTTCCCTGGCCGTGCCTGCTGGAGAAGGACAAAGAAGGCTGGTCTATCTGTCTGCCTTGTCTGTCCCTCTCTTGCAGGGTGTGTGTGTGTGTGTGTGTGTGTGTCCTTTTTCTGGCACCCTGCAACCCCCTGGCTGTGACATCTGTTGTCTCTGCTGTGTGCCCTAAGATTTCTCCTTTGTACAGTGAGAGGCTGTTCTGCTCTGAAAGCGGCTCCCATGACTGTGTGGCTGCTTGCTGTTTCCCCCAGCTGCTGCCGTGTACTCTGGCACATTGTTCGGGACGGTGGGTGGGTGGGTGGCTTCTGCTGTTTGAGTGACTTGGGAACAGGCCAGCGGGACACGGCTCTAAGAGCTGCCTGCCAGTCGCAGGGAGTCGTGATCCAGAGTGAGTGAACGGGAGCAGCAACCAGATTCCATGAGGTGGGACAGGGGCAGCCCTGGTGGCAGAGGCAGGCTGTCAAGGGAGCTCGGAGTTCAGTAGCCAGGCAAGTTGAGCAACAGGGAAAGGCAGCCAAAGCAGCTGGCCCCTCCCTCCCTCCCTCATCTGACTTGCTTCGCTTTCATAGAAGAATAGCTCTGAAAGTTGGAAGCCAGTGGAGAGATGGGGGGGGGGGAGCTCTGCTATCCAGTATTGGAGGAAGTGTCCCATGTGCAAACTGTCTTCCTGCTGGACAGAATTCTTGGATGTTCATTGCTCAGGCCAATGAAATCCTGGCCCTCAAGAGACATATTTGTTCCCTTGAAGCTAAGGTTGCTGAGAGGCAGAGATGTGGGAGGACCTTTGGGGCATCCCAAACCCAAGGTGACGGCTCCCCTACAGTCACAGTGAACGGGGCTCTTGGGGAAGGAAGGCATCGCTCCAAGGAAGAAGGGAAATGACCCCTTGGAAGGGACCCTTTGCTTCGGGGGTTAACAGGTGCCTTCTTGCGCCGAGGATGGGATGTCCCCAGGCGTAGTTGTGGGCGATTCAGTCATTAGAGCCGCCTTCCCCCACCTGGTGCCCTCCAGTTGTGTTTTGGACTTCAACTCCCATCAGCCCCAAACAGCATGGGCAATGGTCAGGAATGCTGGGAGTTGTTGTCTAAAACATCTGGAGGGCACCCAGTTGTTGAAAGCTGCATTAGACATGGGCACCTGGGTTTGTGACAGGTGTGGAAGTCCGCAGGATGCAATGCCCGCCTGGTGCGAAGGGTCTGGATTTCGTGCATCATCCAGATAACTTGGTAGATGATGCTGGGGTCGAGTCACTAATAATGCTGAAGCATGTCGGCACCGCTGCCATGAGAAAGAGCGATTATAAGGGCTTGGAAGCCAAATATAGGTTGAACTCCAGGAACTCCAGGGTGGCTTTCTCTGAACTGCTACCTGGCTCACACGCAGGGTCAGCTAGACAGGTGAAGCTGAGAAGTCTCAATGCATGGATGAGATGAAAGTGCAGGGAGGAGGGGTTCAGGTCTGTTAGGCACTTGGTCCATTATGGGATAAGCTCGTCCTGTACAGGAGAGATGGGCTCCACCTGAATCAGAAAGGGACCAGACTGCTGGTGTTTAACATCAGAAAGGTGGCAGAGCAGCTTTTAAACTGAGCCCTACTTGGGAATCATAGAATAGTAGAGTTGGAAGGGGCCTACAAGGCCATCGAGTCCAACCCCCTGCTCAGTGCAGGAATCCACCTTAAAGCATCCCTGGCAGACGGCTGCCCAGGTGCCTCTTGAATGCCTGTAGTGTGGGAGAGCCCACCACCTCCCTAGATAACTGGTTCCATTGTCGTACTGCTCTAACAGTCAGGACGTTTTTCCTGATGTCCAGCCAGAATCTGGCTTCCTGTAATTTGAGCCCACAAAAGCCGACAAGAGCCAGGAAGCAGCGGCTTCTGATGGAATCATCTGAATGAAAATGTTTCTGAGTGCCTGGATGTTGTGCCCAGGCTGGTGGTGCACATGGGCACACTTAATTTCACGTCAGACTGCTGGCCTCTGTCTAGACTGGTGCTGCCTGTTCTGACTGGCACTGGGGGCCCATCCCTGCCAGAGGTTCTGCTGGGGGCCCCTCCCAATGCCAACAACCTTGCTGTGGCAGCACTGCAGTAAGGAGGTGCCTCTGCCCCCATGTGCACTCAAATGCGGTAGCAGGTGATGCTCGTGGCCTCGGCCATAGGCTGCTCTACCACCCAGAGCGCTCCTTTCGGAGCTGCCAGGACCCTCACGTCCAGTCTTCTCCCCCACCCCGCCCCGCCCCGCCCCGCCCCGCCTGCCTCCCTGCAGTGTGTGTGAAATGCGATGTCAAGGAGAGGCTACTCAGCCCTGCTCTGCTACCTGCAGCCTGCAGCGATGGCACAGCAAGAGTGGGCGATGCCAGCGGTCCCTTCTGGATGGCCCCTGACCAAGTCCGGGCCCCTCGCAAGCTCAGAGTCCTCAGGTACCTGGCTCGGAAGGAGCCGGTGCCCTGGCATAAGCAAGGGCCTTGCAGCCCTCACGCGTGAGGGGAAGGAGTGCTGGGAGTTCGCGAAGGACCCTGGTCTACCTACAGGCCGGGTCTGCTCTGCTGCACTTCCCCAGTGTGCCTGGGACGAGTTATGTGTTCCTAAGGGAAGGGGGGCGTTGTGGCTGATGACTGCCCCAAAGCCACATCGGCTGACCTGGAAGTCATGTTACGCACCCAAGCTATGAGAAGAGGCACTCCATCCATGCCTAGAGGTATGCTTCTCTTTACACTTGCGCCTCGTGTTCCAAGTTAAACTGGACTTCAAAACAAGTACTACCGGCTCTGGCACGGCTTGTCCCCACGGAGCGCTCCTTGATGGCTCTGCAGCCTCCTGGAGGGAGGCCTCGGGTGGGACGCTGCAGAGCGCGGCGGCTCCAGGCCCCGTGTTGTTCCAGGCGTCCATGTAGGGCCGGGGCGAGGCTGCAGGTGGGCTGCGGATGACCCCAGGCCAGCCCCAGAGAAGGCAGGGCAACAATTCCAAAGGATCCAGACAGAAGCCCAGCGCTGCCAAGAGCAGAGGCAGCTGAGAGCAGTGTTGTCGCCTCCTCCTCCGTGACCCCTTCCCCCCAAGCTCAGCCCCACAGGAGGTCTCTGCAGAGTGGCTGACAGACAGAACACAGCTTCCCCTTGGGACGTCCAGCCGGGGCCAGGAAGGGGGACGTGTGTGGCAGAAGTAGCCACCCTGGCAGTGATCCTGCCGCCCGCTGCCTTGCCTTTAGCCTGCCGGGATCAGCAGTTTCTCATCCTCAAGTTACACCCAGTATGAGCCCCACGGGGGGGGGGGGCAGGTGGCCCCAGCTGGGGCTCCTGGGCCACCACCTACCAGGTCCTCCTGCCCTCGGGCTCCGGCTCGCTGCTGCTCCGCTCCGTGGCAGCCCGAGAGCTCCTCCTGCCGTGCAGCGTCCCTCTGCTTCCTGCTGACCCTGCAGCCACCGCTCTCAGCGAAATGGAGGCAAGTGGAAGACAGCCAAAGCCCAGCTGCACGCCCTGCCCAGGCCAGGCCAGGCCATTGGGCCCCGGTGGCTTAAAGGCCAGCCTGCTCTCTCCAACTAGGAGACGCCTCAAGAGAACAGGGCCAGGCCTGCAGGGCTCCTCTCCAGGCCCCTGCTGGAGCTTCCCTCTCCCAGGACACCTTGGCCTGGAATGGATGGGCAACTCCAGGCCCCCAGACGTCTCGGCTTGCAACCCCCAGCAGCCTCGGTGAGGAATGATGGGAGTGGTTGGCTGAGACGCCTGGAAGGCTGCACGTGCCCATCACAAGGGGCAGCAGTGTAACGTGAGGGCGGGTTTAAACCTCGAGTCACGTGAGGCCGCGTTGAAGGCCATAAATGCCCTGGAGCTGGATTGGGGCCCCAAGACCCGCTTAGTCCAGCGGTGTGTCCCCAGCATGTCCAGCCGGGTGCCCCTGCCGGAAGCCCTTCCCCATGCAGGACGTGAGCACAGGGCTCCTGCGTGTCCCCGTCCCCCCCCCCCCGTCCTCCATGCACTTGGCTTCCCCCCCACCCCCACGCCTTGGTGGACGATGTGCTGTGCGTTGCCGGACTCCCCTCTGTCTCCTGCAATCAGCCCAGGTTGCAGGATGAGGCTCGCTCGCTCGCCCTCCCCTGCACAGCAAGCAGCGCTCCTCTGAAGCCCAGGGTGGGGGTGGGGGTGCAGTTTGTGCTTACAGAGAGGAGACGGAGAGCTCTCAGGGTGGGACAAAAATCACCCCCCCTTGCTTGCTCTCTAGGGCATCCTTGACAGTTTGGATGTGGAACCGGCCTACAACCCCCTGAGTGCCACAACTCACCTGTACCGAGCCCTGAGGAGCAGCCTGATCCGACCAGTTGCCTCCCAGCCTCAGCCGCTGGCAGAACGGCCCTCGCCTCGCCAGGTACGGGAGCCTCGAAGCAGCCCAGCAGCAGCCACGGGACAGAGGCCGCTTTGGGGAGGGAAGAGCGGGGCGGGGGAAGCAGCTCTGTGGGACCGGCTGCCAGTGCGAATGGCGACCTCCGGGCTGGGGCAGGGTGAATGGCCCCTGCAACGCTTCCCCCAGGGTAACGGCATCTTTTTCTGCCCACAGCAAGGCAGCCGTTCGCACCCAAGCAAGGCCCGGGCCACCGTGGCCCCCCTCCGCATGGCTCTCCCCATGGCTAGGCTCGGGGCCCCTCTTTTCTCCAGCGAGGAGGATGAGTTCCTGGAATCCACGTAGGAGCCCCCTGGGTCATTGAACTCCCCTGGGTTCAATGAGTCATTGAACCCCCCCCCCGAGGGCACCGAGTGCTGGGCCCAAAGCCAAAGCCCCCCCACCTACTTGGAGGCAAGAGGAGCTCGAGGTACAGGAAGGCCCTCCTCACTACTCCCCAGCCTCAGAGGGGCTCAGCCCTGTTCAAAGGCGCAACCCCCCCAATTCCTTGGACAGAGCTCCTCCTCTCCCTCTCCCCCACCCAAAAACTCCCCAGCAGTGGAGGACTGCCTCTCCCAGGAGGTCCCTTCATGCCAGCCAGCACCCCCCACCCGTTCCCAGCCCCTTTCCTCCCCTGCCCCACAGCTGCATTCCAAGAGAAACATGCCTCTGTCCTTCTGCAGGGAGCCCCAACACTCGCGGGGGCAAGGACCAGGCTGGCATCGGGCTCCAAGAGGAAGAAGGAGCCGTGGCCGAAAGCTTTTCCCTCTGATCGAACCAGCCGTCTTCCCCCTTTCGGCAACTCAGAGCAACACCCCCCCCCCGCCCGGTGTGGTAATTCCACGACACTCTGGGCTTCCTCCTGTCAGCCGTTGGCCTCTTCCGGCCTCTGTTCAGCCCCGCCCCACCTCCTGCGTCAATAAACCTCTTTTGGCAGCTCTGAGCCCGACTGAGACCCGGCCTCCTTCTGCTCTTCCCCATTCCAGGCCCTTCTGCACCCTCCACCCCCCCCCACTGTTGCATCTCTCAAGCCCCCCTCCCCCATGCTGTAGAAGGGGGAAGCAGTTCTGGGCCGGCCCCCACGTCCTCTTGCAGCAGCCCACAGAGGAGGAAGTAGCGCATCAATGGGGGGGGGGCACGGCTGTAGTTCCGCACGCCCTCGCCTGCACCTCCAGCTCAAGCTCGATTTCATCTGCATGCTGCCCTGAGATCCCAATAGCGTAATAGATAACACAACTTAGTCTGGGGGGAGCGGGGCCTGGGCCTCATCATGCTCGGGACCAGCAGAAGGAAACCCTGTGGGCAGGAGCCCCTCGCTCGCTCCCCCTGAGGCCAGGCAGAGCCCTGGCTGCCAGCACTGGTGGTGGGGCCTCCCCTGGCTAGACCGGCCCTGTCCGCCGCGGAGCTTGGCTTTTAAGGAGTGCTTTGAAGTGCAGGCTGGCTAGACGACCCTCCTCCTCCTCCTCCACCTCCTCCTCTTCCTCCGCCACCACCTTCCTGGCCAGGCCCTGCTCGGCCCAGCTGCCTCTCCCTCGGGCCACTTCCATGCCCAGGGGAGAGGGTGGCCAGCCAGACACTCAAGAGAAGCCGCCCTCTGCTTGAAGGGGAAATGGCTCAGACCCAGGCTGAGGAGGCTCAGGGCTGAGCACAGGTAACAGCTGTGGCAGCCCCACTTCAGCTGCCGCTCCTGTCACAGACGACAGGAGCTTTGCTCCACAAGCCTGTTGCTTTCCCACACTCGGGACCCCAAAGAAACAGGTGGGGCGCAACCAGGGACCATGACCTCAGGCACCGCATCACATGCAGGAAGGGGGGTGTTTTACGAGACTTCAAAAAGCATTGAAGGAAGGAAGGAAGGAGATCTTGCATCAGGATTCTCCAGGGACAACAGCCCGGGGGGTTGGGGGGGAGGCGCAGCAGGGCTGGAGAAAGGCCGGCCTGGAGCACAGGCCATTGCTGCCAGTCAGTGTGGGGAATACTGGGCTCAATGTACCCAGGGCCGGGGGCAGCCTTAGGCAGCGGACCTTGGTCCCTGTGCTTTGAAAACGCCATGGAAGCAGGGCAGTCCTACTCTTGAATCACGCCCTCCCAGCGCAGACTCTAAAGGCCATCAGAGTGCTGTACAAGGCGGCGGCGCCAGCCCTCCCTGCGTGCCCCAAGCGGCACAGCCCTGAGCAAACAGGAGCCAGGAGGACTCCCGTCCCCCCCCCCGCCCACCGCATCACATGCAGCTCCACTAGAAAGCAAGGCTTTAATATCAAAATAAACTGTAGAGAAATACCTTCCAAAGGCCATCCTGCCATCTGCAGGGGGCCGGTGTGTGTGTGTCATGAAGCCCGGCTGCGCTCGAGCGGCAGTGCAAGCCTGAGCACCGTGCGCTGGCCCAAAGCCGCCCCGCTCCAGTTCCTCAGGACCCCAGGGACCACGAGATCCCCCCCTCGCCTGGGGGGGGGGGGGCGGCACGCTCTGGCTCCAGGCTGCCCTCATATTTCGCCCAGGTCTTCATACACAGAGACCGTCCGGCTCTCATCCACAGACTGCTCGTGGCCCGAACGGCTGGCTGGGACCGGGGGCAGCTCCCGGGGACCCACCGCCTCGCGGCTCTTGTCGTTGTTGTTGCTGCTGCTGCTGTTGCGGGAGCCGTCCTTCGGCCCGTCCCCGTCAGGCGCTGAAGGAGCCCGGGGCACGCTGATGCCACCCAGCTGAGGGGACCGCTTGTGGGCCCGGGGGGCTTCGGGGCCGGGCAGGGCTTGGGAGCCTTGAGCCCTGCCTTCTGGTGGAAGGCCGGCATGGCGTAATCTCCGGCACCAGGCACGACGGTGGGGCAGGCAAGGCAAACGCTTGGCCCCAGAGCGCCCGGCTGCTCTACGAGCAAGTGGGGCCCGGCGGCTGCCAGGGGCCACCACGCGGCACAGCCCATATCTACGACGAGCCAGAAGGCCGGGCCTCATGGCCGGCCCCGCCTCCCGCCGCCATCTACCACGAGGCGCACCTCCCTTGCGAGGCCTGGCGGACGCAGGGCCGGGAGAGCCCTGAGCAAACAGGAGCCACTCTCCCGGCCCTGCGTCCGCCAGGCCTCGCAAGGGAGGTGCGCCTCGTGGTAGATGGCGGCGGGAGGCGGGGCCGGCCATGAGGCCCGGCCTTCCGGCTCGTCGTAGATATGGGCTGTGCCGCGTGGTGGCCCCTGGCAGCCGCCGGGCCCCACTTGCTCGTAGAGCAGCCGGGCGCTCTGGGGCCAAGCGTTTGCCTTGCCTGCCCCACCGTCATGCCTGCTGTCCACGGGGTCGGCGTAGAGGGTGTCTGGCTGGGGGCGGGAGCCCTTGACTGCGTCCAGGGGCTCCGAGTAGACGTTGGCCGTGTCCTCGGAGGGCTGCGGGTGGCAAGGCAATCCGGGGAGCGGAGACCGCGGTGGGGTGCTGGGCCACGGTGCCAGAGGCTCGCGCAGGCTCTGCCCCTTCGATGGAGGGCTGCCGGCCACCTCCTTCTCCTCCGCAGCGAAGCTGAGCTTGGCAGTGAGCATGGCTCTGGGTGCCCGCCTCTCGGGAGCAGGCCCCTCGCCCTCCAGGCTGAGCAAGTTCGCGATGGTGCTCTGGATCTGGGCCACGCCGGAGGCCTCGGAGTCCAAGGAGCAGCTGCTCTGCCGGTTCTCTTCCACCTGGGCCTTCTGAGCCTGGATTGCAGCCTCCACGACGTGGAAAATCTCATTCCCCTGCTTGGTCTCAAAGGTGAAGTTCCCAGGGCCTGATTCACAGCACCGGCCGGCTTCAAAGGAGAACATCACCTGCAGGGCAGAAGTCGCACTGAGCTCCTGCCCAGATGGCAGGCAAGAGCTGCTCCCCACCCACCCCTAACAGCGGGGGCGGAACAGACCCACCCCCAGCTTGGGTCTGCCTGGACTCCAAGCCCACTCTGAAGCTGATGGGGCCGCCCTTCCCAGCAGCCGTTCGGACCTTCCCTGGGTTTGAGGGAAAGCAGGGCTCTTGCTGCTCCTTGCACCAGCAGGGGAACTGCTCCGCTTGCTATTTAGTCCTTCTGCCCGATGTGCTCGAAGGCAGCTGCGCCCTACCTGCCCCACCGCTCGCAGGCTGTGAGCCTCCCCTGTGCCCCATGAACCATGGGGCTGGGGCCCTTTCCTCCCCGAGCAGGCCCTGCCCCATCTTTGTAGCTCCCAGGATGGGGGTCTTGGCAGGCAGGCAGAGAGGCTCTCCCCACCCACGTCCTTCTCACGCCATCCTACCACCCCACCACTTCTCTCTCTCTCTCTCTCTCTCTCTCTCTCTCACACACACACACACACACACACACACACACACCCTTCTTGCCCCACTGCACCAACCTTGTCCCGGCCGTCTCTGCAGACGAGGCGATAGGGCCACGTGAGGAGGGGCAGGTTGGAGTGGGGATCTCCAAGGATGAGGCTGTCCCGAGAGGCCTTCAGCACGTACACCCCTTGCAGCTTGCAACGCTCGGCTGCCTCTGTCTTCTGCACCGTCACCCAGAACTTGCTCACTGTGGCAAAGGGGGAGAGTCAGCGCAGGGGCCTCCCAGAGCCTGCTGTCCCGCCTCCCCGCAATTGCACGCACGTACACCTCTCGCCTCTGGCAGAGCAGGAGGGGACCCGGGGCCCAGCCCAGTGTCCCGCCCCAAGCGCTCCCCCCGCTGCCCGTCCACTCCCAGATCTCCCTGGATCAGGAGCTCCCTCCGCTGCCTGTCCCGAAGTGTGCTTGGGGAGCTTTGGGGCCAGGCTCTGCCAGGCTCAGGCCTCCTGGGTCATCATCGCACGTACACCCCTGCGGGTTCATGAGGGTACCCCGCATTTCCTCGCCAGCTTTTCTGGCCTCGACTAAGGCACTGCCTGGGCCCTCAGGCCCCGCAACGTGCGGCTTCGGTGCTCACCTCCGTTTCACGGACAGCTTCTGCAAAGCCACGCAGTAGGTTTTGGCAAAGTGGACCATGCTGGGATCTGGGCCTGATTCCATCTTCTGGAAAACTAGGGGAAAGCAGTGGGTCAGGTCACACCGGAGGATTCTCTTGGAGCCTGGAAGCCCTGATCAGCCCAATCCCACGGCTGTTTCCCTTTCCCAGGACAGCTACACCAGTCCATCGGGCTTGCGTGAAGCGGCTGTGGGGCTTGTGAGCCGGCCCCCCACCCCCTGCAGTTGCCTGAGTCCACCTCTGTCCCAGGGGCCTTCGTGCAGAGACCCCTGGATCTAGGCCAATGGTGTGTCTGCCCATCCTGGCTGCTCGTGAGGCCAGATGGTCTTGTGGCTCTCCTGTGCCCCCCCCAACCCACCATTTGCAGGCAGGCTTGGAAATGATCCTGGCTTTGGGGGACAGGGGCCACATCTTGGCCTTCTTGGCCTAACTCCAGTGCTCAGCTTCCTTCCCTCAGAGGAGACCCACCTGATTAAGGAGGGCCCTCGATCCAAGGGGGCCATGAGAGGCTGCAGCAGCTTGAAATACTCTGCGACCTTTGGTGCCTCGTTTAGACATTTTCCTTCCAGCAGCAAAAAGTCTACGTCCAGCTCTCCCGAACAACTCTCTCAGGTTCACACATGGCAGAGCCAGCACCCTACTGGGGTGCCGTTGTGAGAGTTTCTCCTTTCTCACCCCACAGCCCTCAATGGGCAAAAGTGGCGGGCCCCCTCAGGCAGGCAGGCAGGCAGGCAGGCAACGTGGCATCCCTGCTGGCCACGCCGTTCAAAGGAAGGTGGTTGACCCCTTACCTTCATTCAGGTACAAAATGTCCTCCTGTTCAAGGTGTTCTGATAGCTCAGAGCTGTAATGGTTGAGCGTTTGACCTATACAGGGATGAACCGCTTGAGTAGCATTACAGACTCAAATAATCTGGCAAACAGACAGATTCCCCCCCCCCAATCCCACAACACACACACACACACACACACACACACACAACTTAAGGCAGTGTTTCAAGGGCACAGGTGCCTTTTATGCATTTGCCAAATAAACACTGCAACGATGCACGTGTGAATGATGCACTTTACAAGGCGCTGGTGGGGTGGGGGAGGGAGGCAAGTGGGGAGCAAGTCGGGGCCGGGGCCAGAACACCTGTGTCTCACACAGCATGAATGCAACGCGCCCTTGTATTTCGTAGGAGTGGTGCTCCTCATGATCTGCACAGGTTGACTAAGTGATCAGCGTGTGCATGTTATGAGGGCACTGTGAGCAACAGGATGCAGGCTTGGCATTGTAAGGAGGTTGCCACCAGTGGGTAGGTTGGGTGGTGGGAGCAGAGATCCCTTGGGCAGGGAGCCTTTCGTCCACGTCTTACTGTTGTCAATACTAGACCACACTGAGAATAGTAGGAC
Organism: Elgaria multicarinata webbii; assembly: GCF_023053635.1. Taxonomy (NCBI): domain Eukaryota; kingdom Metazoa; phylum Chordata; class Lepidosauria; order Squamata; family Anguidae; genus Elgaria; species Elgaria multicarinata. Next base: position 220,364 of record NC_086181.1, on the reverse strand, counting down.
CAAGCTTGAAAGTAAGGGTGAGGTCCTTGACCCTGTGCAAGTTATAAAGGTCAAAGGCCCCCCAGAGAGACCCAGGGAGAACGAGACGCCCACCAGACACCATGACCCACGCTTGCCAGGAGGGCAACTGTAAGAGCTCAAGGAGGACCGCTTTGTTGGCTGAGAGGAACAGAACTTTCATATTACTAAAGAATGTGCCAGCCACGATTTCTATTAGGTTTCTAATCGTCCACATTGCATTGTACGCAATAATGTGGTTTGCTTGTTTCATCATCGCAAAGATCCTTGATACCATTTGAGCGGTAAATGCATATTTTGTGGCACCACTTTGTGTTACTTGGCTTGAGAGACATTTCAGGGACCACAACGCCCATATAAATTAATTCCGGAAGCCCAAAACACTCAGCTGGATTCACACATCTATCACTGAGCAGGGTCTTGTCCTTTAAGGCCATTGTGTTCTCTCTCTTGATGTGGGGGTGGGGTGGGGGTCTTCACAGTGCTGCTTTGGCCCTGCTCTGCCACTCAACCCTGTGGTTTCGCTGCTGCAGGGTGGCGGTATGTAATGCGGGTTGCTTGGGGGGGGGTCCGGTGGTCATCTGAGTACAGGAACCCCCGCTCCCCCCTCCCCACGCTGTCTTTGGCTTCCAGCGAGCAATCAGCTGTCACCCCAGACGGCTCCTGGGTCCCTGCCGGAGCGAGGTCACACAGTGGAAGGGCCGTGGTGACCTCGCTCTGAAGAAAAAAGCCGGGGTGAGTCCCTAACTTTGCTACTGAGCATTTGCGTCTATTTGCCCCGCAGTGGCTGAGAACTGGCGGCTGCGTCATATGACTGACGCAGCACCAATTCACCAACTCTGCTTCTTAATGGCTGCCCACGTGATCCTGCTCCCCAGCTGAACAGAAGCGGGGTGGGTGGGGGGTGGGATAGCACCAGGGGGAAATGGGCAAGCTCCACAATTCAGATTCGGACGTTGACATTTCACTCCAACCTGAAACATCTCCACTTTGAAATTTGACATCAAAATAGAAATATTTTCGATTTCCAGCACTTATTCGAGGGGCTGTTTCCAGATTAATCAAATTAATCATTGAGTGTGATGCAAAACTTAATAAATCATACTGGGGGAAAACCTGCCAACAGCTGCCTCAAAGTCCTGTCGAATAGCAAAGGTTTGCTGCCTATTCATGCATCCCAAAAATATGTAGCGAATATTCAGTATTTGAATGGAGGCTGTAGGGTGGGGTGGGGCTTTCCTAGTGTCCGCTCTGTCGCCCGAGGAGGCCCCCCTCCCACACACAAGCGACCTCCCAGAGGCCGTTCTGCAGAAGGGGCAGAGGGCATTTCCCTTGGCTTACCTGTGAACCGTGCAGCCACGTGCCTTATCTCTCCCTGGGGGTGATGGAGGTATCCCAAGGCCTGGGATAGGAAGAGGTGGATGTTGCCATGGCTGTTCCTCATCTGCAGAGAAAGAAAAGGCAGGCGTATGTTTTCAGTGGACGTTTGATGCCTTGGCCATTTGGGAACAGTTCCTCCTTACAGATGGGGAGATAACTTCTTCTGCATGGCTGGACTGACCGGATCGTCAAGCCAGTCACCCCAATGGAAGCCGAAAGGGGGGTTGCGGACACAAGACCGGTGTGCAACTGCCCAGCAATGAGGAACTCCACCGGGAGTTACGGGGGCTCAGGAACGTGGACGTCTCAATTTCTCAAGGGGGGGGCACATGGGGCTAGACTTGTAAAGGGGGGGCTGAGCCTATTTGTTTACATTTATTTACATATTTCTATTTCTGGAAACCATCCTTCAATCAACAATGGATCCCAGAGTGTTTAAAGCCACATATTGAAATAACAAATACTCAACAAAATACTACATTTTAATTACATTATGGTAGTTTACACACTACCCCACCATCCATTGTCCTAAACCATATACCAGTGTTCTTCAAACGTTTTCCCCCATGACCCAATGCAAGAATATCAGATGCCATCAAGACCCTCTTCCTGTGCTTTTTGTTCATTCGTTCAGTCGCTTCCGACTCTTCGTGACTTCATGGACCAGCCCACGCCAGAGCTTTCTGTCGGCCGTCGCCACCCCCAGCTCCCCCAAGGTCAAGTCTGTCACCTCCAGAATATCATCCATCCATCTTGCCCTTGGTCGGCCCCTCTTCCTTTTGCCTTCCACTTTCCCTAGCATCGGCCTCTTCTCCAGGGAATCCTGTCTTCTCATGATGTGGCCAAAGTACTTCAGTTTTGCCTTTAATACCATTCCCTCAAGTGAGCAGTCTGGCTTTATTTCCTGGAGTATGGACTGGTATCTTCCTCCGCTCAACTTTCCTTATGGTCCAGCTCTCACAGCCATAGGTTACTACGGGGAATGCCATTGCTTTAACTATGCGGACCTTTGTTGTCAGTCTGGTGTCTCTGCTCTTAACTATTTTATGAAGATTTGCCATTGCTCTCCTCCCAAGAAGTAAACGTCTTCTGATTTCCTGGCTGCAGTCAGCGTCTGCAGTAATCTTTGCACCCAGAAACACAAAGTCTGTCACTGCCTCCACGTTTTCTCCCTCTATTTGCCAGTTATCAATCAAGCTGGTTGCCATAATCTTGGTTTTTTTGAGGTTTAACTGCAACCTGTGCTTAGTAGACTGAAAATGACTGACATGTAATATGCTTTTGACTCATTAGTCAAGACGTACTGTGTTGATTTAAAGAGATTCTTTATAATTAAGTAAGTCCCAGTGAGCAATCTGGAAATCACTTCTAAGTAAACATGCACAAGTTTAGGTAGCTAAAATTGTTTAATAGTAGCTGGATCGGGCCATTATGTGTATATTATTATTAGCTCCATCAATAAACATGGTGCTGTACTATATATATATATATATATATATATATATATATATATATCAGACATATTTAAAAGGCAAACACACACACACCCTGTAATTCCTAAATGGGCAACCTTTTATCCCATAAGGCCTGAGGGAGAGAAGAGGAAATGAATCTGGGGAAAGCTGAACCTGACACAAAAGGAGCGCGGCTTTTGTCTTGCAAAGAGATCTGTTGAGCAGCTGAGGAGCAAGCAGGGGTTGCTTGGAGGCCATTTAGACGGACTTCCAAACACACAGCAATACAGACAACTGGAGACTGGCAGGAATCTGCCAGCTAGGCTTTGAGCTTACCTATGCTACCTGCTTGGGCATTGCTCCCCCCCTCCCCCGGGAAATGCTGGTGGGAGCTTGAGGTTGCAAACAAAAAAACCTGTCCTTGGGATAGAAATATTTGGTTATTGGCAATAACAAACTGTAATATCTATTCTGTGGTACTGACAAGGCAAAACGTCTAGGAATATTTTGTGTACTATTCTGGAATTTCTTATTGTACTTTTGTTGACAGCAAATGTGAATGTAAGAACAGTTGAGACTTACATAGTTCTGTTAAAGGAATGCAATTTAATGTTCGAGTGTTGTTCCTGTTTCGATTTTAACTTGTATATTTTAAAAATTGTTATAGCTCCTGACGAAGGACAACTAGTCCGAAACGTTGAGCAGAACACGTTTGGCTATTAACCAATAAAACAACTTTTAGATGATTCCTGAAGCACCAGAGCTTGCCTCTTTTCAGTGCTTTCGTTACATGGTGCTATTTTCCCCTGCGTAGTCACACTTGGATTCCCAATGCCAGCAGATCGACGGCGCTTCCATGGGCCCATGACAGAGTCACAGCCAGGGTTTGTTCATCCATCCATCCGGAGGCCTGTGAGTGACGGGGACGCCTGCAGTGGTTGAAGCTGCTTTGGTTCTGGTGTGCTGCTGCTGCTGCTGCTTCCATTGAAGGGCAGGGGTGGGGCAGGCAGCCCTTTTGAGGCTGAGGGCCATGTTCCCTGGCAGACATGTTGCTGCTGCTGCTGCTCAGGGCCAGAGCTGAAGGGGAGGGGATCAACCCATCCCCTCTCTGACCTTCCCTCTCCCCCTCCCTTCTGTGGACTGCCAGGGAAGGGTCAGGCTGCTGCTGCCGGAGGCCTGATTGCAGGCCGAGGTCCAGCGGTTGCCCTCCCCTGTGGCAGGGGATTTAGAAGAGGGGATGGACAGAGGCCGCCCCTTCTAACAAGCATCTCTTAGTCTGAGTCACCATCCAGTGGAGCGCAAGGCACGCCCGTGTCCTTGTTCACGAGCTGGGGCTGCGTGGGGGCACTGCATCCTTTCATGCCAGCCTCATGGGCAAGGGAAAAGAAGGGGGCCCATGGGACTGGATTCCCTCCTCTCACACCCCAAACTGAGGGTTGGTGGCACTACTGGCCATAGCTGTCAACCTGGTCCATTGAGCCAACAGAAACCCCCAGGCAGCCCCCTTTGGGCCACGGACTTCCTTCAGGACACTCATTGTGGGCTACTCGTGGTTTGCCCATCATTGGCGTGAGTGCCATTAATTTATGGAACCCACTGTCAAATGAGGCATTGGTGGCTCTTAGGTTGGATGGCTTTAAAGTATGTGTGTGTGGGGAGGTTCTAGAAATTGGAGGAGGGCCAGGCCCATTGGCAGCTATGAGTCACGATGGCTCATTGGGGCCTGCAGGTCCAGAGGGAGTCTGCTACCCGATGCAAAGGGTACGGGCGGGACCAGAGCAGGGAAGATGGGCCCTTTCCCCTTCCCACTGGGCCACCCCAGTGGACTAGACAGACCCCTTCCTTTGGTCTGATCCCCCTCCAGTGGGTTCATGAAAAACACTGTGACAGTGCTGAGCCAGGTGAGCAGTGCTCTATAATCCGATTCACATTTTTGATATTCATAAATGTGCCGTTTGCTGGCTATTAATAAGTGGCCACGTGACCATATCTATATGGATAATTGGTATCTTTAAAAACCCGGCCTGCCGGCCCACGCAATCACTGACCAGGTATTTCCAGACTTTCACCAAGCAGCTCCGGAGGTTGTCCCAGGCCAGGCTGCGGAACATCAGCTTCAGGTGACCCCATCCAAGGAAGACGCCACAATGCAAAAGGGCCAGTTTGCATCTCTGCAAGCAAAGGGGAAGCTGGAACGGGTCACCGCGTGAGGTGCACGAGAGCGGCAGCTGCGTCAAGGGGGCAGCCCCCAGCCCCGTCTCGGCGACCCTTTGGACCTCACCACCTTCCCGAGTTTGTGTATTAAAAAGGGTTGTCGGAGCCTTGCTGGACTGTCCCTCTCCGGCAGTGGGGCTGGGCCATCCTGTGGGGCAGTGTGTGTCTTCCCAGCCTTTCCTTCGCTCCCCTTAAATACCAGGGCGCTCTTCATCATCTGTCAAGTATGCTGTAGGGTGGATTCCTGCACTGAGCAGGCGGTTGGACTCGATGGCCTTATAGGCCTCTTCGAACTCTGCTATAGTATGATATGATTCTATGATACCACTGTGTTAGGGCCTAGTAGCCTGACTCAGTCCTGAGGTGCTCCACAAGAGCCCTGTATTGACTCTTCCTCTGGTCCTCCTCCAGGTGCCTACTCTGAGGGAAGCTTGGAGGCTGGCAACAAGGGAGAGGGCCTTTTCAGTGGTGGCCCCCCCAATTATGGAACATTCTCCCTGATGAGGCTCTCCTGGCATCAACATTGTTAGCTTTTTGGCAAGACTTTTCTCTTCTCCCAGACATATGTTGAGTTTTTTTAGCTGACCCCAGAATAGTTGTTCTAAATAGATACTGTCTGTCCTGGTATGTCATCTGTTCTTATGGTTCTAAAATTTGTGTATCGGTTTTAACGTTCAGTGTTTTAATCTTTGTAAACCACCCAGAGAGCTTCGGCTATGGGGCGGTATATTATAATAATAATAATAATAATAATAATAATAATAATAATAATAATAAATTCCAGGGCTGCTATCTGTGCTTGTTTCGTGCAGGATTCAAGCAAGGGTGGGGTGGGGGGATCCCACTCCTTGCTCAACCCAGGTGTTTGTTCGGGACAAGAACAGGCTGAAGACTCCAACTGAGCGACATGCATGGAGACAGCTGCTGTGAAAGAACGGGGTGGGGGTGGGGTGGGGTGGGGTCCTCTTCGGCTGGAGCAATGCAGCTGCTTGGGGCAGCAGAAGAGCTGCAGCTGGCCTAGGCAGGGAGAGGCCTTCCCCGGCAGGGCTCCCTCTGAGGGCTTAGGGCCAGGGCAACTGTGGCGCCTCTTCCTCCTCCTCTCCCATACCCCTGCCGGGACTCCAAGGTCCTCCTCAGAAGCCTCCACCAGATGGCGGGAGATGGGGAGCTACTAAGGCTAGTGGCCTTTTCAGTGGTGGCTCCCCAGTCCGGGAACGTCCTCAGTTTGGGAGGTGGGAGGCAGAAGCCACCCAAGGTTCGAGCCACGGGGAGCAGTGGCCTGGATCACCACCACGCTGGGAGGCTCGGAAGCCGCCTTTTGCCAAGAGGCAGCCATGGGCCATCCGACTCAGCACCACTGTGGCACGTTGTGGAAACCTCGGGGCTTTCCTGCTTTGCTTGATTGTTTCTTTATTGTGGTGTTTTGAACTATTTATTATGTTTATATTGCTTTTCTATTGTATTGTGTATGTCTTTTAGTGTAAATCCCTTAGGCCGGGGAAGGCAACGGCAAACCACCCCACTATAAGGCCTGCCAAGAAAACGTCAGCAAAAGCTGGCGTCCCTCCAAGAGTCAGCAATGACTCAGTGCTTGCATGAGAGGTTCCTTTCCTTTTCCTTTATCAGAACTAGAAATAAATGTCGACTGCACTAAAAATGTAAAAATAAAACGTTAAAGTGTGAGCTGGCTTGGATTCCTTGGGAGAGGGAAAAGGCAAGCTATAAATGCCATCAAATCAGTCAGTGCCCTCACCGGCCACTCTCTGGGGATTGTGTGTGTGTGTGTGTGTGAGTCGGTCTTCCTTCCCCAGCTGTCACCGGAGAGACCTCCAGCAGTTGAACCCGGGCCTTTCCTTGTGCAAAGCAGGGCAGCGCAAGCGGTCCCACCGCCATGCGGAGGGGGGGAGGACATGCGCCACAGCCCCTGAGGAACAGATCAGGCAGACGGCCTCTCCAGAGCACTCACTTCGGGGGAGGGCTCAGAGCGAGAGAGCTGTGAAGGGGGGCTCACCCTCCAAGAAGCGTGGCTCGCTGGCCGCACTCCTTCAGGGGCCTTTGCCAGAATGTGTGTGTGTGGGGGGGAGGCAGGTGTAGCAGCAGTGCCCGCAGGGGCCCCAGTGATGTCGGGGTGGGTGGGCGTGATCCACCAACCCCCCCCCCAATCCACCGCCTGAGTAGGGGATTCAGCCTGTGCCATGGAAGTGCTGGCCCTAAAGTAGGTGCTCTAAAAGGGGGCTACAGAACACCCCCCATGGGCTGGGGAAATGCGCCTGAGGAGGGGCTTGGCTCTGTCCCGCGTGGGCCTCTAGACTTGCCATGGCAACTGTGCCGTCCCGGTCTTTCAGGTGGAGCAGCAAAGGGAGCAGGCTGTGCACAACTTCCTTCTCCAGGAGGGTCTTGTCAGCTTCTTTCGCTCTCATCACCAGCTGCCCGAACAACGAGATGGCCATTGCACGCACGCCGGCGCTTTCCTGGGGACGACACCCCCCCCCCACAAGCACCTCTGAAATCCACGTGAGGTAAAGCGCACAGGAGCACCGCTGCGGGATGGCCTGGCGCAGACCCTCCCACGAGCCCTTCGCTGGGACAGGTTCACGCTTGCTGGCTGGGAAGGCTGCTTCCAGGCCATGGCCCAAACGTACCCTCTGCCTGCCGACCTCACCATTTCCAGTCAGGGAAACCCTGCCTGCCCTACAAGACGGTGCTAGGCAGGAGTTCCGCACCACTTCCATGGAGCGAGGTGTGCCTGGGCCACGGACCCAGTGCCGGATCGGCCCTTCCCTCCGGAAGCCAGGGTAAGAGCTGTCTTCAGCCGTTCTTGCTGCAGAACAATATTCTTCCGGTGGCCTTGCTGGACCCCTCTGTGTTTCCTAATAGCCCGGAGTTTTGACTGAATTTAGCAGGGGCTTCTGGGTGTAGGAGGGGAAGCAACCCCTCCTCACCTCTGCATGTGACATTTGGCTAATATAGGTCACAGTGCATGGGATTCAGCTGGGTTACTTTGGTGATAGGACACGGCTAGAGAATGAGGGGAAGGCTCTTCTGTGCTTTGGAAGGAACACGGACAAAAGTGTGTGCGTGGCGTGGGGTGGGGGGCAGGGGGCTCTCTGCTCTCATCCATGATATTGAAAGTCTAGGTGAAGCCCCTGGCAGGCTTGAAGTAAGGGGGAGCCGAGCACACTCTGTTTTTTCATTCTCTGCCAATCCAGGAGCCTCTGCCTAAAACCTAAAGGCATGAACTGCAGCTCCCCACCACCACTTCCCCCACCAACAGCGTTTGAAATGGCGCATGTCAGAGAATCCCACGGACCGTCTAGTCCAGCTCCTGCTGTTGATGCTGAATACCAGTAGCTGCAGCATGCCGCTTGTTCAGGTTCAGAGGAGGGCAACAAAGGTGATGCAGGGACTTCAGGACAGGCTGAAAGAACTGGGGACGTTCAGTCTGGACAAAAGGAGACTGAGGGGAGACGTGTGAGCAGTGTTCAGGCGCATCAAAGCGCGCCACAGGGAAGATGGTCAAGAACTACCTTCCACGGCCACAGAAATTAGGGCCCAAAATAATGGGTATAAGATACAGCCGCCTAGATTTTGATTCAATATAAGGGGAAACTTCCTGACAGCAAGATCTGTACAACAGTGGAATAGTCTAACTACGGAGGTGGTGGCTTCTCCATCTCTGGAGGTTTCTAAGAAGAGGCTGGACAGCCGCCTCTCTGGGATGGTTTAAACGGTTTTCCTGCACATTGAAGAGGGTTGGGCTAGATGATCCCTGTGGTGACCTTCCAACCCCACAATTCTATGATTCCTCAGCAGGTGGCCATTTCTAACCCCCGGTCTAAAGGCCCTCTCTTGTAATTCAGATCCTGCCTTGGGGAGCAACAGAAATCAAATTTGCTCCATCATCATCTACATGACAGCCTTTCAAACATTTGCAGGCGGCAAACCCTGGAGCCTCTTCTCCTGGCTAAACATACCAAGCGCCTGCAAGCTTTCCTCCCGGGATTCGGCCTTCAGTCTGATGCTAGGGCCCCAATCCATCTCAGAGCTGGGTGTGCGCTGTGGAGTCAATGCCCTGCTAGCATCCCATTTGACTTAGTGCATTGCATTGTACATGGGGCTGCCTTGGGAAGCTGTTTGCCAGGAAGCTGTCTTTGGGGCCAAACGCAGTGGGGGTCTGTTACTGACGGGGACCAGGCAAGGGGACAGGTCTTGCCCAATAGGTAGACCACTGCCCTGGCCACTGGTCCGTGTCTGAGCGCTGTGCTGCCTTTCACCTGGGAAGCACTAAATTTGAGGGCTCAGGTCCCATAAAGGCCAGGTTTGCCCACCTGTGCCTGACCAGGCGTTAAGAGGCCCTTCTCGGGAACCCACCACCATCAGAGAGAAGGGACGTGAGTAGAGAGGGGCTTTTCATTGGTGGCACCCTGACTTTGGTGTGCTTTTGATGTCAGATGGAGATTAAGAAGGGAAGAGCTCTCTCTCCACAGCGTGGCTTGGTGCTGGGGATGCTATGCTGCCTCCAGTATCAGAGGCAGTAAGTGGGCTGGTGTGAGAAGTGGCCCGCGGCCCTGGATGACCCAGCTTCTGATGCCCTCGTGAGAGCCCTTATTCCGAAGAACCGGAACTCACATCCTCAAAGAATGGGCGAACATTCATAGCCAGGTCCACGCAGAGAGGCCCAATCCCCTGGCCATCCATCTCATAGACTGCGGTCATGATAGCTCCCAGTCCCTCGAGGATGTGCTCTTTAGGCCCGCTGAACATGGAGTCGATCAGGGTTGGGAGCTCTTCTCGGAGAAGCTTGACCTGAGCAAGCATGAGGGAAAGGCAAACTCCATGTTAGGCATGATAAGGAAAGGAATGGAGAATACAATGGCCAGTATCAGAACTGCCCTTATTCAAATCTATGGTGTGACCACACTTAGAACACCGTGTGCAGTTCTGGTCACCACCCCTAAAAATGGGTATTATAGAGCTGGAAAAAGGGCAGAAAAGGGCAACTGAAATGATGAAGGGGCTGGAGCATCTTCCCTAGGAGGGGAGTTACATCAGCTGGGATTGTTTAGCTTGGGAAAAAGGAGGCTGAGGTGTACAAAATAGAGGTGCACACCTGATAGAGGTGTACAAAATTATGCATGGTGTGGAGAATGTGGACAGGGAGACCTTTTTCTCCCTCTCCCAAAATACTTGAACCCAAAGGGGTCATCCCATGAAACCGATTGGTGGGAGATCCAGGACCAATAAAAGGAAGGACTTCTTCACACAGCGCATAGTCAAATTGTGGAACTCACTACCACAAGATGTAGTGATGGCCACCAATTTGGATGGCTTGAAAAGGGGGTTGGATAAATTCCAGGAGACAACGGCTATCCATTGCTACTAGCCCTGATGGTTGTGTGCTACCTCCAGTATTTGAGGCGAACAGAATGCTGGACTAGATGGACCCTTGGTCTGATCCAGCATCAGGGCTCTTCTTACATTCTTATGAAAGGGGAGTGGAGGACCAGGGCGTCTTCCAAAAGGCCTCATCATCTGCTGGTCATTGGAGAAGGAGGTACAATGCCCCCCACCCCACCCCACCCCTGTGAAGAACAGCTAGAAGCCGCCCGCTGCTCCTTCCTGCCCCACAGCAGGTGTCACGTTTCCTTCGAAAAATCAGCATTTATGTGGCTTTTCAAACCAGGCATCATGAACGCTCAAGCACCCCCCCCCCACTCCACCACAAAAGCAGGGTTTTACAGTTCCATCCTACACATGTCTACTCAGAAGTAAGTCAAAAGGAGTCCAATAGGGTTACGTGTACACAGGATTGCAGCCTTATTCTTGAAAAGAAGCATTTATATGTTGCCACTGCACACAAAGCGCTCTTTACACTATAAGCACAAAACGAAAGGAAATGGAATCGCCCTGAGAGGGGTGCCCAGTGCCGGGCAGTAAGGAAGAGGCAGCGGGAAGGAGGGAGGGGAAGGGTGGTCCAGTTGACACTGGGTGAGGGAGGGTGACCCCTTCCCTGTTGCTGTTGGACAGGGTGGCCCATGTACCCTACTTGGCAGAGGTCTGTCCTCTATTGGAGGGGCTGTCCAGCCCAGATCCTCTTTAAATATGTAGTTTTAAAGGTTTTAATGTATTTACTGTCCTTGTTTTTATTGCTTTAAGGTTGAATTCTTAAAAATTGTATACCACCTCGACGGCTGTTCAGCAGGTAATGAAAACATTGATGGGGAAAGTAAGAAGAAGGGGGAGTGGGGGGGGGGAGCCTGGACGGTGGCCAGTAAACGGAAGCAGAATCCCAATAGGACAGTTCCCAGGTCCAGGAATTGGGCTGTCCGCCTGTTTTGGACAGGGTTGCACTCCCTCTGAAGGAGCAGGAACATCGTTCGGGGGTGCTCCTGGATCCATCTTTGTCACTGGAGGCCTCGGTGGCCCGGAGCATCCATGGCCAACTATGGTTGGTACACTGGCTGCCTGTTAGCTACCGAGCCACATACAAGGGACCAGCATACCTAGCAGACGGCCTTCCCTTGTATGCACCTGGATGACAACTACGGTCCTCAGAGGAGGCCCTGCCAGCCATTCCGAAACAAACAGGATGCCGCCAAGAAGAACCTCGGTGGCAGCAAAGCCTTCTCCGTGGCGGCCCCCACCCTCCGGAAAACCCTCCCTCATGCGGTTTGGGTGGCGGAAAACGTAACATCTTTTAAATGCCTCCTGAAAACTTAGCTGGTTTTATATTGCCTTTTTAACTTTTAACATTTTAAATGTATTTGTGCACTGCCCAGAGAGCTTCAGCTGATGGGCAGTATAAACATGTAATAAATATATAAATAAAATAAATAAAGAAATAAACTACACGCATTCCTGTATAGGGCTAGCCTAGCCACGGTCATCCATCCACTGGTCACCTCACAATTAGACTACTGCAATGTGCTCTCTGCGGGGCTACCCTGGTCTGCGGTCCAGCAGCTGCAGCTAGTGCAGAAGGCCTCAGCTAGGGTGCTCACTGGGACACCCAGCTATGCTCACATGACGCCTGCGTTAAAAGAACCGCACTGGATGCCAGATAGTAGGCATGTGCTCCGCTCCGATTAGAAGCACAGAAGCCGGAGCGAATTGGCCTGCTCCGCCTTGCCCAGAGGCGGAGTAGAAGTGGACCGCGGACCCCTAGAAGCAAGGCGAAGAGAAGCGCCCATTTTCGGAGCACTCCAGTTTCCGCAGTCTGGTCCGATCGCCATCTTGAAACATTTCGCCCGTAGGATTGCATTGCGGAAAAGAAAGGGGCATAACTGTGTTGTTTTTGAAGTTATCTTTCTGAAAATTCTTGTGCTCAGAGAGTCGTGGATGGGGGTCATTTTGAGTCTACTCTCAGCTCTCTGCGTGGTGCGGGTCGCGCGCTAGAATTTTTTAAAAAACCGACGGGAAAAATACCTTTTTCGAAGGGCTGAGGGGCAGAGTCAACTCCCGGTCATGATCACATGATCCCAAAGTTGGAGGAGGGGATAGGCAAAATGGGTAACTTGGGATTCTGGGAAACTTCTCTTTCTTAGTCTGAACGGACTTTTCCCAGTGTTTTTTAAAACAGTAGCCCCACCAAATGCACAAACACAACCTGAAATCATATACTAAGCCAATAATAAGAGAGCACTGCTACCCACCCTAACTTTGGGGAACAACTGAAAAAATGTGGTGCAAGGGGATGAGCTCCCCTAGGGCATGCCATGTGGACGTGCCCCCACTCTCTCCTGTATTTGGAGGGCTATCACAGCCCTCCAAAGAGAGTAACCCGGTGGAGCAATGCCTATCACGAGTTGAACTGACGGCGTTGCTTTGATTATGAATGCTAATTGTCTAACTTGCCGGTGTTGGAAAAGCTGGGAGAGATAAGGTGAGAGCGTACGGAATGTTTGTATAAGCATCTGTGGAAAGCGAAAGTAAAGCTGCCTGCTGCTGTGGTGCAGTGAAGCAGAGAGAGCTTGTTTTTGTTAGATGCTGACTTGATTTATAGCGAATCTCACCTCTTATCTTCTATTTCAAAGTGGAAAAGACTGAAATACTGGCTTTATAAAGAGGAAAGCAGTTTGTTGTAGTTATCGTCGGCTGGTGAGAAGGGGGGGTGAGCGGTGGTGGAGAAATAGCAGCGTTCGGTGAGGGGGCGAAGTGCGGCATTGATAGACTGTGTATGGCTAGTTTTGGTCCCCTCTAGTGAGTGCTGTTGTGAATCTGATGTATTCCCCCCCTGAGAAGAAGAAAGAGTGTTTAACACACAGAAGATAAGCTAATAAATAAACTGCCAAGAAAGGGAGCTGGACTTAAAGATTTATGCCCTGTCCAGAAGTGTCCTATGTCTAACATTAAAAGGAGAATTAGGAAGGAGTGGAAAAGGTTAAATACACAAAAAAAGAAAACAAGTAACCATAATCTCTCCAACCTGGAAAATCCAGTCCCTGAAGGAGAACAGGAGGACGAAGATACAGGCCCAGCTTTCTTAGATACAGTGCCAAAAAAAGAAAAAAACATGGCTGAAGGGGGAAAAGCAATTGGCAGCCAGCCACCCTCTTTAGTGGAAATTAAAATGGCAATTGCAGAGAACAATACTGTTATTTTTTAAAAAATGGATCAGCAAATGGATGTTTTTAGACAACAAATGTGTGTCCTGGCTGATAAGACAGCTGACAACTCAAAAAATATCAAAGATTTGGAGATAAAAGCTGATTTGAACCAGAAGAAACAAGAGGCTTTTGAAAAATCAACAAATATTCAATTTAAAGATTATGAATTAAGACTGATAGCCTTGGAGGATCAATCTCGTCGATCATCGATTCGAATAAAACAGCTAAAGCAAACACAAGGAGAAGATCTAAGAGAAATTATCCTGAATTGGTTCAAAGAGCTGATGCCTGACCTACCAATAGATGGATCGGATTTGGATCGAGTTCACCGTGTGGGGGGGGGGGCAAAACTACAAAGGGACTAGAGACATTTTGGTGAAATTTGGTAATTATTACAAAAAAGAGCAAGTTATGAAAGAATTGAGATCTATGGCCCAGTTGCAGTACAAAGGCAAAGCAGTGCAAATTTATAATGATCTCTCTCAACACACATTAAATTGGAGACGAAGTATTAAACCAATAACTGAAACACTAATGAAGAACAAAATCACATACTCGTGGGGTTATCCTGTTTTTCTAAGATTTACACATGGAGGGGGGAACACAGAGTAACCTCACTGGATCAAGGTAAAGAGTTGCTGAAGAGGCTGGGTCTGTATGGGGAAGCAAGTGGGACTGGAATGGATGGGGGGAATGAGGCTGGGACATCTGGGGTGTAATAGAATTGTTAATCATATTTTGAGATAATTGCAGATAGAAATGCTAAACATAGAAACTTTGCCGGCCAGGCGCAGCACTGCCTCCCCCCCTCCCTTTAAAGTAGATGGCTGGAGTACTAGACTCATGGGGATTTGGGGGGGATCAGAGTGGGGGGGTGGGGAGGGGGGGAAGGTAGGAGGAAAGGGGTTGGGGTAAGGGGGTGGAGGGTTGTTGTATGGAGTTTGTGTTTTTATGTAAGTAAATTTGAGTTGCAGAGCACAAGGGATCGGAAGAGACTTCAAAAGGGTGAATATGGATAAAAAGATAAAAGTATCAACACTCAATGTTAAAGGTTTGGGGGCAGTCGTGAAAAGGAGGAGAATAGAACAAATGTTTAATAAAGAAGGATCGGATATTATAATGGTCCAAGAAACACACCAAGGCTCCGAGAATTCGAATATGATAAAATTAAAGTGGTTAGCCTATTATGAAAAGTCATTAGGGACATCAAAAAAAAATGGAGTGGCCACTTTGATCTCAAAAAAAAGTGGGTTTATATTAGAAGAAACAAAAAAGGATGATAATGGCAGATATCTTATGTTAAAAGGTAAAATTGAAGGAAAGGTATATACGCTAATTAATGTGTATGCCCCAAATGAGAGACATAGAAAGTTTTTTATAAAGTTATTTAAAGAAATAGAAGAATTCAAGGAGGGGTATGTTATATTAGCTGGGGACTTTAATATGGTTATGGATAATAGATGGGACAGGTCAAATCCCACTAATGTTGAAAAGAGGAATAATATAACTATATTGAATAAACTAGTAAAAGAAAATGATTATTCAGATTCGTGACATTTACTCAATGGGATTAAGCCTGGATTCATATATTTTTCCCCAGTTCATCATACATACTCCAGGATAGATTATATATTTGTCTCAAAAGATTTTGCAACGAAGATTTGTAAAATGGAAATGGGGGTAATAAAAGTAACTGATCATGCCTTGTTAAGTTTAGAATTTACAGTCAAGAAGAATTATAAAGAGGCATATAGATGGAAGTTGAATACAAAAATATTGAAATATAATAAAGTGGTAGAGAAAATTCAGAAGGAATTGTCGGAGTCATGGGAAATTAATGAAAAGGGAGGAACAGCTGGGTCAGTCGTTTGGGACACCATGAAGGCTGTAGCAAGAGGAATTTGTATTAGAGAGATGTGTAGCTTAAAAAGACAACAACGTGCAGAGCAGGAAAAGTTAGAGATAGAAATTAGAAATCTTGAGGAAGAATATTGGCGAGGTAAAAATAAATATAAATTAGTAGAAATACAAGCTAAGAAGAAATAATTAGAAAATTTAAATTTAGAGGAGGTTCAAAAGAATTTAATGTATATGAAAAGGGAATATTTCAAAAACAGTAATAAGAATTCTAGGTTGCTTGCCAGACTCACACAAAAAGAAAAAGGGAGGAATGGGATAGAAGCATTGAAGGATAATCGAGGGAATTATTGTCACATAATGAAAGATAAAATAAAAATTTTCCAGGAATTTTATCAGGAACTATATAAGGGTAAAGAAACTCAACAAGAAAAGGTGGAGGAATATATTGGAAGGTTTATAAAGAATGGAATAAAACCAGAATATAAAGAGCTAATGGAGAAGGTAATAACTCAAAGAGAAGTTGAAGATGTCATTGATAATTTGAAAGTTGGTAAATCACCGGGAGCAGATGGTTTAGGATCAGAATATTATAAGGTCTTCAAAGAATTTTTAGTTCCAAAGCTACTGGAACTTTATAATAGGATATTATTAGGAGAGAAGATACCTGAATCATGGGAACACTCATTGATAATTCTGATCCCAAAACCAGATAAAGACCTGACTAGTCCTGATTCTTATAGACCTATCTCATTAATAAATCAGGATGCCAAAATTTTCTCATCTATTATGGCTAAACAGTTAAATAAATTTATATCAGAATATATAGGAGAAGATCAATGTGGGTTTGTGGCAGGAAGGCAGATGCATAATCTAGTGGGAAGAGTTTTAAATGTAATAAATGTAATAAAAAAATCAAATATCAAGGCAGGAATTATGGCATTGGATATTTTTAAGGCCTTTGACTGTGTGAGCTGGCAGGCATTAAAGATTATTGTAGATAAATTGGGATTTGGAAATAAATTTAAAAACATAATAGAACAGTTATATTCCCAAAATACAGCTGTAGTGGTGGTAAATGATGGACTCACTGAAAAGATACGACTAGCCAGAGGAACAAGACAAGGATGTCCGCTCTCGCCGGTCCTGTTTGTAATGGTTATGGAAGTATTGGCGAAGGCACTAAGGGAGGATGAAGAGTTAGAAGGAATTGGAGAGGTAAGGGAAATAAAGTTAAACATGTTTGCGGATGATACTTTATTGACCATTAAGAACCCAATAAGAAAAATAGAAAGAATTAAATATCAGTTGAGGGAATTTGAAGAAATTACAGGGTTAAGAATAAATTGGTCTAAATCAGAGATGATGTTGTTTAATTATACTAAGAAGGAAGAAAAGGAATGGGAACATAAGGGAATAGAAATGAGAGTTAAGGAGGAGATTAAATATTTGGGAATTAAAATTACAAAAAAAATTTAGAGAATCTTGAAAAGGAGAATTTAACGAGGTTAAAGAAAGAGGTATTAGAGAAATTGGAGAAATATAAAAGATTAAATTTATCTTGGTTTGGAAGAATAGCCTTAATAAAAATGAAGATATTAGCTAAAATTAATTTTGTGTTTAGGATGTTACCAATAAAAATAGCAGAAACTGAGATAAAAAGTTGGCAAAATATTATCAATAAATATTGTAATGGAGAAAAGAGAGCAAGAGTGAATAAAAATAATTGGTATCTAAGCCAAAAAAAGGTGGATTGGGTCTCCCAAATATAAAATTATACTACGTAGCAAATAGATTAAGACATATTGTAGAAGCAATTATGGGAGTAGGAGATTTATATTGGATGGAAGAAAAAATTATAAGTAATGTAGAGATGAGCTTGGACAATGTCTTTTTTAAAGATGGAGGGAGAAAGTGGGTTGGAAGTATAGATAATCCACTCCTGAGGACTCAATGGGAAATTTGGAGTAAATTTAAAGGGAAGCTGCTTCCGAGCAACTCTCCCTTAGCACCGATAATAATGTTAAAGAATTTCCCAGAGGGTCTGAAGGGTAGATTATGTAAAATATTAAAAGAGAAAAGCAAAATGAAACTAAAGGATTGGTTAAGAGATATAAAAACAAGAGAGGATATGGAAAAATTGTTAAAGGAGAAAAAATTATCTTGGTTAGAATATGGGCAATTAGAACAATGGAATAAAAAGTGGATTAAAGATAATAGAGTTTGTAGAAAGATGACGAAGTTTGAAGAGTTAATAGTAAATAAGGAAAAAGGAAAAGGAGGTAGTATAGTTTTAAAAGGGTTAATGAGTGAAATATATAAAATATTGTTAGAAAAGGAGTTTAGAGAGAACTCAGAGAAAATGGTATGGGAGTCAGATTTGAAGGTACAAATAGGGCGACAGAGATGGGAGGGACTATGGAAACAAAGAGTGTTGAGAAGTTTATCAGTGAGAATAAAGGAGAACTATTTTAAAATTTTATGGAGGTGGTACCTAACCCCGATTAGATTGAATAAGATAAATGATCAGCATTCAGCAAATTGTTGGAGAGGTTGTGGGGGAAAAGGAACGTATTTACATATGTGGTGGCAATGCAAATATGTACAAAGATTATGGAAGATGGTGTTTTCAGAAATTGAAGAAATAGTGGGAATGAAAATAGAACAAACACCAAAGATTGCATTGCTGTCACTATTTGAAGATATAAAGTGTGGAAAAGAAACTATAGAGCTGATATCGAGTTTGCTGGTTGCAGCACGATTGATGGTAGCTAGGAACTGGAAGATTCAAGGGGAATATTCTATTGAAGAATGGTACAAAGAAGTATGGGATATAGCCATTAATGATAAACTGACATGTAATATTAAGTGGAGAAAAGGCGTAACTAAAATAAATGAGTTTGAAGGAATCTGGAAACAGTTCCTAATATTTGTGTTTACTAAGGGAAGTGGGAAACCACCAGCAGAAGAAACGATCAGATTTTGGACTCAGGAATAGATCCCGAGGTGGGGGGTGCACTTTTATGTTAAGAATGATGATGTTGTAGTAGGATAATGTATAGGTAATACTTATTCAACATATATGTACTCAACATTTATTCAATATGTATGTAGCAGTTGTTTGATGTTTCTTTTTTATTATTATTACTATTGTAATGTTGTATGTTTATATAGTGTAGAAAATAAATAAAAATTATTAAAAAAAAAAAAAAAAGACTGGTCACTAGGACCAGTCAAATTGGCAGCTGCTGCTTCCCCCTCCCCTGGGCACGTCCCCCTATTGCTGGTAAAAGACAGATATAGCCTTTTTAAAAAAGTTCTTCTTGTTGTTTATTCAGCAACACTGCTGCTTTTAATTCCACCCCTCCTTTGTTTATTTATTTATTTATTTATTTATTCCATTTTATATGCATTACTGGCTTATCCTTGGCTCACTTCCTTATGCCCCCAGAAATGTCTGCTCCCTGCCTTCCTTCCCTCCCTCCTCCCCTGCCCGCCTCGCAGGGATGTTGTGTGTGTCTGGCTTTGACTCAGGGGAGAAGTCCTTCCTGCGCTCAATTAGACTTTTGGAAGTTCCAAATCCATTTTTCAAGTGTGGAAGAAGATTCATAGGTTGATCTCTACTCCCCAATTCATGGCATGTTGGGATTTCCTTTGAAATGGCCCCATTGAGATGTCTGCAGGTTTAAGCCCCGCCAAAAATCAGGGGATGATGGGACTGCCTTGAGTCTTGGCGTGCATATGTTTCCCTGGACAAGCTATCATGGTGGTGAGTTTGAGATTTTTAACATGCAAATTGACAGAGCTATGGAAAGGGGTGTGAATGGGGTGTTGGATTTTCATAAATTCCCAAAAAATCAGGGGATGATGGGACTGCCTTGAGTCTTGGCATGCGTGTGCACCCCTGGATAAGCTTTCATGGTGGCGAGTTTGAGATTTTTAACGTGCAAATTGACGGAGCTATGGAGAGGGGTGTGAATGGGGTGTTGGATTTTCATAAATTCCCCAAAAATCAGGGGATGATGGGACTGCCTTGAGTCTTGGCGTGCATATGTATCCCTGGACAAGCTATCATGGTGGCGAGTTTGAGATTTTTAATGTGCAAATTGACGGAGCTATGGAAAGGGGTGTGAATGGGGTGTTGGATTTTCATAAATTCCCAAAAAATCAGGGGATGATGGGACTGCCTTGAGTCTTGGCATGCGTATGTATCCCTGGACAAGCTATCATGGTGGTGAGTTTGAGATTTTTAACGTGCAAATTGACGGAGCTATGGAAAGGGGTGTGAATGGGGTGTTGGATTTTCATAAATTCCCCAAAAATCAGGAGATGATGGGACTGCCTTGAGTCTTGGCATGCGTGTGCACCCCTGGATAAGCTTTCATGGTGGTGAGTTTGAGATTTTTAACGTGCAAATTGACGGAGCTATGGAAAGGGGTGTGAATGGGGTGCCCGATTTTCATAAATTCCCCAAAAATCAGGGGATGATGGGATTGCCTTGAGTCTTGGCGTGCATGTGTATACCCCCATGAGGTGTCATGGTGCCAAACTTGAGGTTTCTAACTTTCACAGAAAAAAAGTTGTATACTTTTTTATCTTAATGCAAGCCTATGGGGGGGGGGGAAACGGAGCTCCGATCCGGATCCGGAGCTCCGCAGCGGAGCGGAGCGGATATAGGCGGAGCGGGGGCAGGGCGGAGTGGGCCGATCCGCAAATCGCGGATCTGGAAGAGAAGCGGAGCGGGGGGTCCGTGCACACCCCTACCAGTTAGCTACCGAGCGACGTACAAGGTTATGTTATTGTCCTGCAAAGCCCCAAAACATCTTGGGGCCAGAATACCTAGCAGGCCGCCTTCCCTCATCATACATGCCCAGGTGACGTTTAAGATCAGCAGAGGAGGCCTGGGTGGTCATTCCGGAACTAACGGAAGTTCACCCTGCCACACCCCAACGTCTGGCCTTCTCAGTAGCGGCACCCACCTTCTGCAAAGCCCTAACCGTCGTGCAGTTCAGGAGGCAGTAAATGCGCCATTTTTATGTATTTTATATTTACTGTTGTTTTCAGCCTCGATCAGAATGGAGAGGCGGGTAAGAAATAAATTATTATTATTATTATTATTATTATTATTATTATTATTATTATTATTATTGAGCAGGGGGTTGGACTCGATGGCCTTGTAGGCCCCTTCCAACTCTGCTATTCTATGATTCTAGGATTCTTACCTTTCAATGTCACCTCCTGGAAACACACCTGGCCTCATGGGGTTTCCCTGGGCTGTAACTGCTGCTGGGTCTTACTTGGGTGTTACGTGGTACTTTCAAACTTTTTATGTGTCTTTTCATGTTGCATTTTATGGTTTTGATTGTGAACTGGCCAGAGAAGTTCAGCTATTGGGAAGTATAAAAAAATGTAGAAAATAATAAAATGTGGCCTAGTTAGAGCATTTTCCGCAGTGTATTGTTTTTCTATTTACTGTTTTTATACTGTATGCTTTTATCTGTATGCCGCCCTGAGATCTTATTGATATAGGGCGGGATATAAATGTTTTAAATAAAATAAATAAATAAATAAATAAATAATATTTAAATTATGGGAAGTATTTCTAAATTTGCACCTATACACTTAAATGGACCTAGGCCAATCCATGCCCTCTGAGCAAAGGCGGCTTCATGGAAGAGGAGACGGCCAAAGATGGATGGGACAGATGAGAGGCCCCCTCCCGCCCCATCCCCGAGAGGTTCCCGCTGGAGCCGTTGAAAGGCAGCCGGGGGCTCCCGCCGACTGAGGGTGATGCACCAAAGACCCCTTCGGCTGCCTTTCTCTGCCACCCCCCACCCCGCCCTGCCTTTCGCATCTTTAGGAACTCACCTGTCCTTCATGGGCTCCTCATCTCAAAAAGGGGCGCCCCCTTCTCCACTCCCCTATCCCAGCTGCCAGGAAGCTGCGGGGGGCACCAGAGGGCAACACACGCCCCCTGAGGCGGCATTGCCTCTGGTGGGCAAGAGAGGCCAGGCTGCCCCCCCCCGCCTCATTAGAGAGGCACTTTTCCATGGCTGGCCTCTCTGGTGGCCACAGCCCTGAGCCCCAGTGCTGCTGCTGTCTCCTGCTCCTCCGCCTCCCGGAGACTCTTCTTCAACCCCGCCCTCGGCACGCAGAGCTGCTCAGGACCCCTCCGGCACTCACCTTCCCTGGCTGGAACACAAAGCTGCTCAGCCCTTTCACACAAAGGTCTCGGATGACCGGGTTGGAGGCTGCTGCGCCGTCCTCGAGGTGGTCCTTGAGGTTGAACCTGTTCATCAGCTTGGCGGCAGAGGGGCTCTTGAGGAACTGGAGAGGGTGACGGGCAACAGGACCCCGCCAGGTGAAGCGCTCGTGCGGTCCCCCGAGCGGCCCTCTCTTGGGGGCAAGGTCCGCCCACCAGCCCTGACGGACTGGGCCCCCCGCCCCGCAGCAGGAGAGACACAGCTGGTGGGTCACCCAAGGCAGCCTCCGGACCTCTGGCTCACCTCAATGACCAGCGCCAAAGCCGTCATCTTGCTCAGCTCATCCTCCTTGCTGCTGAGGATGAGGGCGGCCTCCCCAAAGATGCCGGGGATCTGTGGACTGCCACACTCTGTCATGGCCCTGTGGGGTGGAGGAACAGAGCCCTGTGGGGCTTACGATGGGGCTGGGGTGATGGAGGGCACCACCCACTCTTCTGGCCAAGAAGCTCCCTGGCAGTCCTGAAAGGGAGGCCCAGAGCAGCCCATGGGGTGGGCAGCCTTTCCCAGCCAAGCCGTCCCTCTCCGCATCCAGCCACCCTGGATGACGCTGGGACTGGGTCGCCCACCGGGTGCTTCGTCTGCCCAGCAGCTGTGCTGGGGGGAGGGGAGAGGAAGGCCCCATGCTGACCAGAGCCAGCAGCACATGGGGAGGGAGGGAGGAGGGATGATGCGCCCCTCCCGCACCATTTTTACTAAGGAATTTGCCTCTCCTCCCTAGCAGATCCGATCCCTACCACAGAGGGTAGGGGGAACAGCCATGGAGGAGGTCCTGCCACAGGGCCTTTTGTCCCCCAGGGGCACTCAGAGCTACAACAGATGTAGATGGAGGAAATGGAGCGGGATGGTTGTGGGGTGGGGGAGGGGTTCAGTCAAGCCCCTCTCAATATGGACGGCGGGAGAAGGGAGGGTGGCTGCGGTGCGGTGCGGATCGCCTGAGGAGGGGCAGCCGCAGGGCCCGGGTCGGGGAGCTTTCCATTGGGGGCCCCCTTACCTGGCCAGCAGACGCGTGCCTTGTAAGAACTGCTGCGGGGTGCTCAGCGCCAGCCATCCTTGCTGGAACTCGATGCAGGCGTAGACCGGCCAGTCCCCAGCGACAGAGAACAGGTTTTTCATGATCTCGACTGCCATGCTAGGAAGTGACACCGTTCGTCAGGCCCGGCGCTCTCCCCGCGCTGCCCCAGCCCCTGGCTCCGGGCCCCCTCCGAGGGGACGTGCGGGCCCACACGAGGGCGGAGGTGGCGCGTGGCCACAGGAGCAACCGTGTGGCTGGCTGCGGACGGGGGTGAAGCCTCGGCCGCCCTTCCGCCCAGGGAAGGCGCAGGCTGGTGACCCATCCTGAGCACGAGCCCTTCCCCGCCTCCTGGACAGGGCTGCTGCTGATGGCAAACAAGCGACTGCAGGAGACCACGTGGGGAGGGGGCGAGGTGGGAGAGATGAAGCCGGAAGTGGGGGCCCAAAAGGCGCAGGAAGACTTGGCCCCAGCCACGGTGGGTGCTGGGGGGGGTTTGCTTTTCAGGCAGCAAAGTACCTTGGGCTGTCATGCTGCCTTCAGTGTGCAGTCACCCTACCCCACACACTTCTGGTCGGGATGGGGCAGTGGGGTGCGCGTGTGCGCAGAAGTCGCCGTCTTCCATGTGCCGTCTTCCCATCCCCCCCCCCCCGCTGCTGAACCCTGGCACAAGGCTCAGAGCCCCTCGACTGGCAGCCCCCTGGACTGACTCCTCCCTCTTCATGAGGTTGGCCTGCACTCACTTCTGCCCCCTGCTGATTTTTAAGTGAGCACATCTGGCTTAATTGCACAGCGCGCCGGCGCGCCTTTGCAGCCCAGCCCCGCTCGGCAGTGATGGCCCTCTAGGCAGGCGGCGCTGGGGGCCTGGGAGCGCCAGGAGCGCGTGGCTGATGCGCAGGGGAAGGAAGGTGGCGTGGGCACAGCTGGACCAGGAGCACAGGGGTTAGCGGCGGCGAGGCTGCTGCTCCTTTAGCTCTGCCTTCATTTAATTCCTAGGCCACCCTCTCTGCAGTTGGAGATGCGATTTCAATGAAAAAGGCAGGGCAGCCCCCCTCTTCTCCATTGAAATTGTGCTTCTCCCGGGGGGGGCGAGCATGAAGTGATCTCAGTGGGCCGGGAGGGGAGGCTGAGCCCTGAGACGGGGTGGGTAGGTGGGGGAAGCACGCGTGGACGCGTGCCCCCTGCCCTGCCAACTCACTGCCCAGCTCCTCCGGCGGACCTCGGGCCAAATGCATCGCCACCCCTGCTCTAGAACGTCACATGACTGATGATGTCATTGACCATATGACCAGGGCCGGCGCCAGACTATATTGCACCCTAGGCAGGCACGTTCTGAAGCCTTCGCCCCGCCCCGCCCCCCCCCCCCCCGTGTGCGTGCCCGCTCCCCGCTTTGAAGCCAGGACGCTGGGGTTGGGGGGCGGAGCGGGGTGGGGCGGAGGCTTTGAAGTGGAGCACCCGGAAGTGGCTTCCTGGCGCGCCATTCTGAAGCCTCCGTCCAGCGCCCGCTCCCAGCTTTGAAGCCAGGATGCTGGGGTTGGGGGGTGGGGCGGAGGCTTCGAAGCGGCACACCTGGAAGTGGCTTCCTGGTGCGCCGTTCTGAAGCCTCCACCCCCAACCCCAGCATCCTGGCTTCGAAGCCAGGAGCGGCTTCCGGCCGGGCGCTGGCTTTGAAGCCAGGACGCTGGGGTTGGCGGGCGGCCGGGGCGGCGGCTTTGGAACAACGCGCCCGGAAGCTGCTCTAGGAGAGCAGCTCCCGTTCGGCACCCTCGTTTGCTTGGCGCTCTAGGCCGCCGCCTGAGTTGCCTCTATGGCAGCGCCGGTCCTGCATATGACCAATCAGACACCTCTGTGCATTCATGCTGTTGCGGGCTGGGACTGGTGCCGATGTTGGGTCCTCTTATGATGCCTGGAAAGTAATCAGGTTCTAGGATTTGCTCTGCAAGTCTCCATAGAATCGATACAAAATAGTCTGTCCTCCTCTCTCATCAAGAGTATTTTCCGGGGGGGGGGGCTGGTGGGGGGGCACTTAAGCAGCGACAGAGAAGACAAGCCAGGGCCTCTGCTGCCATAGAGCTCGCTGTCCCCGCTCTCCACCCCCACCCCCACCCCCACCCCACGCACTGCTGTGGTTGACTTGAAATGAAGCAACTTTTCACATAGGATTGTAATTGAATCATGGATTAAAACAAGGCTGCAGCCCTAAGCATGCATCCTTGATGGTTAACACAATCACAATCAGTGGGACTTACAAAGGATAAAATCTGTTCAGGGTGGGAGCGTCAAAGGGGACAGCAGAACAACGGCAGAGAGGGAGGGGGGCTTGTAGCCCCGTCCCACCACTGGCCCTCCAGGGAGCAGACCCCAGGGCTGAAGGGCACTTCCTGCCAAGGCGTTTTCTCCTGCTGTTCATCCCAACTCAACCTGCCTGGAATTTGCCCCCAGTGGACCTAGTCATGGCTCTCCTGGGCAGCAGAGGTCAAGTCCTGATCCTCTTCTGTGTGAAGAGTGCTCCCTTCAATGCAGGAGGTCATCTTTAGCCATCAGGACTACTAGCCACACAGCCTCATTGTCCTTGTTGGTCTGTTCCCCTATTAAAGCCACCCCCGTTGGTGGCCATCACTGCATATTGGGGCAACAAATACCACACTGGCACTCTGCACTCTGTGAAGAAGCCCTTCCTTTGATCCGAATTTCCTACCAGTCCTCTTCATGGGACTCTGCTGGGTTCTAGTGCCAGGAGAAAGGGAGAAAAACATGTCCTCCTTGCCAGGAATAGCTTTGTGTAGCTCGACCATGTCTCCCTGTTCCTCGCCGTTTTTTCTAAGCTAAAGAACCCAAACCTTGTGCTACATCTTAAGGCCCTCAGCAAAAATGCACATTCCTAGGAGGGCAATCAGGATGGGTGCTGGTGGTGCTCTGGAACCCAGATCCTATTTGGAAGAGCTGGGTATGTTTAGCCCAGAGAAGAGAAGAGAAAGGGGAGAGAAAGAGAACGTCACGCGGAGCAGAGAGCACAATTGCTCTCTGGGCAGGACTCAAGCTGATGGGTGGAAACTGCAGGGAGGCAGATTTGGGCAAACCCTCCCGAGAAGCGTCCTGACCCCAAGAGGTGCCGGACAGGGCACAGGCTGCCTTGGCAGGTGGGGGTTTGGCGGGAGGGGTTCCGCCAGAGGCCTGTCAGGGAGGCTGTGCCTGCGGATCCCTGTGTCGAGACAGCCAGCCTGCTCACATACATCCTGCCAGGTACCTCTTGAAGCTGAGTGCCTCAGGGTTTTCTCTCAGGATGACTTCCTGCCTGGCTTTTAAGGCCTCTGGCAAGTTGAGCTGCATCACGTAAAGGACCTGCTTGAGCAAAGGGATGAATAGCTGAAGGTGCATCTCTGCCAGGGCTGCGCGGTACTCGGGAATGCGGAAGGTCTCGTAGATGACGTTCACTGCCTGGCAAGAAAGAGGAGGGGACACGCGAGAGGCCAGTCTCAGTGGGAAGCTCCTCACTCGGCCACCGCCTCCCGCCCACACAGGTGCACCCCCCCTCACCCCCCCCCCCCACTTCCACTCTCCCAGCCTGCCCGTCACCCACACTTAAAGTCAGTATTCGAAAGAGGTCCCAGCACACAGCTGCTCCTTCGGCCTTCCTTAGGAGTGGTGGGGGGGGACGCCACTGGGCCGAAGGAGGCCTGGGCGTGAGTGGCTGGGGCCCACGGACACCCTCTTTCTGAGGACGCTTCCTTGAGAATCACTCCTGAATGCCCTGGAGGGGTGTTCCTCCACTCGGCATTGTGCCTCCCCTGGAGCAAGCATGTATGTAACGTATGGCTATTTCTTTACTGAATTTCTGAAATGCCTCTTAAAACAATTTAAAACAAGGTAAATAGAATAAAGATGATAAAAAAATAGCAGAGCACATGTAAAAGTCCAGCAAACCTAAAGTAATGACAAGGATTCCAAAGCTAAACACAGCCGTCGGAGGCAGGAGTTTAAAAAACCAAACCACAAGAAACTAAAAAGCCCATCTTTCGAAGCCCAAAGAGGCTAATCTAGCATGTAATGTAGCAGAGCCTCACCTTGGGCTGCTGGTTGGGGGCGCGGGGTGCTGTGAGAATGGAGGCTTGCGTGTTTACAATTGCCGTAATCTCTCTGTTTGTTTTTTGAAACCCCTTGTCTCTCCCCACCCCCACCACCACCACCTCTCCATCTTCAGCATTATCCTTCATCCCGTGATCACTTGTTCTCCTTGTCCTTCATTTTGGGCTGCCAGTTTTATTAGTCATGGCTGCTTTTGTACTATTTTTGAAAACCCTCTTTAGGAGGGCTCCACCCCTAAAGGCAGCCTGAAACTAATTTTAAATTAAACCGTTAGACGCACATCCAGTGTGGCTCGGCCAACTCTCTGAAGCCCCGTCCTCTGTGCGGAGGGGATTTTCCTGGTCCCCAGGTGTGCTGGGATGAGGTGGGACGGTGGCATGGCTGGCCTTGAGGGGGCGGGGCGGGGCGGGGGAAGGGGCGGCAGAGGGGACCGGCACGGTGGGCCCAGTGCAGCCCAGGCAGGGATGCTTCTCGGGGGGCTTTGCCCTCGGCCTCCCAAGTCCCCCCCGTCTCTGCTTCTTGCGTGGCCCCAGAGGGAGGGGTGCAGTTGGAGGATGGGTTGGGGCCCAAGGGAGTCCATGGATGCTGTGGGTCTCCAGGGCCCAGAGAAACCCTGCAAAAGACCACCCAAGTGGGGCAGGGGAGCCATGAAATCCCCACCCAAGCTTCTCTCAGAGCACCACAGTGTCCTGCCAGCCGCAAACAGTGCAGCTGGAAAGGCAGGCAGGCAGGCCTCCATGAGCGGTGCCCAGTGACTTACAGCCAGAGACATGGTGGCGCTGGCTTCATCCCCCTCCGAAGGATCCTTGACCTGGAGGTTCTTCAGCAACAGCTGCAGGATTTGCCTGGCCACAGGGGGCGTTGAGGCCATTGCTGCCCAGAGCTCACTAGCGTGCCTGTGAAACCAGCAAGGGCGGTGGGTGGGGTGGGGGGAGAGACATCCGTCAGTGGCCTTCCCTCGGCCTTCAGTCCGGCAGGATGCGGCCCCTCCAAGGAGAGGCTGAGCGTGGCTCCGCAGGGCAGCCCACCGGGCCCCTACCTGTTCACGGGTATTGAAAAAGAGAGGCAGCTTCGCAGGACTTCCTCCATGTGATACGGGATCAGGAAGGCTAATGCCCTCAGCGCCACTTTCCGAGTCCAATACGAGGCCTGGCGCAGCTGCAGGCACATGTAGATGGTTCTCACGATGTCTTGCACCTGAACGAAAGAGAAGAGCCGAAGGCCGCCTTGACGCTGGGTCGCTGAGCCTGAGCTCTGCCGGGGCTACCCCACCGGCCCCTCCCCACACAGTCTGGTGGGGACTGCTGAGCGCAGCCTGCTCTCCCAGGGCGCTGAGGGGAGCAGGAGGTGGTGGCTGCGAAATGCCGGTCTGTTCCTGCTGGGCCACCCGCCTGGTGCGGAACTGGTCAGGCTTCCAGGCCCGATATGTTATTGTTGTAAGCTGCCTCCTGGGTGGGTGGGCTTTTAGTGCAAAAAAGGGGGCACGGACCTGTTCTGTCGATTAAGTAGAATCAAGCAACTACGATGAGCAACAGACCGTAGGCTGGCGAACGGCACACCCCAAAGGGCCCCTGTGCCGGAGCTCCAGAGGCTGATGTGGCTCCACCTGCTGGCCAGCCTGGCCCAAAAGGGGCCTCTTCACCCATAACAAAGAGCGATCGAGCCCCCTGTGCGGTGCTGCCTCAGCCTCCAACAGGGCACTGGGAAATCAGCCCCATGGGCCACGGGGGGGGGGGCAGGCACGGGGGAGGCCCGGAGCCACGGCCACACCGGGCCTTCACCCAGCACATCCCTTGCAGCTGGAACTGCCAGGCCGGCAGCGGATCCTTTAGAAGGCACAGGTGAACTCAGTGGCAAAGAGCACCTTTTATCAGCTCAGGCTGATATACCAACTACGCCCTTATCTGGACAGAGATAGCCTAGCTACAGTGATCCAGGCTCTGATAACCTCTCGCTTGGATTACTGCAATGCGTTATACCTGGGGCTGCCTTTGAAAATGGTCTGGAAGCTTCAGCTGGTACAAAACAGGGCAGCCCGTTTACTAACAGGGACTGGCCGGTGAGATCACATTACGCCAGTCCTTTTCCAGCTTCATTGGCTTCCAGTCCAGGTCCGGGCCCGATTCAAAGTGCTGGTATTGACATTCAAAGCCCTAAACGGTTTGGGGCCAGGTTATTTGAAGGAACGCCTCCTCCCATATGGACCTGCCCGGACCTTAAGATCATCTACAGGGGCCCTTCTCCATGAGCCCCTGCCAAAGGAAGTGAGGCAGGTGGCTACCAGGAGGAGGGCTTTCTCCGCTGTGGCACCCCGGTTGTGGAATGAGCTCCCCAGAGAGGTCCGCCTGCCGCCTACACTGTACTGCTTTCGTCGCCAGCTGAAGACCTTTTTATTCTCTCAATATTTTAATACTTAATTTTAACCTAAATTTAAATCTTACTGTTTTAACTCTGTATTTTAATCTTATATCAATTTTGCTGTGTGGTTTTATCCTGGTTGTGCTTTTTATACTGTATTTTGTAATTGTGCTTTTAACCTGTTGGTTGTTTTATTGTGGTTTTAATTCTTGTGAACCGCCCAGAGAGCTTCGGCTATTGGGCGGTATAAAAATGTAATGAATAAAATAAACAAATAAATAAGCGGCTGCAGAGACCGGAGGAAGCAACCGCCTGCCCCGATCTGTGTGGGCCCAGGCTTTCGTCGGCAGTGGGTGGGTGCGCGTCCTACTCTTGAGCAGCCAGGGCATGGGCAGAGGTCGCCTTCCCCTTGCTCTGCTCCCTGATCAGGCCGCTGGCTCAGGCCGCGGCTTGGCTGCCCCTGCTGCATTGGGATGGCGTGCTGTGTCCCAAACATCCGCCCTCTCCCGACTGATCCATTTTCTACTCCCGACACTTCCTTGGCCATCCAGTTGATGGGGAACAAGAGAAGAATCTGCGATGCAGCTCCCTGAGCAGGAGTCACAGGAGGCCACAACGAGGTCAGCCGTGAGCCTGCCTGGAAGGAGACCAGCGGCACCACAAACCTAGCGGTGGCGGCGGTGGCAGCGCCTGCTTCCCAGCCTCCTTCCTTGCGTCCTTCTGGAGTTTGGTCACATGGAAGACCTTTCACGACAAGACTGGCCCATCATGAAGCTGCGAGAAAACTTGTGGCCCGGGAGACGGCACCTTTGCCAAACCGTGGAGGTCTCTCGTATATAAACCCGGCATTTGTCTCTCTGTGTCTATGCATGTGCATAGCCCACGATGCTCATTCCGATATTACCCTGGCCAGCCTCATCGTTTGCAACCTGCTCAGGGGTGCGGAGGCCATTGTCCTCCCTGTGAATCTTTCCAGCAAGTGATCACTGACCAGGACATTCGGAGCCTGGTGTCTGAAGCATTTGTACCTGGCATTTGCAAAGGAAGCTACATCTGGAGTGGGGGTCTTTTAACACGCAGGAAAAAAGCGGCTGAAGGGGCCTCTCACCCTTTCTACCTTCATGGCATGGTTCTGCAGGATCGCGTTGAGCACCTCTTCGGCGGCCTTCAGCTGCTCTGCGTTGGAGTCCCTCAGGCTATCCAGAACGGAGAGCAGCAGGTTGGTCAGCTGGGCGGAGAAGGCCTGGTCGCCACAATGCTGCAAAGAGAGAGGCGGTTTGGCCAAGCCAGGCCCCGCTGGCCTGTAGCTCAGTGGCTGACGGCCAGTCCCCAGCAGCATCTCCAGGGAAGAGGATCTGGGGGGTGGCTGAGGAGGAGGCCCCTTCTCTGCCCTAGAGCCCAGGGAGACCCTGCTGCCCAGCAGAGCAGGCCAGACTCGGCAAGGTGGGCACGCCGTCTGCCCGAGTACAGAGGCTGCTCCTCAGCTGCCCTGTGGAGGAGCTGTGATGTTCCAGGAATGCGGCCATCACGCGACGGCCGAGGCAGGCATCCCAGGGATCCCCTCGCCAGGCTCTGCCGCTGCCATTCCAAACTTCCCCCAGTGCTAGGAGAGGGGCCGTTCTACAGAGAGATGCCTGAAACGCATGGGGCAGAGGCCCGCAGCTGCAGGGCTCCTCTGCCCTGAGGCCACCTGGGCGGAACTGGCCGCTCCAGGCTGGGAAATTCCCTGGGGAATGAATTCTGCTTGCTCATCTGCCTCTCTCCCAGCACTGCTGGGCCACATGCTCCTGTGTTGCTCTGGGTGCAAGCCCCCCGACGTGTTGCCCACGTGGCTTTGGCGCCACTGCTGCAGCTTCCGCTCCACCATGGCAGCCTGTGGGCCGGTTTGCAGGGGCTGGCTGGCGTGGCAGGCAGGCAGGGCACGCAGCCCTCTCCACTACCTTCAGGAAGCAGCTCTGGAGTCCTGCCCAACATCTTCCCTGTCGGTTGGTTGATGGTAGGGCTGCCTCTCTGCTGCCACCATGGTGCCCTCCTGATGTCACAGATGAAGGGAAGTGTGTGTGCGTGCGTGCGAGTCCAATCCCCCCTGTGTCGTGCAGGTCCCCCCTCCCCTGCAGAGACCCATAGGTCCTTGCCCCACGCTACCACTCACAGCTGGGGGACTTGCTGAGGGAGGGGACCCCTGGAACGGGATGCTGAAGGCACTTGTTCCCTGATTTATTTGCTCTTTTATTTGTATATTTTGTACAGCACCAAGTACATTGTTGGTGCTATATAAATAAATAAATAAATAATGATGATGTCAGAACTGTCCCACCCCAGCCCAAACACGCAAGTGTGCTCCCCACCCTGCCAGGGGTGGAATGAGGCCGCGAGGCCAGAGCTGAGCCCACTGAGGGTCAGCATTTTGCAACTCTGCCTATCTGCAAGGCAGCCACAGTACCATTGCCATCTGCCAGCTGCTGTCCAGCACCACGAGGGAGCACCACTCCTCTTCCTGGGCCTTGAAGCTCCTCTGCATCGGCCACTTCCTCCTCTTCTGCTTGCTCTTCTTCAGCCCTGAGGCAAAAACAGAGCAGCTGCTAGACCCCAGTGGGCAACAACAGGGGTGGGGGAGGAAGGGGGCCTTGTTCCACCACCGTAACAGCAGCAGCAGCAGCAGAGAGCTGTGCACAGCACCAGGACCTCTGTAGGACCGTGACGAGGCGGCCGGGCCTGAAGCGGGGTGGTGAGGGATCTGTGGGCCATCAGGGGAAGCCTATGGACACCAGTCGCTGGGGGACATGGTTGGGAGGGTCTGTTGCGCCGTGTGCTGCTTGCGGATTCCTGGTCGACAGCTGGTCAGCTGCTGTGTGCCCCGAGCGCTGGACCCTTGGTCTGATCCAGCCTCAGGGTTCTTCTGATGTTCTTAGGGGAAGCTGATGGCTGGCCGGCGAGGGGCCAGGAGCAGAAGGACCGAAGGAGGAGGCAAGAGACGGGAAGGGCGGAGCAGGAGGAGGCAAAGAGAGGGAGGGCTTGTAAAGGAGGCAGCAGGAAGGGGGGCGTGGGAAGTGGCAGAGGGGAGAGCGGAGGCCTCATCCCAGCAAGAGCAGGGCAGGACGGGGGCCTCTGGAGAGGCAGGAGGAGAGGACCAGATTCAGCGAGACGCCACGGCTGGAGCGGAGTAGGGTGGAGGGCTCGAGGAAGGCCCGCAAGGAGGATTTTGCAGAAATACACAAGTGGGTTGGGTGGGCGGGAGGCAACCCGGGCAGGGCAGGTCCAGGATCCTCAGCAGCGGAGAGCTGAGTTGGTTTCAAGGACACCTATTTCTAATAGGCATTCAAATAAAATTTACAGGTGAAGCAGATTATGCAGACCTTTCAAATTTGCACCATCTTACCCCTGCTTCTCAATTAGGAAATTCTATAATCAAATGCTTCCAAGGGTATTCCGGAAATAAAAATGAGATCCCAATGCCTCATGCAACACAGCTTGGCCTTCTGACCCCTAAGCAGAGTTTGATCATGAGCACCCTTTACTGATAAGAAAGGAATCCCGATCAAGAGGTGCAGATGTTCCATTTATAGTTACGACTTTCACTTAGCAGTGTTAAAGAGGGCCCCATAATACAAGTAGCTACATAATGAGGCCAGGTGGGTCATCAGACAAGTAGCCGAAAACTTTATCCCAGATCATATCTATCTATCTATCTATCTATCTATCTATCTATCTATCTATCAATACAGTAGTGTAAGGCTTCTTACTTGAGCTCTACCACACAAAACTTGCTCATTTTTGTTTTAAACTGAA
Source organism: Elgaria multicarinata webbii (assembly GCF_023053635.1). Classification (NCBI taxonomy): domain Eukaryota; kingdom Metazoa; phylum Chordata; class Lepidosauria; order Squamata; family Anguidae; genus Elgaria; species Elgaria multicarinata. Next base: position 187,330 of record NC_086181.1, on the reverse strand, counting down.
GCTTGAGCAGTGTAGACATGCAGAAAATTTTGATACTTTGAAAAAGTTCAAAGCTTGAGCTTTAATAGTAGTTAACTTTCTCCACACCAAACAGGCAGGGTAGCCACTCTGCCAGTGGGATGATGGACAGCCCTGCTCAGTCAATGAGTGTGGCATTAAGGCGGGCCCTGGGTCCAGCCAAGCAGTTAGGAGATTATGGTCATACTGCCTGGTCTGCAGTTCCCAGGTTCCTCATTTTTGCCCTTTTTGAAGATAGGGACAATGTTATCCCTCCTCCAGTCATCCGGCACTTCAGCCATCTTCCATGACTTTGTAAAGATCATAGGCAGTGGTTCTGAGAGTTCTTTCACTAGCTCCTTCATTACTCTAGGATGCAGTTCATTGGGCCCTGATTAGGTGTTCCTTGACCATTTGTTTATCAATCTCAAACTGCAATCCTGCCCCTTCAGCTTGTACTTCACTTTTTCCAGGCCAGGGTCATAGACCTCCTTTTGGGAAAAGACTGAGCCAAAGTAGGAATTGAGCACTCAATTTGCCATCCTCACTGAGTAGCTGAACCACCATTTCTTTCCTGTCTTTTACTATGCATGTATCTGAAGAAAGCTTTTTTGTTGATTTTAGCATCCCTCGCTAATCTCAGCTCATTCTCAGCTTTAGCCTTCCTGATGCCAATCCAACACTTCTGTGCTACCTGTCTGTACTCTTCTTTTGTAGCCTGGCCTTCCTTCCACTTCCTATATGTGTCCTTTTTTGTTTTCATGTCATCTCTAAGCTTTTTGTGGAGCCAAAACTCCCACCCATCGTGGACTCCTTTTCTCATTAGGGTCACTTATAATAGTTACGAGTTTATTAAAATCACATTTCCTAAAATCTAGAGTACGTGTATGGCTACACTAAGCTTTTGTTTCCTTTAAAATCAAGAACTCAAGTATGCTGTGGTCACTTTCCCCCAGAGTTCCCCTAACTGCCACTCTATCCACTTAAGTCCTCCCTATTAGTCAATATCAAGTCAGATAGACAATCCTCTAGTTCCTTCCTCCACTTTCTGTTGGAGAAAATTATCAGCCACGCACATCAGGAATTTCTTGCAGGAACCACTTTTGGCAGAATTTGTCTTCCAACAGATATCAAGGTAATTGAAGTCCCCCATCACTATACATCAGACTTCTTTGAAACACTGGCAATTTGTTTCTCAAAAGTTTCATCCTCCTGTTCTCCTTGATTGGGTGGTCAGCGGTAGACTGCATCATGTTCTTTTTATTCCTTGCCCCATTAATCTTAATCCAGATGCTCTCAATGGGGCTCCCAGGCTCAGCTGCCTGTATTTCTGTGCAGCGATAGGTATTTTTTAACATATAGTGCAACTCACCTCCCTTTCTATTTTTTCTGTTCTTTTTGAACAAGTTATATTCCTCAATTGCTACATTCCAGTCATGGGAGTCATCCCACCAAGTTTCAGTTATACCTATCAAGTCGTATTTGCCTTCATGTATTTGCCTTCATGTATAAGTTCAAGTTTGTGCTGTTTGTTTTCCATACTCTGGGCATTAGTATATAGCCACTGAGATTGTGCATCAGTCAAAGGGCTATGTATAGGGAAATAAATCATAGACACATAGAATAGTAGAGTTGGAAGGGGCCTATAAGACTATCAAATCCAACCCCCCCGCTCAGTGCAGGAATCCACCCTAAAGCATCCCTGACAGATGGCTGTCCAGCTGCCTCTTGACTGCCTCTAGTGTGGGAGAGCCCATGACCTCTCTAGGTCACTGGTTCCATTGCCGTACTGCTCTAACAGTCAGGACGTTTTCTTGATGTCTAGCCAGAATGTGACCAATGCATTGTAAACTGCCCTGGGATAAATATTTTGAAGGGTGGTATATAAATGCCTTAAATGTACTACAAACTAAACACGTCAAAAACAGTTTTGCCTGTCTTCCCTCCCAAACTGTCCCCTCGCTCTTCATTCTTTGTTACTGTTAATAATGTCACACTTTATCCAGTGGAAGAAGCTCGTAGTCTTGGCTTCATATTTGATTCTTCACTTTCTTTCTTCTCACATATCGAAGCTGTAGCCAAGTCCTGCTGTTTTTTCCAATATAACATTGCTAGGATCCGTCCGGTCTCATCTGAATCTTCTGCTAAGACCCTTGTCCATGCTTTGGTTATCTCCCGTTTGGACTTTTGTAATCTTCTTTTGACTGGTCTTCCTTATGCTCATCTCTCCTCTTTGGTCTCTCTTCGCCATTCTGCAGCCAAGATTATTTTCTTGGCTTGTTGTTTTGACCATGTTTCTCCTTTGTTGAGATCTCTTCATTGGCTTCTGATCCCATATAGAATTCAGTATAAGTTTCTTTTGCTGACATTCAAAGCGTGTCTTGGTCTTGCACCTTCTTATCTTTCCTTTCTCATTTCACTCTACCATCCCCCTCGTACCCTCCGTTCTTCAAATGTTATGTTGCTCTCCCGCCCAAGAGCCTCTATCTCTCTTGCCCGGCTTCGCCCGTTCTCTCTGGCTGCCCCGTTTGCTTGGAATGCTCTTCCAGAGCAACTACGTACTACGAGTTCCATTGTAGATTTTAAAACGCGTTTGAAAACTCATTTGTTTTCCATAGCTTTTGGTATTTTAGCTTGATTTACTGTTCTTATTACTATGATGATTCTCTTATCTCTGTTTTGTGAAACCCTTTCCCCCTTCATATGTTTTAATGTGATTTTAGGTTGTAAGCCTCTAGGCAGGGTACAGCACCAAGTACATTGTTGGTGCTATATAAATACATAAATAATAATAATCCTGTGTAAATGTCTACACCGAAGTAAGTCCCACTGAGTTCCATGGAATGTACTTCCAGGTAAAGCTGTATAGGAGGGCAGCCCCAATCAATCAATCAATCAATCAATCAATCAATCAATCAATCAAGTACTGGGCAATTCCTAGTTACCAGCTGTTCTCTGGGAGTGAGTTTGGCCACAGAGCAGCACCTGCATTTGCCACAGATGCTCTACCCAACCAAGCCCTCTTAGCTGTGCCGTGACACATTGCATAGCATTTTCATATATTTTGCCTGGACGTTTCTGATCCCCCAAGACCTCCCTATAAGCCATTTTCATTGTCCCTCATGATAATAACAAGTGGCCTGGATTAACCCTGGGAGAAGGGGCAGGATGTCAGCGACCTCAGGGCAGACCAGGGTGCCTGCCTGCCCGCCCCTTCCCACGCTGTGCTGAGCGATCTCCCCTGACAAAGGAGCACAGGCTGCTGAATTCTCGCCTCCTGGGCCTTACCCTTCAACAAGATCTCATAGAGGCAGCTGACTCCTTGCACTGCAAAAGCACTAATGCGCTGCACTGGATCATTGCACAGAGCTATCAGAACAGCAGTCAGGTGGGCCAGCTTGCTGAAGTCCCGAGACAGCTGATGAAAAGAAAGGGAAAGCATTAGCTGAGCCCCACCAGGGGGTGGGTGGGTGGGTGGGTGGGTGTTCCAGCCAGCCCCCACCTAAAGAACACACGAAAAACCATGAGTGGGCAGCAGCGAGCAGGCAATAAAACACTCATCTGATGAGCCCCCAACTCTCTCCTTTGTGGCAATTGGGACACCTAGGGAGCGACTGTCACACGCTGTGGTGCCACCAACACAGGCGACTCTGGAGATGATCAGACCAGCTTGCCAGGCTGTTGTGTGGAGCAGGAGGCGCCCGCAGGTGTCCTGCCAAAGCATCCCAGGTGTGCCAACTTAGAGGAGGAACCGTTTCCCCACCACTGTCCAAAGGAGCCTCCATGAATTCAGCTGAAGCACTGGGCAAGTGTACGTGGGGGTGTCTCGCCAGGAACACCCACGTCCCCAGAGGGCAACTCATTGCCCCAGTCATGAGGAAAGTGCTCTGCTTCTCCACCCTGGCTCTTTGGGGCTCTTTGGGCTACTGGACACACAGCCCAAAGCCGGCAGTCAGGCAGCCGTGCCAGACCCTCAGCATGGCAGCATGTGGGCCATTATCCTTAGGTTACACAGAAAGGAGCCACAATGCTGGTGTTACAGATGCACAACCTCATTTGGGTCTCCTGCTTCTTAAGAGCTCCTAGGCTGGGAAAGTGTCTGTGGCGTTACACCCCACAAGTCAGTTGCCAAATGTATGTCTGCAGTTTGTAAGTCTGTGGTGAGTTTAGAATGTTGGCCTGAGTGGGCGGAGTTAGGATGTCTTGGGAGCGGGAGGAGGGATATATAAGGGAAGGACGGAGCGGATTGCGGGAGACTTTTTAGGTCCTCTTAGAGTCTTTAGTGCTCTCTTTGTTTAGAGTACTTAAGTTCTGGGAAATTGGAGGTTCAGGGTAGAGAGTGGTGTCTCTGGAGTGTGGTGTGCACATAGTTGATGTATATTAATCAATACAGATAATAAAGAAAGCGCAAGAGTGATTGTGTGAGAGAAAGGAAAGCGTGTATGTGAATAAGTGAAAGGATTGGATGAAAGGTTTCAAAAAGGGTTTTAAATGTTTTATTTGAAACAAAGCTTGTGAACTTTTGAAAATAAATTTTGATTGTTTTGTTTTTAACTACCACAAAAATCCCACGTGTCTGTTTGGCATTTATCATCTGAAGTTTACACATTTAGCACCCACTCTGACAATCATTCACCTCAGCACATATAACTCACAGTGTTTTATTTGATATATTGAAATCCTTCCCCATTTAACCCCTTTCTCCACATAGTTTGGAGGAAGGGGTTTTTTATCCCTTGCCTCAGGCGTATCAAGCGGTGGGGCTTGGCTGGAGCAGGGAGTAGCTGCGGCCGGGCTTGGTGTTCAGAGCCTGTGTCGTGGCAGTGTCCCCCACCCCCACCCTGCTTGCCTTCTATGGAGAGGAGCCAGAAAGCCACATATTCCAGCAGTCTGGAGAGAGGCGGACGGGGAGCCTCCGTATTCACACATAACGCTGTTCCGATATCCAGGTGCCCTCCTACCTGGGAGCTCGCGGAGGCTCCTGGCTGGACACGGAATGCCGGGCCTGATCCAGCAGGGCAATTCCTGGGTTCCTTTGGGCAGACCGTGGCTGCAGCCTGGGCGCCGCCTTGAGGAAAAGAGCCCCCGCTCTGGTCATGAGTACACTGGCCTCCCGAGCGCAACGGCTACTCACATCAAAGTGGAAACGCCCAGCTACAAATTTCAAGAGCTTCATTGCTGTCTCTACCGCCCTCTCACGCACATGATCTGATTTTGAGGTCATCCATGGTTCCATGAGCTATCAAACGAAGGGGAGACACAGAGAATGTGTTCCTAACCTTCTCTGGGCCACAGGAAGATCAAGATGAGCTGAAAAACGACCCCCACGTGACTACTGACAATTGGAAGTCTCCATTGTCTCACTTGTAGGCAGGCTCAGAAGCAGCATCAACAGAAGAGCAGGTTTGGACGAGTGAGGCCAGGGTGGCGAAATTCCTGTCCCAGAGGGTTTCCAGCCAGTGTGGCTGAACAAAGGCAGCCCAGTGGGCCTGTCTGGCACTTCCCCAGCCTCCTTGCCCCTCTAAGGCCAAAGTGGAGGCTCTGGCACCAGCATCCCCCCCCCCCGTGAGGAGGGTGCAAAGGGCCATGCTGGGTGCCCTGGCCCCCCCGCCTACCTCCATCAGGCGCTGCAGCTCACTTGGGCGTGGGTTCTCCAGCAGCAGGTCTTGCAGCATCTCCTCAAAGCTGCTCATGGTCTGGTGGTAGAGGCCCTGAAGCACAAGGAAGCAGCAGGTGTGAGCCCCACACGTCCTGCTGGGAGGAGGGAAGGCTGAGCCAGGCAAGGTGGACAAGACGCACCGGGTGCTGCCACAGCCCGGCCCATCCCCTGAATGGGTCTGGGTCGTCTCTGGCCCTGGACTAACCCCCAAAGAGGTCTCCAAGGGGGTGTCTTCACAGCGCTGGGTTGGTGCTGCGCCTCTTTGAAACCCTGTGCCTTCCTTCCCTGGCATGGCGTCGGGTAATCCCAAAGCTGAGGAGGGAGCACGGGGTTCTGGGCGGCCGCCTGGGGACTGTAGCCGCCCCTGCCCTCTTCCTGGTGGAAGGCGACCAACCACAGGTCACCTTCCACCAGGCACCACCCAGCCACACCTCCGCTGCCACTCCGGAGCAAGGCAGGCCCTTCAAATGCGGAATTTAATTTCTGCACTGATTTTCATCCTGAAACTGTCATCAGAACGGACCACCACAGCAGTGAGTCTCCTGCACTGAGCAGGGGGTTGGACTCGATGGCCTTAGAGGCCCCTTCCAACTCTACTATTCTATGATTCTATGAGCGTTGGTAGGTGTGCAGCAGACAAGGGCTCACTTTGACGTCATCCACTGCCGGCTCGTTTCCATACGTTTGCCCTTCTAGGCTGTCCAGGGGGGGAAGGCCAAACACGCTCACGAAGGAGGCGCAGAGCAGCTGGGATTTCTTCTCTGCCTCCAGGAGAGGCTTCAGCTTGCTGATGGAAGAGGAACACACCCGAAGTTTAGTTGCAGCAAGAAGGGATGGAACCCTGTCAGCGCCCAAGGGATTTTGGCCTCATCCTCCGGCTCAGAGGAGCTGTCAGTGGCACAATCTCTCATGAAGGCAAAAGGGCTGCTTTGCCCAGATTTGGTACTGCCAAGGAAGTAAAGGAGGATGGCTGGGGAGGAAATGCAACGCCCCCCAGGCTGCCCCCGCTCCGGGGCAGAGCACAAGAAGGTCCCAGGTCACCTCGCTCAAGCCAGCGCACAAGACCCTATGGCAGGGGTGGGCAACAGGGGGCCGTCCAGCTGTCACTGGGCTTACCTGCCATGCCTCAGGAGCACGCCAGGGCCCTTGGAGCCTTTCTATGCCTTCCACCTTGAACTGGGCCCCCAGAGGACTGGGAGCCATTGCTCTTCTGACATATTTCTACTAAGGGTGACCCTCGAGCCTCGCTGCGAATCTCCCCTCCCGCCCGACATTTGAAATGCTGTTCCTGTCCACTACCTGAGTTCTTTCGCGATGTGCATAGCATCCTGACGCACTGTGCTGGCCAGTGTGTGGACAGGTTCTCTTTCAATCAGCACCTGGGAGGTCATTACAGAGACACAGTATGAATGTTGAACAGGCGACACCAACTCCCCTTTAGAGGTATCGAGGGATCTGATGAGAACAGGCAGGTGTTTTCACCAACAACTGAGCTGCAACCGGAAGAGCCTCCCACATCGACGATCTCTCCACCAACAGCCCAGACTCCTCTGATGTGACCCTGGCCTCCCTACCGAGGCCAAGCTCCTTCCCAACACCCCCATCTATTTATCTGCATGCGCTTGTGGGCCAGGTCAAGACCCAAGACAGCAGCCACTGGGTGGCGCATGGGATCTTGCTTTTGCGGCGTTCGTGACTGAAGAGGCTGCTGCTCCTGCCTTTTAGAGATGCTTTGCTTCTGGTGGAGTGCTCTCTCTCTCTCTCTCTCTCTCTCTCTCTCTCTCTCTCTCTCTCTCTCTCACTCACACACACACACACACACACACACACACACAACCTCCCTCCAATCTAAAATGAGAGTAACAAATTATAGCTGAAAATCTTGGCTTTCATTTTTGTGATTTGTAAATTAATTTAGTCATTAATTAGATTTGTATAATTTCCAACTGGCCAAAGCCCTTGGGGCAGTTCACAATCATAAAACCAAACAACAACAACAACAACAACAAATAAATCAACACCCACAAAAAAGCAACAAAATGCTACAATATTAAAATGTTTTTTAAGAACGTTGAGGAGTCAACAGTAAAACCAAGAATTAGAGCAACAGATTAATTATAAATAGGAAGAGGAAGGTCTTATCCTGGCACCTAAATGTACACATTGAAGGCGACAGTTGGGTCCCGCTAGGGCGGGGGGCATTCCATAGACAGAGGGCCTAGGAGTGGGCCTACAAACCCCTCCCCAGTGCTGTTCACAGGTCATGACAGCTCAGGGTGGCTTCATTGACCTGCAGGAGCTGTCCACGACATGCCCAGGACTTGAGGGCACCCTTTTTGCACAGGGCCTGCGGGCCCCTGGCGTGCCATGGCTTCTCATGTCGTGTGAACCCAAGCGGCAGGCGTTGCTTGAGGGCTCTGGCAAAAGGGCCAGGCACCGGGCACAGCCCTTGCTGGCCAAATGGAGAGGAGGGATGGCTCTAGGGGCCAGAAGAGGCACCAGCCGCTGGGTCCAACCTCTCTATTCGTGCAGCAGGAGGCTCCTTGGGGGCAGCTGGCCAGCAGAGGTGGGGCTCAGGTTCACTAGCAACTATTGTGCTTCCACAGAAAGTGAGCGGAGCATACTTACGATCAGGCATTCCACCAGTGCCGTTTTCTTGTGCAGACGGAGGCCTTGTGCTTTACCTGTTGCAGCAACGGCCTCGAGGAACATCAGCACAGCAATCAAAAAGGTTTTCTTCAGGTTTATGTCCTAAATGCAGTCCGAGGGCAGAAAACAGATCCCCATGAACAAACAAAGCCACATCCTTTCATATGGCTTCATAGGCATAATCTACCCCAAAGGGAGGGCAATGTCGAGGATGATCAGGGGTCTGGAAACAAAGCCCTATGAGGAGAGACTGAAAGAACTGGGCAGGTTTAGCCTGGAGAAGAGAAGGCTGAGGCGAGACATGATAGCACTCTTCAAATACTTGAAAGGTTGTCACACAGAGGAGGGTCAGGATTTCTTCTCAATCATCCCAGAGTGCAGGACACGGAATAACGGGCTCAAGTTACAGGAAGCCAGATTCCAGCTGGACATCAGGAAAAACTTCCTGACTGTTAGAGCAGTGCGACGGTGGAACCAGTTACCTAGGGAGGTTGTGGGTTCTCCCACACTAGAGGCCTTCAAGAGGCAGCTGGACAACCATCTGTCAGGGATGCTTTAGGGTGGATTCCTGCATTGAGCAGGGGTTGGACTCGATGGCCTTGTAGGCCCCTTCCAACTCTGCTATTCTATGATTCTATGATGATTTCTTGTATATGAAGTTCTAGGGCTGCGGCATTTATATTGACCATTCAGACCTTTCATCAGCTACAAAGGTGACTTCTGGGCAGCAGATCTTTTTTAAAAAACACCCCCCCCCAAAAAAAAACACAATATGGGGGTGTGGAAGGAAAAGCTGGGCCATGAATGGATCCCTCCAAAACCCCTGCAGGCTGACACCAATGGGGCAGGTGGTGGGCAGCCCTGTGCAGTTCCGCCCCTCCTCTCCCTCTGTCCCTCCCTTTTTATGGCCTTCTCAAGCCATGTTACATAATACATAAATGTGGTTTGTTTCTCCCAATGAGCGGGAAATGACAGCTCCAGGGCCAGCATCCTGGTTCTGGGAAACAGGGGGGCTTTGACGTGCCCTCCCCTGAATGCTCCCCTGTGCCCTCTCTGCCACTGGAACAGTAACTCTGGAGAAGCAATGACAGCAAATCACTGGGAGAAGGAGGCGGCTTCTGCCTGCGGACCTCCCTATTGGCCTGTGACCCCCGGGGCTTGCTCTCAGCAGTGCGCCCCGACACTTCTTTCAAATGGAGGTGGCAAGGGCCCCAGAGAGAGAGAGAAAGAGAGAGAGAGAGAGAGAGAGAGAGAGAGAGAGAGAGAGAGAGAGAGAGAGAGAGAGAGAGAGATGCCCCCACTGCTCACACCGGGGAGAGGACGCCTCTTATGAAGTGCTGCCTGGGGTGGCACACACACGCATCGCCCCAAACAAGTTCTCGCCTCTTGCTTCAGCATTGATTTAATGACACCCACACAAAAACTGTTGGCTGAGAACCCTAAAAGCCCCGTAGAAGGAAGAGGGAACCAGAAAACGCCAGCTTAACACCCTCACAACACACCCACACACCCACACACCCACACACGTTCATTTAAATGCTTTGGAGTCTGGAGCAAGCAGTGAGGGGCCACAATTGCGGCTGACACCTAATTGACTCATGGTGGTGAGCATCCCTGCAGACTGGAAGGAGCTGGAAGGAGGCTGCCAGCCCACGCTGGTGCCCAGGCAACCGAGGGCCAGTGGAAGTCATCTCTGGCACAGCAGCTGCTGCACGCTGAGCCGTTTCTCTCCTGCTCCAGACTGAACTGGCTAGCAACCCCCCCACAAACTTCCCCAGCAGCCCATTTCAGCTCCAAGGAGGAGGGCGACAAGAGACAGTTGGTGCGCGAGGCAGACCCGCCCCTGCCCTCGCCTGACCACCCCGTGCAAAGGCAAACGTCTTCACCGTACCAAGGGGTCGATGGCGAAGTGCTCCATCATTTTGGTCAGGATGAGTTCGACCCGAGGGAGCAGCTCCTCCTTCATGCCCAGGGCCACACGTCCGTAGCACAGCAGCAGCGTGTTCGACTTGCAGTGCTGGAGGGGAAGGGCAGAGCACAGCGTCGCCTCCTCAGAGCCTGCCCAGAGTCACAGGAGGGCCCATGTGCGTGGAGGGCGGGAGGGCAAGCCAGGGTAAAAGGCATTCGAAGCAGCCTGAAAAGCCCTTTGGGAGTCACCCCAGAGGACTGCCGGGCTCAGGCAGAAGAGGGGTGTCCCCCCCCGCCCCCCTGCCCCAAAGACACGCCGGCGCAAGGCCCAGGCCACCAAGTGTGGAATCCCCACACTCCGCTCCCTCAGTCTTCATGAGGCGTCCACACACCATCCTCACGGAATCGGGGAGGGGAGGGCAGCAGAGCCCCACCCCACCCCCCAGTGCGGCAGGCCTGAGCCTTCCTTCACTTTGCCCAAGGCGGGGGCCTTTGGACGCCCCCAGCCCCACACCGCTTTCCTTCTCTGCCGTTCCCTTCAGGCCCTTTTCAGCAGCATACTGCTGGGGTGTTGTTATTATTATTATTATTATTATTACTCTTAGAGAACAAATTACTTGGTACTAATGGGCGCAATATACACATTAATAGTCCTTTGCACTTTTCCTCCACAGTGAAATTATGGAAATGAAACATCAGATAAGGAGAGGTCATTTTGAACAATGATGGTGTGGGGGAAGAAAATAACTTCCTGAAAGAAAGGACTTTCAACTTCAGCAAAATGTTGGTTCTGATGAAACGTTTTAAAAAAGGGGGGGAAAGGCAAGCCCAGGATCGCCCCCACACCTGCTGACACACACAAATAATGAATTGCATTTCTGAAATGATACCTGGCTGGCTTGTGACACATTCTTGTTGAAGTTCTCCAGTGCCTTTAAAACCTCATCGGGGTGGCGGGATGCAGCCAAGCCCACAGCGGAAGCGATGCCCTGGGAGGGAGCAGCAAGTGGAAATGGCACGATGGCAGCAGCCGTCCAGCTCTCTGCCCACGAGGCCGAGTCGCTGCGGTGGGCCCACCCTGTGCCTGGGCAGGGATATCCTCGCCCTTGGGGTTCAGAGCCTCTTCCTTGGGCAGAACCATGTCTCTCACGGATATGCCAGGAGCACTCAAGGCACTGCAGTGAACACAGCACTCTGGAGCAGCAAAGGGCTGTCCGCTGCCCCGATGCACCAAAAGTCTCTGTTAAACCCATGGTCCTTTGAGGACATAATTCTCAGGCAAGTCCCTTAAAGGCCACGAAGAGCCGCGGAGCCCCTCCTAGACTAAGATGTGTATCCTGGCGCCAGCATTCCTGGACCAGAGGGCCGCCTCGGTCTCAGCCAGGTGCTTGGTGGGCAAAAGGGCCTGAGTGCCAGAGGCCTCCCTGTCCCCATCCGTGCGCACATAGGCCTGGCCACTGCGCTGACCGCTCTGCACATCGAACCATGGTGCTCTGGCCCACAGAAGGTTCTGGCATAAGGGCACGGGGCGGCCTTTTAGGCACCACAGCACTTTGCTGTAAGCAAACCAAGGGACCCTCTGGAAGCTGTTTCTTAAGGACGCTTCAGACACACTTTTTCTGAACTCCAGGCACGCCCCACGTCCCCCTATTCCCTCCTTCCGCCCCACATCCCTACAGCCCTTTCTCTTGTGAGCTCCAATGGCCGGGGGTGGGGTGGGGTGGGGTGGGGGCTTTAAGCAGCTTCAGGTGGGCGGAAGAGGAGGAAATGCTTTCACTTGCCCTCTCGGCTGTTCAGCGTTTGCTAACTTATTCAAATCCCTATGAGTGTCTCGACCTTAAGCAACCTCCCCCACCCCCAACACAGAAACCCATATCCTTGCCGTGGGTTTTTGTTTGGGGTTCTTTGTGCTATTAGGATGGGACCTTTATAGGGCAGACAGTGGTTTGAATCGAGGGAGCGCCTCCCTCCCTGGCATGTGTGTGTGTGGGTTGTGTGGGTGTCTTGTTTTCATCACTTAACTCGTGCCATTTCCTCACAGACCCCAGCAAAGCCAGGACTTGCATCTGAGTAGATATGAGAGTGCTGTTAATCTGCAACCCTTGGCAGACTTACTTGGGAGTAAACCCCACTGGACTTAAAGGGGTGCTCTTGGTGGGGTGGGGGGATCAGAGCTGCCTCCCTTTATTGCAGGGGGGCATTTTACCCTCTTCTCCCTCCAATTGCAAACATAGAAAGGCCTTCTTTGACAAGTTCATAGCACAACACCGGCTTTACACACTGTTGATTTCACACCGTTAAGGTGTTTATTCCAGTTTATGTCCGATCTTTTTGAAAACGGGATAAGGGTGAAATGGCGGGAGACATCCTGGCTGGTGTTAATGTTATGTAATCGACCCACAAACTCCCATGAATGTACTTGCCCGTACCCTAAGGTCATCCTCAGGGGTCCTTCTCCATGAGCCTCTGCCAACGGAAGCGAGACAGGTGGATACCAGGAGAAGGGCCTTCTCTGCTGTGGCACCCCGGCTGTGGAATGAGCTCCCTAAGGAGGTTCACCTGGCACCTACACTATACTCTTTTGGACACCAGGTGAAGACCTTTTTATTCTCTCAGCATTTTAACAGACTATAAATTTAATTTTAATTTTGCTGTTTTAAATTTGTGTGTTAAATTTGTATTTCTGCACTGCTGCTGATTTTATCCTGGCTGTGGTTTTATATTGTATTTTATATCATGTTTTTATACTGTTTGTTTTATACTTTGAATGGTTTTAATATGTGTGAACCTACCAGGAAGCTTCGGCTATTGGGTGGTATAGAAATGCAATCAATCAATAAATGGCCAGCCACAAGCGTGCTAAAAATCGCTCTTTTAGAGATGCCTTATATTATCAAGCACCTGCTTACCCATAAAGAACATTTCATAGAATCATAGAATAGCAGAGTCGGAAGGGCCCCACAAGGCCATCGAGTCCCACCCCCTGCTCAAGGCAGGAATCCACCCGAAAGCATCCCTGACAGAGGGTTGTCCAGCTGCCTCCTGAAGGCCTCCAGTGTGGGAGAGCCCATATCCATGTTCAAGACACATGGATGGATTCACTTGGCCTGCCAATGAAAGGTTTTCCAATGAGAGTTTAGGCCACAGAACTTCTTGTAAGCCACTGACGAAGATGGGAGTTGACACACATTTGGCCTATTTGTAGTTTTTAGAGATTTTATATTATGGTTCTATTTATTTTATTAATATACAGATAAAAACTTAAGTAAACTGGGCATGTTTAGCCTGGAGAAGAGAAGATTGAGGGGAGACATGATAGCACTCTTCAAATACTTAAAAGGTTGTCACACAGAGGAGGGCCAGGATCTCTTCTCGATCCTGCATTGAGCAGGGGGTTGGACTCGATGGCCTTGTAGGCCCCTTCCAACTCTGCTATTCTATGATTCTATGATTCTATAAATAAAACCTTTATGCTGTAATGCTAAATACTGTAGGAAAGTAAGACACAAATGACAATTACTACAGTATTTTATCTGTATATTGTGTCACAATATATCCCCGTTACAATGTTTTTAACATTTGCACTTTTTAATATTATGCCATTTTAATTCTTTATATTTATGTCCCTTGACTCAGTATTTTATTAACTAACCTACTCAGAACTAGGGCAAGAAAAGAGTGGAGGGGCTTTAGCCTTTCCTTGCAGCCATGGAAGGGCTACCAGGATGCGAGGAAGGCAACCAGGATGATCAGGGGTCTGGAAACAAAGCCCTATGAAGAGAGACTGAAACAACTGGGCCTGTTTATTTATTTATTTATTACATTTCTATACCGCCCAATAGCTGGAGCTCTCTGGGCGGTTCACAAAAATGTTTAGCCTGGAGAAGAGAAGACTGAGGGGAGACATGATAGCACTCTTCAAATACTTGAGAAGTTGTCACCCAGAGGAGGGCCAGGATCTCTTCTCGATCACCCCAGAGTGCAGGACACGGAATAACGGGCTCAAGTTAAAGGAAGCCAGATTCCAGCTGGACCTCAGGAAAAACTTCCTGAGTGTTAGAGCAGTGCGACGGTGGAATCAGCTACCTAGGGAGGTTGTGGGCTCTCCCACACTAGAGGCCTTCAAGAGGCAGCTGGACAAGCCTCTGTCAGGGGTGCTTCAGGGTGGATTCCTGCACTGAGTGGGGGATTGGACTCGATGGCCTTGTAGGCCCCTTCCAACTCTTACTATTCTATGAGTCTATGAGGGAGAATAAGCCAGTTCTTGCTTTTATCCTGGTTGTGCTTTTTATACTGTATTTCGTAATTGTGTTTTAACCTGTTGGGTATTTTATTGTGGTTTTAATTTTTGTGAACCGCCCAGAGAGCTTCGGCTATTGGGCGGTATAAAAATGTAATAAATAAATAAATAAATAAATAATGGCCTGGTCAGAAACTCGCCAGGAGCTCTTGCACTTCCTCCCACCAAGGAGTTGGAGCAACCTGGGAAATGGTGGAATATCTTCAGGCTCCTTCTTACCGGTTTCCCCCCACCTCACCCCACCCATGGCCATTGTGGTTCATGGCTTTTCCGGCATGCTTTACACGCTGTCATTGCCATGCAGCTGCTGTCTCACTCCTCCTCCCCCTTTTCCTGGTATTATTTGGGGATGAGGAAAATGCGGTATTCTTGTGGTCACGCAATGAAACTGCCATCGCCTCCCTGTGTTATTCCTGCCATCGCGCTACGTCCCACTTCGTGTAGGCGGGTGTTGAGCGGTGCGGTGTTGACATTGCTAGGGACGAGGATCGGGTGGGAGTGTTTCCTCCTTTGACCTATTGCCCCGTCTCCTTTTTGCTCTTGGGAGGTGCATCCTACTGGTGTTTCACTAGTACATGGTGGAGCCCAGCTGTGCTAAGCTCCATGTCTCAGGGATGCCTAAGCAGATGGGCAGTGGGGCCAGGGTTGCGGGGGCGGGGGGGGGGGAGAGCAGTGGTGGCGGCTGCAGCGGCCCCTTCATGATGCAGGCAAAACATGAACACCTGCTCCCCCTTCCCACTCAATCCGGTGTATTCTCAAGTGAGAAAAGTGCTACTGCTGGTTTTTACCAGGAGCAATACTGACTTGTGCACATGGGGGGGGGGGGGGAGGGACGAAGGGGGGGGGTTTAAGTGCGGAATCCCCTCTCGCATCTAAGAGATCAGCCTGGCCGTTTTCTTTCCGGTACTCCCTGGAAGTCCGTCGCTCGATCCTCCCAGGGCACCCTCAGCCCCCAAACACTTGGAAGGTGGGGCTTCCCACGCTTTCTGATCCAAGACCATTGATGCAGAGGGGACGGTTTAATCCTGCCCCTGGTGAGCTGAGAGAGGTAAGTGATTGGGGAGCGGGGAAGATAAATAAATTTGTCAGGAGTCTGGAGAGCAGGCGTGTGTCCAAAAGCCTCTTGTCCTCCAGCCCCTTTCTGTCCGCTCTGGGACCCGGCCCTTGGGGGCACACAGATGGGACAGATCATTCCCTTGTGAAATTTGGTTTGCCGGCAGCAGATCCTCCCTGCAGGGGTGGGGGACCCATTAAACGGTCTGCCCCCAGAGACTGATGGAATCTGAAGGGTTCCTGAATGCTCTGGGGGATTTTCCAGCTGATAGGGCTGGCAATTCGGCCGAGGCCTTGGTCTCACGATGGAATGGTGAGACGGGACAGGCCAACGATGCAATCGCTCCCAAGCACCCACTCCAGTGCTGTGGAGCCCGTAATTCCCCTGGGTTTACAGAAGATCTACGGGCAATGGAACAGGCTGGACGACAGCTAGAGTGCTGGTGGCGTAGGTCTCGGAGGGAATACGACAGAAGATCAGCAAAGACTCTCCGTTGTTGTGCCTATTACGCGGCAGTGAGGAGGGCAAAAGAATCTTACTCTGCCTTCTCAATCTGATCCTCAAAATGCCACCCAGCAGAATTATTCCAGGTGGTGAAGAGCCTGTTGGGAGGAGGCTTGGGCTCTGGGAAACCAGAATTGGAACCCTCGGTAACCTGCTGTGATAAATTTGCTAGGCACTTCGAGGAGAAAATTGCTCGTGCTCACTCAGAAGTTGATGCCACAGTTATCGCAGAGCCTGGGGAGGTGTACAGTGCCCCGTTGAATCATGTTTTTTGGGATCAGTTCCATTTGTTGACAAGACACTTGAATCAGTCCGTCCCACCCCATGTAAGCTTGACCCTTGCCCATCCTGGCTAATTCTATCTAGCAGAGGTGGATTGGTTGGGTGGGTCCAGGGGGTGGTAAATGCCTCCCTCTGTCAGGGAGTGGTGCCTGCTGCCTTGAAAGAGGCTGCAGTGCGCCCTCTCCTGAAGAGGCCCTCCCAGAGGTATGTGAGAACTACCGCCCCATCGCTAATATCCCCTTTTTGGGCAAGGTGCTTGAGCGGGTGGCGGCCGGGCAACTTCAGACGTTCTTGGAAGAAACGGATTATCTGGACCCTTCTCAGTCTGGTTTCAGGCCAGGGCACGGCACTGAAACAGCCTTGGAGGCTCTGACTGACAACCTACTCCAGATGAAAGGGTGGGTCCTACCCTGTTGATCTTCCTGGATCTCTCGGCGGCTTTTGATACCATTGATCATGGTATCTTACTGGATCGGCTCTGCGAGATGGGAGTAGGAGGCACTGTGTTACAGTGGTTCTGCTCCTACTTGTGGGACCGATCCCAGAGAGTGGAATTGGGGGATTCCTGTTCCACCGTATGGCAATTAAGCTGTGGGGTACCACAGGGTTCTATTCTATCCCCCATGCTGTTCTATATGAAGCCGTTGGGTGAGGTCATTAGGGGTTTGGGGGTTGGGTGCCATCAGTATGCTGATGATACTCAGCTCTACTTCTCCTTGTCGTCGGAGTCAGCTGGGGCTGTGAAGGTGCTGGACCAGTGCCTGGAGGCTGTAATGGGCTGGATGAGGGCCAATAAACTGAAGCTGAATCCTGATAAGACGGAAGCTCTGTGGATTGGTGGTTCCCGAGTCTGGGAATTGGGTAAGTGACCTGTTCTGGAGGAGGTGGCGCTCCTTCTGAAGGAGCAGGTACGTAGCTTGGGAGTACTCCTAGACCCATCATTGTCACTGGAGGCCCAGGTGGACTCTGTGGCATGGAGTACTTGGGGTCAGCTTCGGCTGATCCGCCAGCTACAGCCTTTCCTGGACAGGGACAACCTAGCCACAGTATTGCATGCACTGGTAACTTCCTGATTAGACTATTGCAATGCACTCTACATAGGGCTGCCCTTGAAGATGATGAGGAAGTTGCAGCTAGTGCAGCAGCTAGACTGCTGGCGGGTACATCTTACAGAGACCACATAACACTGGTCTTAAAGGAACTGCACTGGCTGCCTCTACGCTTCTGGTCGGAATTCAAGGTGTTGGTAATGACGTTGAAAGCCCTAAACGGCTTGGGACTCGATACTTGAGAGAGCACCTCTCCTTATATATGCCTGCCTGACCTGAGATCTGTTGGAGAAGCCCTTCTCCGCATCCCACCAATGCAACATCTATGCTAGGATGGGACACGGGAGAGGGCTTTCTCTGTGGTGGCACCCCCACTGTGGAATGCCCTCCCCTTGGAGGCCCGACTGGCGCCAACACTGGTTTTATTCCGGCGCCAAGTGAAAACATGGCTTTTTAACAAAGCCTTTGATGGTTAAACTCACAAAGATGGCACATTGTTTTAACTGTTTTAACTGCTTTTACTGCTTTTAAATTATATATTGTTTTAACTTGGTTCATGGTTTAATTTGTTTTTAACTGTACATATTTATAGTTTTATACTGTATGCTTTTATCTGTACGCCGCTCTGAGATCTTAATGATATAGGGTGGGATCTTACTGTTTTAAATAAGTAAACAATAAATAAATAAATCAGGGGAAGGATGACGCAAGAGAGTCATGGGATTTCCAAAGCAGAAGCAAGGGCGAATTTATCCCCCCACCCCAGCAATGAAACCTACTTTGTGCATGGGCATTCAAGCTTTTCTCTGGCACTACTTGGCAAAAGCCTTTCCCCTATTCTGTAGGAAGTGGAAATGCACACAACTGCTACGCCACCCCCCGCCCAGACGAGGGACTGCCGCCAGACCCAGAGGAACCTGAGCCTTTGGGAGAGGTGGTTGCAGAGACATCCCTGTCAGGAGAAAGGGAGCCTGTCTTTGAGGCAGAGGCTGAGAAAACCCCTGACCCCCAGGAGTGTTGTCCCCGCAAGCAACAGGCTCGTAGGCCTCTGGATAGGAAGCTCTGATGGCTACAGCTGAGCTCTGGGTGGAGTCCAGCAGGTCTGGGGCTTGAGAGCCTTCACTGAAAACCCAGCCAACGTTGGAACAACCTGGTCCATCCTGCCTCTACTGTGTACTTTGCCTCCTGAACCATGCCTGTGATTGATGCTCAGTTTCTGGACCTTTTGGACTGCCTAATGACCCTGGTTCTGGACTGTGTAATGTACCAGACTGATTCACTGTGTTTGACCTCTTGCCTGTGAGGGTGGCCACTCCTGTTGTTGCCTGATCCTCTCGTCTAACTGCCTGCCTGTGTTCTGACCGCTGCCTGGATTTAGACCACGGCTGTTGTAATCTGAACCCCCTCAGCCGATCGATCATCTGTAGGCCTGTTTGCTGACTCCACTGCATTTAGAGCTTGCTACAGCCAAAGTAGGACAACAACGCTGAGAAGAGGCTCCTTTGTCCCAGGAGGAGAACCCTGATGGTGGGAGGTCCCCTCCTGTGGGCTTGCCCCACCTGAAGGTTCTCTCCCTTGCCATTCCACACTCCACCTCGCAACACCCTGGGCTATTTTGTCTCACTTGTTCCAGGTCTGGAATAGGCTGGAGGTGTGAGGCTCTGTCTACCAATAGGGCCCCATTCTCTTTCCCAGGAGAAGAGCAGGTGTGTCATTGTCACCGGCATCATCACCATCTCACCATTGCTTCCAAAGGTCCTCGGTGGGACAGGGGCAGGATACTGCAAAGTTGCTCTTGGACTAACTGAGAGTCATCTGAGGTACGCAGGATGGCTCCATAGTACTGGTAGAGGAAGATCTGTAGGAGGAAGAAGGAGGAGGAGGACCAGATCAGGCACCTGGATATAAAAAAACTAGAGGTTGAAACACATCAGAGGACCTTACCTGGAGGACCTTCTCTTCTGTTGCTCCCAGACTGTGGAATGGCCTGCCGGAGAAGACTCATCAACTTAACAGTCTTTTAGCATTTAAGAAAGCTATAAAGACTGATCTATTCCGGCAAGCCTATCCAGTGGAATTTTAGGATGTTTTTAGACTGTTTTAGTAATGTATACTATGTTTTTAATTCAGTTTTATGTATTTTATACTTATTGTTGTTCCCTGCCTCAATCCAAACAGAGAGGTGGGTAAGAATTTTTTTTTTTTTATTATTATTATTATTATTATTATTATTATTATTATTATTATTATTATTGGTCTTTTCAGCAATAAATTCATTTGTAGCCTCTGAGACTATTCTCTCTCTGTGTATTCATAGAATCATAGAATAGCAGAGTTGGAAGGGGCCTACAAGGCCATTGAGTCCAACCCCCTGCTCAATGCAGGAATCCACCCTAAAGCATCCCTGACGGATGGTTGTCCAGCTGCCTCTTGAAGGCCTCTAGTGTGGGAGAGCCCACAACCTCCCTAGGTAACTGGTTCCATTGTCGTACTGCTCTAACAGTCAGGAAGTTTTTCCTGATGTCCAGCTGGAATCTGGCTTCCTTTAACTTGAGCCCGTTATTCCGTGTCCTGCACTCTGGGAGGATCGAGAAGAGATCCTGGCCCTCCTCTGTGTGACAACCTTTTAAGTATTTGAAGAGTGCTCTCATGTCTCCCCTCTATCTTCTCTTCTCCAGGCTAAACATGCCCAGTTCTTTCAGTCTCTCTTCATAGGGCTTTGTTTCCAGACCCCTGATCATCCTGGTTGCCCTCCTCTGAACACGCTCCAGCTTGTCTGCATCCTTCTGGAGCGTGTTCAGAGGAGGGCAACTAGGATGATCAGGGGTCTGGAAACAAAGCCCTATGAAGAGAGACTGAAAGAACTGGGCATGTTCATCTTGGACCTCCACCTGCCACCTTGCACCTTTAGCTGGGCAATGCCCAGACACCCGGTCAGAGAGCATGAAGGTGTCCTGCTGCTCCTGCTGTCGGCTCTTGGAGGCACAAGATGGAGCAGGCAACTGGATCAGGAGCAGCACCACTGGTGCCAGCTGGGACTGGCAGTGGATTCCAGTCCTGCAGCTAAAGTGGAAACCCAACTACCCCAGCAGCCCTGACTGGGAGCAACTGGCAGGATGAATCGACATGCCAAGAAAGCCTTTCTGGATGCTCCAGCTTACTACGGGCAGCACCTCCGCTTTGACACAAGGAGCCAGTTGGGAATGGCTCCCCTGGTCTCCCTATTCACTAGACGAGCCTGAGGGACTCTCCTCGGAGTTAAAGGGCAGTGGCACCTCCTGGATGGATATGAGTGGGCCCCAGCGCAAAAGGACACGGACTCTCAAGTCACTGTAGCTGGAGGCTTTGGGCTCCAAGGGCTCCAAGGGCTCCTGGCCCTCTCTCTGCCTTTAGGGGCGCTTCGTTCTTCAATTGCCCGGCTCTTTTAAGAAGGATCTTGTTAGCTGTTCCAAAAGCGTCAGTCCACAATCATGTCACACATCATCCCACAGGGGTACTAAGGGAGCCCGGCCTCTTTATTCCTTAAAAGATGTCACTAACACAATCAGAGGAGAACATGGACCTTTGACACCCAGAGCTAGAGTAAGAGGTATCACCACAGTTCAAGTCTATAACTTAGTCTCCTTTTTGGGTTCAAGGGAAGGAAGCAATGGAATAGGAAGGCTAAAGCTGCGAATCAGCCGAGGCTAGCGAGGGATGCTAAAAGCAACAAAAAATCTTTCTTCAGGAACGGGCATAGTAAAAGACAGGAAAGACATGGTGGTTCAGCTACTCAACAAGGATGGCAAACTGATAACAGATGACAAAGAAAAATCCGAAGTGCTCAATTCCTACCTTGGTTCAGTTTTCTCCCAAAAGCAGATCTATGACCCCGCCCCCCGGGCAAAAATGTACAAGCTGAAGGGGCAAGATTGAAGCTTGAGACTGATAAACAAGTGGTCACGGAACACCTAATTTCTTTGAATGAGTTCAGATCTCCAGGTCCCAATGAATGGCATCCTAGAGTAATAAAAGAACTGGCAGAAGAACCCTCAGAACCACTGACTATTGTCTTTGTGAAATCATGGAAGACGGGTGAAGTGCTGGATGATGGAAGGAGGGTTAATGTTGTCCATACCTTCAAAAAGGGCAAAAAGGAGGAACCTGGCAAATACAGCTCAGTCAGTCTGACATCCATCCCTGGGAAATTTTTGGAGCAGTTTATAAAACAATGCATTGATTACTAGAAGCCACCATGGACTTGTCAATAACAAATCCTGCCAAACCAATCTGATCACATCCTTGTGGACTGTGGGAATGCTGTAGACATAATATATCTTGACTTCAGCAAAGCTTTTGACAAAGTACCACATGACATTCTGATTAGCAAACTAGCTAAAAGTGGGCTAGATGGAACAACTATTAGGTGGATCCACAGTTGGCTACAGAATCGGACTCAAAGAGTACTTATCAATGGAACTTTTTCAAACTGGGGGGAGGTAATGAGCGGGGTACCACAGGGCTCAGTCCTGTGATCAGTGCTCTTCAACATTGTTATTAATGACTTGGACGAGGAGGTGCAGGAAATGTTTATCAAATCTGCAGATGACATAAAATTGGATGGGATAGCTAACACCCTTGGAATTGTTGTAGATCACAAACTGAATATGAGCCAACAGTGTGATGTGGCTGCAAAAAAAGCAAATGCTATTTTGGGCTGCATTCATAGACATATAGCTTCCAAATTGCGCGAGGTACTGGTTCCCCTCTATTCAGCACTGATTAGGCCTCATCTTGAGTATTGCATCCAGTTCTGGACACCACACTTCAAGAAGGATGCAGATAAGCTGGAGGGGGTTCAGAGGAGGGCAACGATAATGATCAGGGGTCTGGAAACAAAGCCCTATGTGGAGAGACTGAAAGAACTGGGCAGGTTTAGCCTGGAGAAGAGAAGACTGAGAGGAGACATGAGAGCACTCTTCCAATACTTGAAAGGTTGTCACACAGAGGAAGGGCAGGATCTCTTCTCGATCCTCCCAGAGTGCAGGACACAGAATAATGGACTGAAGTTACAGGAAGCCAGATTCTGGCTGAACACCAGGAAAAACCTCCATACTGTTAGAGCAGTACCACAATGGAACCAGTGACCTAGGGAGGTTGTGGGCTCTCCCACTCTAGAGGCATTCAAGAGGCAGCTGGACAGCCGTCTGTCAGAGATGCTTTAGTGTGGATTCCTGCACTGAGCAGTGGGTTGGACTCGATGGCCTTATAGGCCCCTTCTGGCTCTACTATTCTATGTTTCTATGAGAGATTATTCACTATTTTCTGCTCAAGTCCAAAATACATTTTCAAACTAGAAGCAGATAATCTTGTCTACAATTCCCCGCCTCCCCGCCCCGGTGTGTGGGGACTAGCTGGGGCTTCTCAGTGATCAAGGGTGCTGCAGACCAGATCCCACCAGAACAGCTTCTCTGCAAATAAGGACTGGGGATTTTCTTTTTATTCTCTTATTTTATACCAAATTGAGATGAACAAACAGAGCACAATTTTCTGCTGATGCAACTGACTGAGAGGGAAGGCCTAACTACTACTGACAAAAAGCATGGCAGTACTTCCAGTTTCACTTTCCTGGGGAAAACACACACACCACGAATCCTTTAGAGTGTCAGCAAGGGACCAGCATTCTTCACACACAGTATCTTAGTCCTTCTACTGCTGTTATTACTATGATTATAATAATACAATCCCCAGACTTGAGAACCTCCATGAGATACCTTCTCTAAGGGTAGCCAGCACAGAACTGACCGTGGTTACCCCCGCCAAACCTTGCTGACATCACGGAAGGCAGAGAGCCGCATCTCCCACAAACATCGTGGCTAGCAGCCGGCGGGCCCTCCTCCTGGGGCCCAGAGAGCAGAACGCTAGATGCAGCTACTCACCTTTTCAGGGCTTTGGCTGTCGCATTTTGTGTCCCCTTTCACTAGCTCCTGATGGAGTTCCTGAAAGCAAGCCTTATCCGTGACGTCGATCAAGAGCCGCTCCACAAACTGTCAGGAAGAAGTGGGGGAATCAGGCCAACCGCTTGCTGGGTCCGGCTGAGGCTCGTCCAGCTCAGCAGTTGGCCTCCGGAGGTGGTGACGCCCAGCAAGGGACGAATGCCCCAAGCGTGGGCCGAGGCCACAAAATGGGGCTCACAGGTGGGGATGTTCTTATGGCAGACATCTCCTACGCCCAAGGCGTCGTTTCCACACGCATCTTTCCTTCCTCTCGCTGGGCAGATAAAGGTCTTGTGCACTCTGGGTCCAATGATGGCTACAGTGGTTTTCTAGGGTCACCAGCCAAAAATGGTGGGAGAAGAAAACAGGCACTAAAGCAACTGCTGCAGCTAAGCCTCTTCTGCCCCGAGGGAAGGAAGGAAGGAAGGAAGGAAGATGTCAAGATACCTTTTTCGGCATAAAGTACGCTACTATCTTCAAGTGAGTCCCCCTCCCCGCTGCCCACAGTGATCAGCTCAGACGCCTCAAAGGCTGCAGCTCACAAGGAGAGCACAAGGCTGGACAACCACCTGTCAGGGATGCTTTAGGGTGGATTCCTGCCTTGAGCAGGGCGTTGGACTCGATGGCCTTGGAGGCCCCTTCCAACTCTGCTATTCTATGCTTCTAGGCTTCTCCCCATCACATGGCCACTAAAGCAGCAGCAGCAGCAGCAGCAAGCTGAGGGCGGGTGGTTTCCCTTCATTCCATCTCCTTCCCTGGCCTGATCTCTTCAAATCCGATCACCTGTGGCTTGGTCCTGTCTTGCATCCATCTCTGCCAGCAAAGAACACCTCTCCTACTAGCCCGTGGGGGTGGGGGGTGGGGACACGCGCTATGGAGGAGGGAAGCCTCGGGGGACAAGCGATGAACGCAGCGGAATGCCTCTCCGTGGTTGGCCGTCTACGCTGACTTCCGATGGAGTGGCTGGCTGGCTGTGGGGCGCACGTGGAGTGGGAAGCAGGAAGAGACCTTGGCTCCCCCCCCCCCGCATCAGCTGCTCCTCAGCCGGAGGATGCTGGGGGGCACTTCAAGCAGGGGCCACCCCAGCAAACATCCCCTCTGGGCCTCCCTTATTCCTACCACCCACCCACCCACCCTCATGCCACCTCCATTCAGTTGTGCCCAAAGGAATCTGCTCGCCTTAGCGGGTGGTGGTGGTGTCCCCAAGTCACATAGCACGAAACTCCAATGGGCTCAGAACTGTGGTGAGGGACGGAGACCATTGCAAGCCCTCGCTGGCCATGGCAATGCAGGAGGACTCAGCGATGCACCCGCCTCCCGCCTGTGCCCGCTAATAACTCCTGGCCCCTTTTCCAAGGTGGGAAAAAGCCCAGGCCAGATTCAGTGGGAACCTGGCCAAGGAAGAAGAGCCCTCACCATACCTCCACCAGCTTCCGCTCCCACACGTCGATCTTGAAGGTGTCACTCTCGGTGAAAGCTGTGCAGGTGAGGAAGGGAATCGTTCAGGGCCAAGGTGCGCAACAGAGATTATGGGTGGCCTTAGATGGTTCTGTGGAGAAGGGGCCTTCCTTTCCAGCATAGGCTCAATGCTGATGGCACTCTACAAGCTTATGGCTCAAGGATTTACAAAGTCAGAGCTCAAACGTCCAACGTGCCCGTTGGACTGTGCAAAATAAATATGCCTGCTGATACAGCAGGCGGACCCTTGGCTGAGCTGCTGTGCCAGGCCCACTGGGCTGCACAGGCATTTCACAGCCTGTCCCCGCCTGCCACCCCAGCTTCCTCGGAGCAACCCTGATCCCAAACAGAGGAGGCCCTTTGAATTAGATCAACCCTGTTCCCACGACAAGCGGACTCAGCGCAAGGGTCTCTGGGAGAATGGTGGGTTTGTACCTTTGTTTGCCAGTTTCCCCAAGACACAGAGGATGCTACGGTACGGGAGCACCCGGCCTCGGAAGCCCTCCAGGAGCTTGGTCAACACGTCTGCCGGGAAGTGGCTCCACAAGGCCACCAGGATGTCACCAGCCGCGTCCTGATACAGGTCCTGAAGATCCTGCAGCAACCGGGGGGGGGGGGAGGCAGAAGCGTCACGCTGGGGCAATCTGAGAGTTGCACGCACTGCCGGCACTGGCAGCACCCGCCTCTCATGTCTGCTCTTGCCAGCAATGGCTTCTCCTGAGCAACGGAGTCGGGTGGAACGTGGCACAGCAATAGCCACAGCGCCGCTCCTCTGAGTGGACGGGACTCTTGCCCTGCTGGAGTGGCGGAGTCACACTAGCCTATTCCTTTCCTAACCACATTCTTAGGCTACCCAATTATCAAAACATATTTTATTGGCTTACAATAAAAGATGAAACTATCAAAGATACCAATAAGACTAGAAAGCCATAAAATCTAACACAGCCTATAACCAGTCACTATAGCAAACTCACCAGAAATTTCAAAACTTCAGAAAATATCTATAGTCACCAAAAGTGTTTTTGTTTTTTTTAACATTAGAAGCTTAAAAAGTTTAGAGGCAAAAGCACAACACAGGTGCCAGGCAGGAATTTGGGAAAGGGATTCCCTAACTTGGTGTCACCACTGAAAATAGACACTTGCCCGGGGTGGGGTGGGGAAGGGGGGCACTGATGCCCGGAAGCCCCAGAAGCTCCGCTGCTTTGCTTGGGTTTGCTTTGGAAGGGTCGGCCCACTCTGGCTGGAAAAGGCGGCACCTCAGGCTTAGGAGGAGGGTCCCTGGAGAAAGGCTGGCCGGCAGGTGCTGCCCCTTTCTGCACGGTGGCTTTGGCCTGATTCCCCGCTCGAGCAATGACTGAAACTCCATCCAGACAAGACAGAGGTGCTCTGGGTCAGTCGAAGCAAGGGGCCCTGAGCTCTGGGGAGCCCCATCAGTCCCGTCTCCCCATGACTGTACGTCTCACTGGGCAGGGAGGGCAGGAAGCAACGACCGGCCCTGACTGGGTATTCCTGGGGGAGGCACCAGCTCACAGGCACGGAATGCCCTCCATGAGCCTCTGGAGAAGAACTTCTTCATACAGCACACAAAGTCAATTGTGGACGTTGCTATCACAAGTTGTAGTGATGGCCTGCCAACTTGCATGTCTTGAAATCCATGGAGGAGGAGGAAGAGGAGGAGGAGGAGGAGGCGGCGGCGGCTATCCATGGCTTGCAGTCAGGATGGCTGCACATTACCTCCAGTACTGGAGGCAGGATTTCTCTCCATCCAGGTTTCTGGGGAATGCAGGTGGGAGGGTGCTATTCACCCGTGTCTTCCTAGCAAGCTTCGCACTGGGGCACCTGGCTGGCCACTGTGCAAACCGAATGATGGGCTAGACAGGCCTTTGGTCTGATCCAGCATGGCTTTTAAGAACATCATTAGAGGAACTGGCATGAAGTAATGGTCAAAATGACCTGGATAGTATTCAAAGAGAGAATGCTGATATAAAGGCCAATCACTCAGGCCAAAAAGATATTTGAGTAATGAACAGGTATGAGGCTGTCTTATTATTCCAGGTCAAAAGTGTACTTAAAATTTCTGCTTATCAATTAATGAGCAAAAAATATTGTGTAAGGAATACACATCAAAAAGCTTGTCTAGAAAAAAATAT
The DNA here is from genome assembly GCF_023053635.1 of Elgaria multicarinata webbii. Lineage (NCBI taxonomy): Eukaryota > Metazoa > Chordata > Lepidosauria > Squamata > Anguidae > Elgaria > Elgaria multicarinata. Next base: position 160,345 of record NC_086181.1, on the reverse strand, counting down.
AGACTGAAGTTTAATTAGCAAATTTTGAGTAAAGAGTTATCTTCTGGAAGGTATAATTAAAAATTGATGTCATCAAGCCAGAAAGGTGTACGTGAAACACCTAGATGAACATTCCAATTTTTAAAGGAATGTTTAACAACAATGAGATGTAAGCCCTAATTTATGGGACAGTTGATAACATTAGTTATGAGGTAACTTCTACACAAAAAATTGTATAAATACATGCTGATTTCAGAATACAGGAGCTTCTTGCTAGAAGCATATTGGGGCCTTGCTAGACCTGCCGGGATAAGCCGGCAGGGAGGCGGGGCGACGGCGTGCAAACTTTAACGCGCGCCGCCCAGCCTCCTAGACGCACAACGCGCAGGGACGACGGAAGCCCTGCAGCGCCGGCCATTTTTTAAAAAGTTTAAAGGGGCCACGTGCGCCCGAAGACTGCGGAGAAGGTAAGGGTTTTTTATTAGTTAACCCCCCCATCCGCTCCTGATCCCTTCCTGATCTTTCTCTCCCTCCATGTCCCGTGTGTCATCTCCCCTCCTTTTCCCTCCGTGCGTGTGTGTGTGTCCTGTGTCATCTCCCCTCCTTTTCCCTCCGTGTGTGTGTGTGTGTGTGTGTGTGTCCTGTGTCGTCTCCCCTCCTTTTCCCTCCGTGCGTGTGTGTGTGTCCTGTGTCATCTCCCCTCCTTTTCCCTCCGTGTGTGTGTGTGTGTGTGTCCTGTGTCGTCTCCCCTCCTTTTCCCTCCGTGCGTGTGTGTGTGTCCTGTGTCATCTCCCCTCCTTTTCCCTCCGTGTGTGTGTGTGTGTGTGTCCTGTGTTGTCTCCCCTCCTTTTCCCTCCGTGTGTGTGTGTGTGTGTGTCCTGTGTCGTCTCCCCTCCTTTTCCCTCCGTGCGTGTGTGTGTGTCCTGTGTCATCTCCCCTCCTTTTCCCTCCGTGTGTGTGTGTGTGTGTGTCCTGTGTCATCTCCCCTCCTTTTCCCTCCGTGTGTGTGTGTGTGTGTGTCCTGTGTCGTCTCCCCTCCTTTTCCCTCCGTGCGTGTGTGTGTGTCCTGTGTCATCTCCCCTCCTTTTCCCTCCGTGTGTGTGTGTGTGTGTGTGTGTCCTGTGTCATCTCCCCTCCTTTTCCCTCCGTGTGTGTGTGTGTGTGTGTCCTGTGTCGTCTCCCCTCCTTTTCCCTCCGTGCGTGTGTGTGTGTCCTGTGTCATCTCCCCTCCTTTTCCCTCCGTGTGTGTGTGTGTGTGTCCTGTGTTGTCTCCCCTCCTTTTCCCTCCGTGCGTGTGTGTGTGTGTGTGTGTGTCCTGTGTTGTCTCCCCTCCTTTTCCCTCCCGGGATCTCCCCGGCCGATGGGCACAGCGCTCAGCGCTGTGGCCAGTCCGCGGCTTTTTGTGGCTACTCGTGAGTAAGCGATTAGCCGCAAAAAGCCACGGAAGTCCCTAGACCTTCCCCAGCTCCGGCCTCAGGCCGGAGCTGGGGAAAAGGCGCGCCATAAGCGAATTCGCTTATGGCGCATTGGAGAAGGCCTCAGCGCGGCCTGTCTCCGGATTCCCCTGTGCGTCATCTGGACGCACAGCAGGGAAGCCGGGACAGAAGGCGCGCTAAGGCCTCGTCTAGGAAGGCCCTTGGTTGCAGTAAAAAGATTGGAGTAAAAGGACTTTCAGAGAAAATGCAGCTTCTCAAGAGGGAAGTGGCTGGATGGCTGTGGACTGGCCACGATGTGGCAAAGGGCCTCAAGCTGCTCTCCTTTCGCACCCAATCGCGGGTGTCGATCGCCCCCTGGTGAATCTCAGATATACCTGCTCAAGTTTGGGAAACAAGCTAGTTGGATGGAGCGGGAAGAAGAGCCTCACTCTATATTTCATAGAATCATAGAATAGCAAAGTTGGAAGGGGCTTACAAGGCCATCAAGTCCAACCCCCTGCTCAATGCAGGAATCCATCCTAAAGCATCCCTGACAGATGGTTGTCAGCTGCCTCTTGAAGGCCTCTAGTGTGGGAGAGCCCACAACCTCACCAGGCAACTGATTCCATTGTCGTACTGCTCTAACAGTCAGGAGGTTTTTCCTGATGTCCAGCTGGAATCTGGCTTCCTTTATCTTGAGCCCGTTATTCCGTGTCCTGCACTCTGGGAGGATCGAGAAGAGATCCTGGCCCTCCTCTGTGTGACAACCTTTTAAGTATTTGAAGAGTGCTCTCATGTCTCCCCTCCATCTTCTCTTCTCCAGGCTAAACATGCCCAGTTCCTTCAGTCTCTCTTCATAGGGCTTTGTTTCCAGACCCCTGATCATCCTGGTTGCCCTCCTCTGAACACACTCCAGCTTGTCTGCGTCCTTCTTGAAGTGTGGAGCCCAGAACTGGACGCAATAGAGAGGAACCAGTACCTCATGTGTTTTGGAAGCTATACTTCTATTAATGCAGCCCAAAATAGCATTTGCCTTTCTTGCACCCATATTGCACTGTTGGCTCATATTCAGCTTGTGATCTACAACAATTCCAAGATCCTTCTCGTTTGTAGTATTGCTGAGCCAAGTATCCCCCATCTTGTAACTGCCTTTGGTTTCTATTTCCTAAATTTAGAACTTGGCATTTGTTCCTATTAAATTTCATTCTGTTGTTTTCAGCCCAGCACTCCAGCCTATCAAGATCATGTTGAAGTTTGTTTCTGTCTTCCAGGATATTAGCTATCCCACCCAATTTGGTGTCATCTGCAAATTTGATAAGCGTTCCCTGCACCTCCTTGTCCAAATCATTAATAAATTTTTTGAAGAGCACTGGGCCCAGGATTGAGCCCTGCGGTACCCCACTCGTTGCCTCTCCCCAGTTTGAGAAGGTTCCATTGATAAGTACTCTTTGAGTCCGATTCTGTAGCCAACTGTGAACCCACCTAATAGTTGTTGCATCTAGCCCGCTTTTAGCTAGTTTGTTAATCAGAATATCATGGGGCACTTTGTCAAAAGCTTTGCTGAAGTCAAGATATATGACATCCACAGCATTCCCACAGTTCACAAGGGAGGTTACCCGATCAAAAAAAGAGATCAAATTAGTCTGACAGGACTTGTTCCTGACAAATCCATATTGGCTTCTAGTGATCACCGCATTGATTTCAAGGTGTTTACAGATTTTCTTTATAAACTGCTCCAGAATTTTCCCAGGGATGGATGTCAGACTGGCTGGTCTGTAGTTCCCAGGTTCCTCTTTTTTGCCCTTTTTGAAGATAGGGACAACGTTAGCCCTCCTCCAGTCGTCCCGCACCTCACCCGTCTTCCATGATTTTGCAAAGATAATAGACAAAGGTTCTGAGAGTTCTTCCGCTAGCTCCTTCATTACTCTAGGATGCAGTTCATCGGGCCCTGGAGATTTGAACTCATTCAAGGAAATTAGGTGTTCTTTGACCATTTGTTTATCAATCTCAAATTGCAATCCTGCCCCCTCAACTTCTGCTTCACTTTCTCCAGGGGGGTCATAGACCCGCTTTTGGGAGAAGACCGAGGCAAAGTAGGAATTGAGCACTTCAGCCTTTTCTTTGTCATCTGTTATCAATTTGCCATCCTCATTAAGCAGTTGAACCACCATTTCTTTCCTCTGTCTTTTCCTACTCACGTATCTGAAGAAAGCCTTTTTATTGCTTTTAGCATCCCTCGCTAATCTCAGCTCATTCTGAGCTTTAGCCTTCCTGATGCCATTTTGGCACTTCTGCTCCACTTGTCTGTACTCTTCTTTTGTAGCCTGGCCTTCCTTCCACTTCCTATATGCATCCTTTTTTGTTTTCAGGTCATCTCTAAGCTTTTTGTGGAGCCACATTGCTTTCCTCTGTTGTCTTCTATCTTTTCCCCTTGTTGGAATTGTTTGTAACTGTGCCTTTAAAATTTCCTTTTTTAAATACTCCCACCCATCCTGCACTCCTTTTCTCATTAGGCTCCCTTGCCACGGGACCTTACTTATCATAGTTCTGAGTTTATTAAAATCAGCTTTCCTAAAATCCAGAGTACGTGTATGGCTACGCTCGACTTTTGTCTCCTTCATAATCAAGATTTCAAGTATGACGTGGTCACTTTCCCCCAGAGTTCCCGTAACTGCCACTTTATCCACTAAGTCATCCCTATTGGTCAATAACAAGTCAAGGATTGCTGATCCTCTAGTTCCTTCCTCCACTTTCTGTAGGAGAAAGCTATCACCCACACATGTCAGGAATTTCTTGGAAGGGCCGCTTTTGGCATCTGTTTTGTCATCTTGGCTCTTACCGTGGTCCTCAGCATATCTTCAGCGGCCAGTTTGATGAGGACGTTAGCCAGTTTGTAGTCTATGCTACTGGCTGACTTGATCACAGCTTGCAGGATCTGATTAATGCACAAGCGATGCTTTGGAGAAATCTACAGAATGGAAGGGAACGCAAAAGGGAAACAACAGGGTTATGTGAAGTGCTGTGGGTGGGGACACACAGACACACAGACACACAGAAGGTACAGCAAAATCCTGAAGCCCAGTACTGGGTTCATTTAAAATCACCCTGCAAAAAAGAACATCGGTCTGAGCACAAGCCTTATTATTATTATTATTATTATTATTATTATTATTATTATTGTTGTTATTATTATTATTTTATTACATTTCTATACTGTCCAATAACTAAAGCTCTCTGGGGGTTCACATGATAAAATGCAAATATTAAAACCTTAAAATGCAACATGATGCAACTTTCAAACATTTGAAGAATTTCCAAATCAATGCACACAGAGGATAAACCAAAGAGCCCCAATGTGAGCATAAACCTCATAGTATCACAGATAACTGAACCATAACAGTTGAAAGGGGTCTTGGTGGCCATCTAGTCCAACCCCCTGTTAACACAGGCAATCTTCATCCGAAATCTACCCTCCTGTAACTTAGACCTGTTAGATCGAGTTCTGTCCTCCGGAGCATCAGAGAACAGAGTCCCAGCTGCATTCAGGTCTTTGAAGACCGTGCTATCCTGCCACCCTCCCCCCCTCCCCTGCAAGCTAAACATACCCAGTTCTTTCCACCTTGCCTCCTAGGACTTGTTTCCTAACCCTCTGGGTTTTTCCCCATGGTCTCAGCATGGTCCATTGGCCACTGATCTTGCCAACATGCCTCTCCTTAAATCGCTACACAGGCTCCCTGTCTGCTGCCGGATCCAGCCCAAACCCTTTGCCCTGACCTCCAAGGCCATGCATGGCCTAGCCCCCACCCCGCCATCTCTCCCACTGTCTCTCTTTCAGGCATGCCTGTGAAGGTCTCTCCCTCAGCTGTCCAAAGGTCTCCTGCTGCTGCCTCAAAAGACCCTACCCTTTCTCCCTCTGTGTCCTGTCTTACGCCTGGAGTTGCCCCCACTCTTAAGAACACTTGAGATACCACCACTGTTGCTTCCTTTTATGGATGGTTTCCTCCCAGGGCAAATAGCGCTCCTGTCCCTCTGATTCAGGTCAGGACTGTGACGAAGTCCAACTGTGAAGGCCCCACCTAGCATGGTTCCAACTGGGCTCTCCTTCTTCCCACAGCTTTTATTTATTTGGGGTGTGTTTTGTGCTTTTTAAATCAAGCAAAATCTAATGATGCACACAGAATCAAGGCACAGTAGAGTCGGAAGGGGCCTATAAGGCATCACCTTATGTCTAGCTTGTAATATCCGGTTCTTTTCTTGTTCGGGGCTTGCAGGACTGGGCACAGCAAGCCATGGATGAGTCCCACCCCTTTACTGGTCTGAAAGGTTTTACTCTAATATGGAATTTTGAACTTAAAGAATGGAGCTGGGTTATTATGGTCTTGAGTAACAGCTGATGCTTTGATGGATTCGCCCCCCGCCCCCAAACAGCTGCACGTATTGGCCGCATGCAAGCAAACTCCTCGCGCTGAGTTTAGCTACTCTGCTGGCCTGGAGGAGGAGCAGACCCAGAGCCATCCCAGCTGCAATCGATGGTGCTAAGCCAGTGCGCAGGCGCTCTCATGCGCGCATCCCACCCAAACAGGGCCAGCCCTCTCAAGAGGCAGGGTGACCCCCTACGTGGCGGAGCGGGAGGAGCAGCACATGGTGCACTCCCCCTCCCCACCAGGAGGGGTCCCCACTGCTCTTCACTGGAGCGAGGTGGTGGCACTAGCAGGTGGTCCAGAGACCCCCGCCAGCCCTGCTCACCCCTGGTGGCCAATACCGCGGCTGGTGAGGCTCCTCCAGCAGCTGCCCACCCTCCTTTTCTCTCTCAGGGCATCCTCCAAGTGAGGCAGAAGGTGGGTGGCTGCTCTGGGGGACCTGCCCCCCTCTGGCTCCTTTTAAGAGCCCACTTGGAGAGAGCCAGTGGGCAGGTGGGTGGGCAGGCAGGCAGGCAGGCAGGCGGGCTCTCTGGAGGGCCACTTTGGCTGCAAGAGTGACTGCCGTGGCTCTCCAGGAAGCAGGCGCTTTGGCTCGCTCAGAGGGGTTACATGGAGCCAAAGGGAGGGAGGACAGCCACTGCAGGGGGGTTGTGACCACAGGGGCAGCCGCTGGGGGTGCCCAGTGGTGCCTCCTCACTTCAGGTGGCGGGAGGGCTTGTGCTTCTGCTGCACCCACACCCTTGCCCAGTGCAGCGGGGCAGCACTCTGGGCATGCCCCGCTCTGAGGAGGGGAAGGGGCTGATTCGGCGCTTCTGCTGCCCCGGTCCTTCATGGGTGGATCAAGGTGTCCCTCTCTAGCTCATTGGACCAGCAGTGGATGCCACAGCCCCTCGGAAAGAGAAGTTTTCATTTGCCCCCACAAGACCTCAGGCACACCAACGCCTTCTGGCAAGAGTGCACAAGGGTAGGCCCCACACCTCGAAACGGGGTTGGACTGATTCTTCTGATCAGCAGGGACACCATCCCAAGCAGATCTCTATGAACTGGTGTGTGTCAGGGGGATTCTCCCATGGGCCGATGAATTCCAGTGAGACCCTGAGCCCAGGACATGTGCTAGTATGATGAAACCGGCTCTACTTCATTAGTGTTACATGGTGGAGCCAGTCGTCCTTAAAACCTGGGTTTGCAGAGCCTGGAAAAACATACTTCTGGGTAGGGGTGGGGTAGAACCAAAGTCATCCATGAGAAAGGCTTATTGCCCACTCCTCTCCAGGCTCCCCCTGCTACATTGTAGGAATGGGAATGGGAATGAACTAATGCGGCAGATCTCTATTTTTATAAACCGGAGATGCGCAGCTGGTAACAGCAAAGTAAAGAATATAAGCTCCCTCCAGAAATGCACAGCATCAGAGAAGCAAAGTAGGACAGCATCAGAGAATCTAAATAACAATGGAATGGGCTAGAAAAAGGACTGAGGAGGGTGAAGGGGCAGCCCCACTCCTTGAGTGCACCCTCCACCCCAAATTCGCCCCACTCTAGCAAACTGTCACTGAGTTATAACTTCCTACCTTATTTACTCTAAACATCAGAGAAGCGAAGCGAAGTAACACAACATCAGAGAAGCGAAGTAAGGCAGCCATAAGGAAGTGCCTAATGAAGGCTCCCAATGGAATGGGCTAGGAAAAGGACTGATAAGGGGAGGGGCACCTGCATCCCTTGAACATGTCACAGTCAGGTTACAGAGGCACACCCAGGATTTAATGCAGGCGAGCGGGGGCACATGGCACAGCAAGCGCATGGAAGCTGCTTCAACTAAAAGGAACACAGTAAAATGACTCTGTGATAGTGATACTGTGGTTTTCCAAGGTGGACGCCGCTGGTTGGGTGCGTGCTGGCCACGGCATCATGTGGCGCCAAGCACCACACCATGCACCCAAGCAGCCCTATGGACACAGCCCCCCAGTTGCCAAGGAAGAAGCTGACCATCCCTCTTTTTTGAGGGACCTTCCCACTAGATATGGGATAGGAATTGGCCCAAGAGAAAGTCAGGATGAGAACGGAAAACATAGACAGTGAGATGGTCTGAGATGTCATGCGTCTGCCCTCTAATCCCCAATTCACTTTTGAGCAGCATTAAAACAAACAGGCAAAGAACCAGCTGAAAGAGGCCCAAAGCGCGCCAAAGGGGGCCCCTACCTTGTGGATGCTCTGGCGGTACTTGCAGATGGCCCGCAGGACCCCGGCCACCTTGGTCTCAGCCAAGGCACACAGGTTGTCTGTGGACTCTTGTGCCAGGGAAGGGCCATTTCCTTCTCTGAGATTCCTCAAGCTGATAAAACAGATCTGTGATTCTGCCAAAGAGGAAGAACAGAGCTTAGGTCAGCAAATGGTACATACTGTAGCCACCAAGATGAATAGAGATAGCCTTAGCTCTTCCTCCATGAATTTGTCCAGTCCCCTTTTAAAGCCATCCCAATTTGTGGCTATCACGACATCTCATAGTTTAACCATGTGCTGTTTGAAGAAGGCCTTCCTTTGGTCTGTTCAGAATCTCCCACCATCTGGCTTCACTGGATGACCCTGCTGGGTTCTAGTATCATCAGAGAGAGAGTAAAACTTACCCACTTTTCTACACTGCACATACTTAAACACCCCCCTACCATGTTCCCCCTCAATTGCATTTTCCTAAATCAAACAGCCCCAAATATTTTAACTTTTCTCCAGCTCTACAATATTTTTCTTGGGGTGCAGTGACCAGGACATAGTGACCATGTTCACACCATTATGAGAATGCCAGTTTTATTTTCAGTTCCTCTCCTAATAATCCCTAGCATGGAGTCCACCTTTTTTCACAGCTGCTGCACACATCAGGCTGGCATTTTGATTGAGCTTGTCCACCATGACCTGGTCAGTTTCCTGGTCCGTTTCTCCTTTAGTGTCATCTGCAGACTTGGCCCTGCCCTTGCTCACCCCCTTACCCCTGATAATTTGTGAACAAGTTAAAAAGCAAAGGCCCCAACACAGATCCTTGGGGGAGGGGGGACCCCACTGTTTACACACACACACACACACACACACACACACACACACACAGTGTGAAAACTGAGCATTTCTTCTATTCTCTGCTTCCTCATATTTAACTAGACGCCAGTCCTTAAGGCAAATACCCGACTGCAAACTGATAGTCAATTTTGCCGTTTCTTTGAGCCACCTTGGAATTTTTTTATGAGTGAATCAATAAAAGTTCTATAATCACAAGATTTGCCTTTCTGAATCAGAACAAGCTGAAGGTCTACTTAGCCTAGTATAGAGACACAGGCTACAAAGACAGCATCATGTCTGTGATTTTGTATGGTTCTTTTTTGGGGACCTCTTGAACGACTGCAAATGTGGCGTTATTCTACCACTCTTCTTTAGTAATAAAAAAATCTAGGAGGTTTGTATTGGCTTTAGGTTTGATAGTTGCCACCTTGAATGAATGAATACATGAATGAATAAAAAGTTACAACTCAGACCTATTGAAAGCAGTAGAACACATCCAAGTGATCATCATCAGTCCCTGTGAGACTGGACCTTCTGTGCAGAGATTGAAATGGGAATTCAAAATCACAGTAGACACGGGCTGAACCCCACCCTTGGGCAGAGTGCTTATTAAGACAGAGCCAAATGCCTCTGGCCCAATTGATTCTGGGGTGAGAGTCTTGACCAAAGGGTGTGTGTGTGTGTTGGCAGTTTCTGGTAGCTACAGACCACGTTGACAGTAGGATAGCTAAAAAATGAGGCATGTTTGCTGTGGTGAGATAACTTCTTGACATCCAAAATTCCAGTCTAATTGACTTCTCATCTTTATCCATTTGACCCAAACCCAGGGGAAACCCTGCAATAATGAAAAGACACGGGCGTTTCTGCTAGACTCTCTACTTCCTTTGCCTGCTCCCAAGCACAGCCTGCACCACTGAGCAGCACAGAGCGGTGCAGGGTCCCAGCCAAAGGTCCAATCTTGCTTTGGTGCAGGAACTGCAATTGGTTGCAAATGCTGCAGCTGGATTACTGACAGGGACTGGGTATGAAACACACATATACGCCAGTCTTGAAACAGCCGCAACGGCTCCTAGACAATTCCCAGGTGCAGTTGTGGTATCAGCCTTATTTCCCCCCTGACAATTTTAATTCTGCTTTCATAGGCTACGTTGCTTGCTGTCTTCTAATTTTTGTTGTTACTGCTCATTGAGTTTGTTATTTTTGACATTCTTATTGTAAGTCGCTCTGAGAACCTCTAGATTGGCACACAGGAGATCAATACATAAATAATGGGGGAAATGGTGACTCCTGCTTGTTGCCTCACAGAGGGATCCCGGGCCCTTGGGCTAGCTGAGGCCTCCCGCAGGCCAGGAACTGCCTGCCGCCTTCCTGTTGAACCACTGCCTAACCACGTGGGTGCTCCCTTCCTCTTCCTGTGGGAGCCCTGTGCCCACGATCCTTTAAGCACGGAGCCTCCTTGACCTCTTCTCAGTCCCCACAAGAGTCTCACCATTTTCATCCAGCTCCTCCTTCTGAGGCTTGGCCTTTTCTTTTTGCTGGGAGCTGTCTGTGCTTCTGCTGCACTCCTCTTCATGGTGACAAATCCTGTTCTTCCTATGCCTGACTCTCTTGAAGAATGAGCGGAGCCTGAAACAAAATTGAGACATTAAATGGGCCTTTCTTGGCAAGGGATCACATTTCTAAAAGATTAATTAGAGGTTTCCAAAATCCTCCATGTTGTAAACTGACAGTAAAGGTCATCGTAGCTTTCAAGAGAAACCGAAATAGGCTGGTGGGACTGCAGGGCAGGCAGGCGAACCCAGTAAGGTATCAATACTAATTTATGGAGCCCTCGTTGTTCAGTTGTGCAATAGATGTAAGATCAGGCTAAAGCCATGTTTGTGCTAGGGATGGCCTAGCAAGGGCTGACCAGCATAAACTTCCCCGGTAACGAGGGAGCCAGGTTTGGAGGGCACTATCCCGCTACGTACAATTTTACTTTTGTGGTTCTTGTCATTATTGCAAATCCTTCTCTGCTGTGGCAACCCAGTTATGGAAGGCTCTCCCCTGGGAGGCCCAACTGGTCCAGACGCTAGCTTCGTTTCGGTGCCAAGTTAAAATGTGGCTTTTTATCAATGCCTTTGAGGGCTAATTTCCCTAAAGCTGCATGCAGTTTTATTTGGGTTTTACTGGTATTTGTTAATGGTTTAATACATGTTTAGCTGTGTAATTTATGTATCGTTTTATACTGTTTGAATTGATATTATCTGTACGCCGCCGAGATCTCAATAATATAGGCTGGGATACAAATATTTTAATACATACATACATAAAGCCCTTCGCTTCTCTCCAAGTAGACCAGCTAGGCCTGAACTTCTACCAATCTGTTCCAGCCAGGATTTTATTTACCGGCTGGGTTCTATGAAGACTGATAACTTTATAGAACCTATCTATAGGGGTGGGGGGACTTATTAATTATAAGGCAGGAAGGCTTAAAACGCAAACTAGTCTAGACTTCAGTGGTTTAGACGCATCAACGCAACTTCACAACCTATCAAACAGATCTTAAACAGAGGTTAACACTCCCCCTTTTTTGTGTGGGCACAGACACTGTGGGCGCAGCACAGCACACAATCAAGCGTATCTAAATCCTGTTAAAACAAACGGGCTGTAAAGACACCGGATTGTGGCATTTGCTCCACCCAGCAGCAGGGCCTTGCTCCTAATCGTGGGGCTTCCTCCTCTCTCGGCAAGCTCTGCAGGCCCAAAGATTTGTCAGTCATCTAGGATGTAAAACCCGAACCCTGGGGCACACATCACCTTCCACAGAAAGTCATGTTCTCTGGTCAATTTCGTCTTGACTCAACCTTCAATTTCGTCTTGACTCAAAAGCAGAAATTTTCCAGACCTTTGTGGGCAACTCTAGCTCATTACAAGGTGCTTTATGTCATATGTGACATCACAATCACGGCTGAATCCATTCATCACAGTCAGTGTCAGCACTGGCATGACGGCCTGGAAGTCCCAGTTTGCCCAGGCCGAGGGCAGCAGCAGCAGTTGCACCCTTAGGATGCCCCCTGGAGACGGGAAGTCACGTGGAGCACACAGCTGATCCGTGGGTTTGGAGCAGGAAGGGTTCCTGCAAACAATGCAGGGTCACTGGGGGGGATCACACATCTCCACATCTGAGGATTATCATCCTATTTCTACAGAAGTAGTTTTATAATGTGACTGGGCCCAATATGGATCAGCTTGTAAATCCTCTGGTGGTTATTATTATTATTATTATTATTATTATTATTATTATTATTATTATTATTATTTATATAGCACCATCAGTGTACATTTCTGCAAATCCATTGGACAGGGGATATTCTGAACTGGAAGTGGCATGTTCAAAATCCTGTTCTAATAAACGTTTTTGAAATTCAGCACATTTAAATGGTGGGGCATTATCAGTTTACTATAGCAATAATTTATGGCTGACACGTAATATTTCTGGTTCTCCTTTTTCATTTCTCCATGCCCAATGGTATCCAATTTCCATGCTCATGTATCGATTCCAACAGGGCTTATAGGAATACAAGACACCTGGGAAGCTGCCTTAGACTGAGGCCTTAGCTAGACCGAAGGTTTATCCTGGGATCGTCCCGGGGTCATCCCTGTTCATGTAAATGACACACAGGATATCCCGGGTGCAGGCAGGGATGACCCTGGGACGATCCTGGGATAAACCTTAGGTCTAGCTAAGGCCTGAGTCAGACCCTTGGGTCCATCTAGCCCAATATTCTCGACACTGGCCTCATTCAGACAACACGCTAAACCATGCTGCTTAACCACAAAACCTTAACCATTTTGTGATTAATCAGCATGGTTTAGCGTGTTGTCTGAAAGGGGCCATTGATAGGGTTTCCAGCCCTATCTGGAGATGCCGCTGGGGATTGAACCTTGGACTGGCTCTCCCATGAGCCATGTCCCTGCATCTTAGACTAAAACACCACTAACCTGCTATCTCTGAAGAGAACCTCATCATTTATGCTAACTTTGTTGCAGCGAATTACAGCAATGGCATTTTCTTGGTTAACACACCCACATTTCATTGCTTCCATCATTTACTGCAAGGTGGTATTCTGAGCTGGCTGAGCAAAACCCATCCACATTAGGAACATAGGCAGATACCTTAAACCATGTTAGGCCACTAGTTCATCTGGCCTAGAGTGCCAAATGTTTTGGGAGAAAAGTGGGGTACAAATGAAATAGAATAATAAACCAATAGTATTGTCCCTATTGACCGGCAGCAGCCTCCAGAGTTTCAGTCGGGGGTCTTTCCTAGCCCTACCTGCGTCTGCTGTGGGGGATGTTGCATGCAAGGTATATGCTTTGCCACTGAGCTAGTGAGAATCATAGAATATCAGAGTTGGAAGGGGCCTACAAGGCCATCGAGTCCAACCCCCTGCTCAATGCAGGAATCCACCCTAAAGCATCCCTGACAGAGGGTTGTCCAGCTGCCTCTTGAAGGCCTCTAGTGTGGGAGAGCCCACAACCTCCCTAGGTAACTGATTCCACCGTCGCACTGCTCTAACAGTTAGGAAGTTTTTCCTGATGTCCAGCCAGAATCTGGCTTCCTGTAACTTGAGACCATTATTCCGTGTCCTGTACTCTGGGATGATTGAGAAGAGATCCTGGCCCTCCTCTGTGTGGCAACCTTTTAAGTATTTGAAGAGTGCTATCATGTCTCCCCTCCATCTTCTCTTCTCCAGGCTAAACATGCCCAGTTCTTTCAGTCTCTCTTCATAGGGCTTTGTTTCTAGACCTCTGATCATCCTGGTTGCCCTCTTCTGAACATGCTTCAGCTTGTCTGCGTCCTTCTTGAATTGTGGAGCCCAGAACTGGACACAATACTCTAGATGAGGCCTAATCAGGGCCGAATAGAGAGGAACCAGTACGTCACATGATTTGGAAGCTATACTTCTATTAATGCAGCCCAAAATAGCATTTGCCTTTCTTGCAGCCATATCGCACTGTTGGCTCATATTCAGCTTGTGATCTACAACAATTCCAAGATAATCTCGTTTGTAGTATTGCTAAGCCAAGTATCCCCCATCTTAAAAGCACCAGGACCTCGAATGGCAGAGAAATTGAGAGGCAAATCACAGTTACTGAGAGGATTAAGAAGACCACCTTTCCCAGGTGGGGGCTCTCCATAAAAACTGGACCCCCCATTGTTAAAAAAAGAAAAGAAAATCAGTCAAAGAGTATATAAACACTGCAGCCAAGGATGCTTCTATCATATTGGCCCAGTTCAGACAACACTCTGGGTTTTGTGGTTAACTTAACCATGGCCATCTGTGTTTAGAATCATAGAATCATAGAATAGTAGAGTTGGAAGGGGCCTATAAGGCCATCGAGTCCAACCCCCTACTCAATGCAGGAATCCCCCCTAAAGCATCCCTGCCAGATGGTTGTCCAGCTGCCTCTTGTTAACTGGTAACTGGTTCCATTGTCATACTGCTCTAACTGTTAGGGAGTTTTTCCTGATGTCCAGACAGAATCTGGCTTCCTGTAACTTGAGACCATTATTCCGTGTCCTGTACTCTGGGATGATTGAGAAGAGATCCTGGCCCTCCTCTGTGTGGCAACCTTTTAAGTATTTGAAGAGTGCTATTATGTCTCCCCTCAATCTTCTCTTCTCCAGGCTAAACATGCCCAGTTCTTTCAGTCTCTCTTCATAGGGCTTTGTTTCCAGACCCCTGATCATCCTGGTTGCCCTCTTCTGAACATGCTCCAGCTTGTCTGCGTCCTTCTTCAATTGTGGTGCCCAAGAACTGGACAGAATACTCTAGATGACACCTAACCAGGGCTGAATAGAGAGAGGAACCAGTACCTCACGTGATTTGAAAGCTATACTTCTATTAATGCAGCCCAAAATAGCAGTTGCCTATTTACGCTAACCACACGCAAAATGGGAGTAGAAGACACATTAACCCTTTTGTGGTTAAGTTTTCGTTAACCACACGCTAACCACAAAGTGGTTAGTTAGGGTGACCCTATGAAAAGGAGGACCGGGCTCCTGTATCTTTAACAGTTGCATAGAAAAGGGAATGTCAGCACGTGTCATTTGTATATATGGAGAACCTCTTCATCACAACAGTTAAAGCTGCAGGAGCCCTGCCCTCTTTTAAATCTGGTCACTCTAGTATAGCTCCTGCAGCTTTAACTGCTGTGATGAAGAGGGAATTTCACCAGGTTCTCCATATATACAAATGACACCTGCTGAAACTCCCTTTTCTATGCAACTGTTAAAGATACAGGAGCCCGGTCCTCCTTTCCACATGGTCACACTAGGTTAGTGGAGCACCTGAGTCCTCCAACTGCTCCGCCCCATATCCCAGAAGTCTTTGCATTAGTAGCCCGTGCTGTAGTGCCAGCCCTTTTAGCGTGGACTAGCATGTACACTTACGTTTCTATGGGGAAATCCTCCGTTCGTCTCGTGGTTCATGGCCTGTCATGCTCGCGGCCATTTTGAGTGTGTCTGCTGTGCCGGCTAATGCCATCCGCCATGTTGGTGAGTCCTCTTTATAGTACAGCTCCAGCGGCCATTTTGAGTGTGTCTGCTGTGCCGGCTAATGCCATCCGCCATGTTGGTGAGTCCTCTTTATAGCACAGCTCCAGCGGCCATTTTGAGTGTGTCTGCTGTGCCGGCTAATGCCATCCGCCATGTTGGTGAGTCCTCTTTATAGTACAGCTCCAGCGGCCATTTTGAGTGTGTCGGCCATTAGAATAAGCGGGCCAAAGCAAGCAAACGGGACGCCTCATCAACAAGCGACAACAAAGGGAAGAAGTGCCGGGCAATGAGGAAGCAAATGTGAGTTTAACACGCGCCTGTTAAATCGGACGTAACAGCATCAAAATCTTTGCCGACTATGCAAAATGGTGGCCTCTGCAGACGCTTAGGCAAAGCAGCCGTCTGGAGCAGTGAAATTGCCCGCAGTATAGAGCAGCCATGGCAATTCTGGCCACTCTATACTTGAGGCTCTATTATTTCAGCATGTTAACCACAGACACGTGTCAGGTGACACTTTTAGCCATGCTTAGCGCTGCTAACCACGTTGCATAATGCCAAGTTTGAAGCATATGGGTTCATCGCCTGATGTTCAGGAGGTTTTTTTAAAAAAATTAAAATATGCTGTCATTTTTAAAAGTAAAGACATGTAGCTTGGCACCATGGTAGGCCCTTAGTAGGGGTTTAGGCATGCCAAGTTTGAAGCATATGGGTTCATCCGCTGATTTTTCGGTGTTTTTTTTAAAATCTCAAACCTCGTTGAGGACTAGAAGCTTGAGAAGGAAGTTTCCCCAAAAAGAAATGAAATTACAGATACAGACACAAAAATTAGCACCATGGTAGAGCTTCAGTAGGGGTTTAGGCATGCCAGGTTTGAAGCCTATTTGTTCATCCTCTGATTTTTAGGATTTTTTTTTTTTTGAGTGAGGTTTTTCTTGTTAAAATATATATACTCTGTCATTTTTAAAGGTGAAGACATGTAACTTGGCAACATGGTAGGTCCTTAGCAGGGCTTTAGGTATGCCAGGTTTGAAGCGTATGGGTTCATCCCCAGTTTTTTAGGACTTTTTTAAAATTCTCCAACCTTGTTGAGGACTAGAGGCTTGAGAAGTTTCCCCCAAAGGGAAGGAAATTACTGAAACAGACATAAAAATTAGCACTATGGTAGGTCCTATGTAGGGCGTTAGGGATGCCAAGTTTGAAGCATATGGATTCATCCCCTGATTTTCAGGATTTTTTTAAAAAAAATAGTTTTTAAAATTATTTTTTGAAAATACGCTGTTATTTTTAGAGATAAAGACATGTAACTTGGAAACATGGTAGGTCTTTAGTAGGGATTTAGGTTTACCAAGTTTGAAGCATATTGGTTTATCCCCAGATTTTTAGGAGTTCTTTAAAATTCTCAAACCTCGTTGAGGACTAGAAGCTTGAGAAGGAAGTTTCCCAAAAAAGAAATGAAATTACAGATACAGACACAAAAATTAGCACCATGGTAGAGCTTCAGTAGGGGTTTAGGCATGCCAGGTTTGAAGCCTATTTGTTCATCCTCTGATTTTTAGGAATTTTTAAAGAGTTTTTAAATTTATTTTTTTAGAAATACGCTGCCATTTTTAAAGGTACAGACTTGTAACTTGGCACTATGGTAGGTCCTAAGTAGAGATTTAGGTATGTGAAGTTTGAAGCAGATGGGTTCATCGCCTGATTTTTAGGAGTTCTTTAAAATTCTCAACCCTTGTTGAGAACTAGAAGCTTGAAAATGTACCAAAAAAGAAATGAAATTACAGGTACAGGCATAAAAAATATTTATTTATTTAAGCATTTTTATGCCACCATTCAGCCAAAAAAGGCTCTCACGGTGGCTTACAAAAGTATTTCTTGAAAAGTCCCTGCCCACAGGCTTACAATTAGCACCATGGTAGGCCCTAAGCAGGGCTTTAGGTATGCCACCTTTGAAGCATATGGGTTCATCCCCAGATTTTCAGTTTTTTAAAAAATTCTGTAACCTCGTTGAGGACTAGAGGCTTGAGAAGTTTTCCCAAAAGGGAAGGAAATTACTTAAACAAACATAAAAATTAGCACCATGGTAGGTCCTAAGTAGGGATTTAGGTATGCCAAATTTGAAGCACATGGGTTCATCCCCTGAATTGTTCAGGCTACACCAGTTGAGTCACATTCAGGCAGTTTATGACGGTATCTGGAACTGCGGCTTTGCCTTGTGGGAAAGTCAGATGTCTCATCATTTTGAGACCAGCATGCAGCTACAACCCCCACGAAAGAGGGACGGTGGGTGTGCAATTCCCCTGAGTTACGCCCATCGTGGTTCAGCGCATGGCCAACCATTTCGACAAGGACGGCACAGCTCTAAAGAACGAGGCAGTGTCAATGATGCTCTCCATGACGCATAACCAGCCCCACTAGCCCTACTTGGGAAGGGTTTTGCCTTTAGCCTGCGGAGTTTGGGGTTGCCTGGTCTTGGGGTCTGACGTGAAGAAAAGGGAATGTCAGCACGTGTCATTTGAATATATGGAGAACCTCTTCATCACAACAGTTAAAGCTGCAGGAGCCCTGCCCTCTTTTAAATCTGGTCACTCTAGTATAGCTCCTGCAGCTTTAACTGCTGTGATGAAGAGGGAATTTCACCAGGTTCTCCATATATACAAATGACACCTGCTGAAACTCCCTTTTCTATGCAACTGTTAAAGATACAGGAGCCCGGTCCTCCTTTCCACATGGTCACACTAGGTTAGTGGAGCACCTGAGTCCTCCAACTGCTCCGCCCCATATCCCAGAAGTCTTTGCATTAGTAGCCCGTGCTGTAGTGCCAGCCCTTTTAGCGTGGACTAGCATGTACACTTACGTTTCTATGGGGAAATCCTCCGTTCGTCTCGTGGTTCATGGCCTGTCATGCTCGCGGCCATTTTGAGTGTGTCTGCTGTGCCGGCTAATGCCATCCGCCATGTTGGTGAGTCCTCTTTATAGTACAGCTCCAGCGGCCATTTTGAGTGTGTCTGCTGTGCCGGCTAATGCCATCCGCCATGTTGGTGAGTCCTCTTTATAGCACAGCTCCAGCGGCCATTTTGAGTGTGTCTGCTGTGCCGGCTAATGCCATCCGCCATGTTGGTGAGTCCTCTTTATAGTACAGCTCCAGCGGCCATTTTGAGTGTGTCGGCCATTAGAATAAGCGGGCCAAAGCAAGCAAACGGGACGCCTCATCAACAAGCGACAACAAAGGGAAGAAGTGCCGGGCAATGAGGAAGCAAATGTGAGTTTAACACGCGCCTGTTAAATCGGACGTAACAGCATCAAAATCTTTGCCGACTATGCAAAATGGTGGCCTCTGCAGACGCTTAGGCAAAGCAGCCGTCTGGAGCAGTGAAATTGCCCGCAGTATAGAGCAGCCATGGCAATTCTGGCCACTCTATACTTGAGGCTCTATTATTTCAGCATGTTAACCACAGACACGTGTCAGGTGACACTTTTAGCCATGCTTAGCGCTGCTAACCACGTTGCATAATGCCAAGTTTGAAGCATATGGGTTCATCGCCTGATGTTCAGGAGGTTTTTTTAAAAAAATTAAAATATGCTGTCATTTTTAAAAGTAAAGACATGTAGCTTGGCACCATGGTAGGCCCTTAGTAGGGGTTTAGGCATGCCAAGTTTGAAGCATATGGGTTCATCCGCTGATTTTTCGGTGTTTTTTTTAAAATCTCAAACCTCGTTGAGGACTAGAAGCTTGAGAAGGAAGTTTCCCCAAAAAGAAATGAAATTACAGATACAGACACAAAAATTAGCACCATGGTAGAGCTTCAGTAGGGGTTTAGGCATGCCAGGTTTGAAGCCTATTTGTTCATCCTCTGATTTTTAGGATTTTTTTTTTTTTTTTGAGTGAGGTTTTTCTTGTTAAAATATATATACTCTGTCATTTTTAAAGGTGAAGACATGTAACTTGGCAACATGGTAGGTCCTTAGCAGGGCTTTAGGTATGCCAGGTTTGAAGCGTATGGGTTCATCCCCAGTTTTTTAGGACTTTTTTAAAATTCTCCAACCTTGTTGAGGACTAGAGGCTTGAGAAGTTTCCCCCAAAGGGAAGGAAATTACTGAAACAGACATAAAAATTAGCACTATGGTAGGTCCTATGTAGGGCGTTAGGGATGCCAAGTTTGAAGCATATGGATTCATCCCCTGATTTTCAGGATTTTTTTTAAAAAAATAGTTTTTAAAATTATTTTTTGAAAATACGCTGTTATTTTTAGAGATAAAGACATGTAACTTGGAAACATGGTAGGTCTTTAGTAGGGATTTAGGTTTACCAAGTTTGAAGCATATTGGTTTATCCCCAGATTTTTAGGAGTTCTTTAAAATTCTCAAACCTCGTTGAGGACTAGAAGCTTGAGAAGGAAGTTTCCCAAAAAAGAAATGAAATTACAGATACAGACACAAAAATTAGCACCATGGTAGAGCTTCAGTAGGGGTTTAGGCATGCCAGGTTTGAAGCCTATTTGTTCATCCTCTGATTTTTAGGAATTTTTAAAGAGTTTTTAAATTTATTTTTTTAGAAATACGCTGCCATTTTTAAAGGTACAGACTTGTAACTTGGCACTATGGTAGGTCCTAAGTAGAGATTTAGGTATGTGAAGTTTGAAGCAGATGGGTTCATCGCCTGATTTTTAGGAGTTCTTTAAAATTCTCAACCCTTGTTGAGAACTAGAAGCTTGAAAATGTACCAAAAAAGAAATGAAATTACAGGTACAGGCATAAAAAATATTTATTTATTTAAGCATTTTTATGCCGCCATTCAGCCAAAAAAGGCTCTCACGGTGGCTTACAAAAGTATTTCTTGAAAAGTCCCTGCCCACAGGCTTACAATTAGCACCATGGTAGGCCCTAAGCAGGGCTTTAGGTATGCCACCTTTGAAGCATATGGGTTCATCCCCAGATTTTCAGTTTTTTAAAAAATTCTGTAACCTCGTTGAGGACTAGAGGCTTGAGAAGTTTTCCCAAAAGGGAAGGAAATTACTTAAACAAACATAAAAATTAGCACCATGGTAGGTCCTAAGTAGGGATTTAGGTATGCCAAATTTGAAGCACATGGGTTCATCCCCTGAATTGTTCAGGCTACACCAGTTGAGTCACATTCAGGCAGTTTGTGACGGTATCTGGAACTGCGGCTTTGCCTTGTGGGAAAGTCAGATGTCTCATCATTTTGAGACCAGCATGCAGCTACAACCCCCACGAAAGAGGGACGGTGGGTGTGCAATTCCCCTGAGTTACGCCCATCGTGGTTCAGCGCATGGCCAACCATTTCGACAAGGACGGCACAGCTCTAAAGAACGAGGCAGTGTCAATGATGCTCTCCATGACGCATAACCAGCCCCACTAGCCCTACTTGGGAAGGGTTTTGCCTTTAGCCTGCGGAGTTTGGGGTTGCCTGGTCTTGGGGTCTGACGTGAAGAAAAGGGAATGTCAGCACGTGTCATTTGAATATATGGAGAACCTCTTCATCACAACAGTTAAAGCTGCAGGAGCCCTGCCCTCTTTTAAATCTGGTCACTCTAGTATAGCTCCTGCAGCTTTAACTGCTGTGATGAAGAGGGAATTTCACCAGGTTCTCCATATATACAAATGACACCTGCTGAAACTCCCTTTTCTATGCAACTGTTAAAGATACAGGAGCCCGGTCCTCCTTTCCACATGGTCACACTAGGTTAGTGGAGCACCTGAGTCCTCCAACTGCTCCGCCCCATATCCCAGAAGTCTTTGCATTAGTAGCCCGTGCTGTAGTGCCAGCCCTTTTAGCGTGGACTAGCATGTACACTTACGTTTCTATGGGGAAATCCTCCGTTCGTCTCGTGGTTCATGGCCTGTCATGCTCGTGGCCATTTTGAGTGTGTCTGCTGTGCCGGCTAATGCCATCCGCCATGTTGGTGAGTCCTCTTTATAGTACAGCTCCAGCGGCCATTTTGAGTGTGTCTGCTGTGCCGGCTAATGCCATCCGCCATGTTGGTGAGTCCTCTTTATAGCACAGCTCCAGCGGCCATTTTGAGTGTGTCTGCTGTGCCGGCTAATGCCATCCGCCATGTTGGTGAGTCCTCTTTATAGTACAGCTCCAGCGGCCATTTTGAGTGTGTCGGCCATTAGAATAAGCGGGCCAAAGCAAGCAAACGGGACGCCTCATCAACAAGCGACAACAAAGGGAAGAAGTGCCGGGCAATGAGGAAGCAAATGTGAGTTTAACACGCGCCTGTTAAATCGGACGTAACAGCATCAAAATCTTTGCCGACTATGCAAAATGGTGGCCTCTGCAGACGCTTAGGCAAAGCAGCCGTCTGGAGCAGTGAAATTGCCCGCAGTATAGAGCAGCCATGGCAATTCTGGCCACTCTATACTTGAGGCTCTATTATTTCAGCATGTTAACCACAGACACGTGTCAGGTGACACTTTTAGCCATGCTTAGCGCTGCTAACCACGTTGCATAATGCCAAGTTTGAAGCATATGGGTTCATCGCCTGATGTTCAGGAGGTTTTTTTAAAAAAATTAAAATATGCTGTCATTTTTAAAAGTAAAGACATGTAGCTTGGCACCATGGTAGGCCCTTAGTAGGGGTTTAGGCATGCCAAGTTTGAAGCATATGGGTTCATCCGCTGATTTTTCGGTGTTTTTTTTAAAATCTCAAACCTCGTTGAGGACTAGAAGCTTGAGAAGGAAGTTTCCCCAAAAAGAAATGAAATTACAGATACAGACACAAAAATTAGCACCATGGTAGAGCTTCAGTAGGGGTTTAGGCATGCCAGGTTTGAAGCCTATTTGTTCATCCTCTGATTTTTAGGATTTTTTTTTTTTTTGAGTGAGGTTTTTCTTGTTAAAATATATATACTCTGTCATTTTTAAAGGTGAAGACATGTAACTTGGCAACATGGTAGGTCCTTAGCAGGGCTTTAGGTATGCCAGGTTTGAAGCGTATGGGTTCATCCCCAGTTTTTTAGGACTTTTTTAAAATTCTCCAACCTTGTTGAGGACTAGAGGCTTGAGAAGTTTCCCCCAAAGGGAAGGAAATTACTGAAACAGACATAAAAATTAGCACTATGGTAGGTCCTATGTAGGGCGTTAGGGATGCCAAGTTTGAAGCATATGGATTCATCCCCTGATTTTCAGGATTTTTTTTAAAAAAATAGTTTTTAAAATTATTTTTTGAAAATACGCTGTTATTTTTAGAGATAAAGACATGTAACTTGGAAACATGGTAGGTCTTTAGTAGGGATTTAGGTTTACCAAGTTTGAAGCATATTGGTTTATCCCCAGATTTTTAGGAGTTCTTTAAAATTCTCAAACCTCGTTGAGGACTAGAAGCTTGAGAAGGAAGTTTCCCAAAAAAGAAATGAAATTACAGATACAGACACAAAAATTAGCACCATGGTAGAGCTTCAGTAGGGGTTTAGGCATGCCAGGTTTGAAGCCTATTTGTTCATCCTCTGATTTTTAGGAATTTTTAAAGAGTTTTTAAATTTATTTTTTTAGAAATACGCTGCCATTTTTAAAGGTACAGACTTGTAACTTGGCACTATGGTAGGTCCTAAGTAGAGATTTAGGTATGTGAAGTTTGAAGCAGATGGGTTCATCGCCTGATTTTTAGGAGTTCTTTAAAATTCTCAACCCTTGTTGAGAACTAGAAGCTTGAAAATGTACCAAAAAAGAAATGAAATTACAGGTACAGGCATAAAAAATATTTATTTATTTAAGCATTTTTATGCCGCCATTCAGCCAAAAAAGGCTCTCACGGTGGCTTACAAAAGTATTTCTTGAAAAGTCCCTGCCCACAGGCTTACAATTAGCACCATGGTAGGCCCTAAGCAGGGCTTTAGGTATGCCACCTTTGAAGCATATGGGTTCATCCCCAGATTTTCAGTTTTTTAAAAAATTCTGTAACCTCGTTGAGGACTAGAGGCTTGAGAAGTTTTCCCAAAAGGGAAGGAAATTACTTAAACAAACATAAAAATTAGCACCATGGTAGGTCCTAAGTAGGGATTTAGGTATGCCAAATTTGAAGCACATGGGTTCATCCCCTGAATTGTTCAGGCTACACCAGTTGAGTCACATTCAGGCAGTTTGTGACGGTATCTGGAACTGCGGCTTTGCCTTGTGGGAAAGTCAGATGTCTCATCATTTTGAGACCAGCATGCAGCTACAACCCCCACGAAAGAGGGACGGTGGGTGTGCAATTCCCCTGAGTTACGCCCATCGTGGTTCAGCGCATGGCCAACCATTTCGACAAGGACGGCACAGCTCTAAAGAACGAGGCAGTGTCAATGATGCTCTCCATGACGCATAACCAGCCCCACTAGCCCTACTTGGGAAGGGTTTTGCCTTTAGCCTGCGGAGTTTGGGGTTGCCTGGTCTTGGGGTCTGACGTGAAGAAAAGGGAATGTCAGCACGTGTCATTTGAATATATGGAGAACCTCTTCATCACAACAGTTAAAGCTGCAGGAGCCCTGCCCTCTTTTAAATCTGGTCACTCTAGTATAGCTCCTGCAGCTTTAACTGCTGTGATGAAGAGGGAATTTCACCAGGTTCTCCATATATACAAATGACACCTGCTGAAACTCCCTTTTCTATGCAACTGTTAAAGATACAGGAGCCCGGTCCTCCTTTCCACATGGTCACACTAGGTTAGTGGAGCACCTGAGTCCTCCAACTGCTCCGCCCCATATCCCAGAAGTCTTTGCATTAGTAGCCCGTGCTGTAGTGCCAGCCCTTTTAGCGTGGACTAGCATGTACACTTACGTTTCTATGGGGAAATCCTCCGTTCGTCTCGTGGTTCATGGCCTGTCATGCTCGCGGCCATTTTGAGTGTGTCTGCTGTGCCGGCTAATGCCATCCGCCATGTTGGTGAGTCCTCTTTATAGTACAGCTCCAGCGGCCATTTTGAGTGTGTCTGCTGTGCCGGCTAATGCCATCCGCCATGTTGGTGAGTCCTCTTTATAGCACAGCTCCAGCGGCCATTTTGAGTGTGTCTGCTGTGCCGGCTAATGCCATCCGCCATGTTGGTGAGTCCTCTTTATAGTACAGCTCCAGCGGCCATTTTGAGTGTGTCGGCCATTAGAATAAGCGGGCCAAAGCAAGCAAACGGGACGCCTCATCAACAAGCGACAACAAAGGGAAGAAGTGCCGGGCAATGAGGAAGCAAATGTGAGTTTAACACGCGCCTGTTAAATCGGACGTAACAGCATCAAAATCTTTGCCGACTATGCAAAATGGTGGCCTCTGCAGACGCTTAGGCAAAGCAGCCGTCTGGAGCAGTGAAATTGCCCGCAGTATAGAGCAGCCATGGCAATTCTGGCCACTCTATACTTGAGGCTCTATTATTTCAGCATGTTAACCACAGACACGTGTCAGGTGACACTTTTAGCCATGCTTAGCGCTGCTAACCACGTTGCATAATGCCAAGTTTGAAGCATATGGGTTCATCGCCTGATGTTCAGGAGGTTTTTTTAAAAAAATTAAAATATGCTGTCATTTTTAAAAGTAAAGACATGTAGCTTGGCACCATGGTAGGCCCTTAGTAGGGGTTTAGGCATGCCAAGTTTGAAGCATATGGGTTCATCCGCTGATTTTTCGGTGTTTTTTTTAAAATCTCAAACCTCGTTGAGGACTAGAAGCTTGAGAAGGAAGTTTCCCCAAAAAGAAATGAAATTACAGATACAGACACAAAAATTAGCACCATGGTAGAGCTTCAGTAGGGGTTTAGGCATGCCAGGTTTGAAGCCTATTTGTTCATCCTCTGATTTTTAGGATTTTTTTTTTTTTTGAGTGAGGTTTTTCTTGTTAAAATATATATACTCTGTCATTTTTAAAGGTGAAGACATGTAACTTGGCAACATGGTAGGTCCTTAGCAGGGCTTTAGGTATGCCAGGTTTGAAGCGTATGGGTTCATCCCCAGTTTTTTAGGACTTTTTTAAAATTCTCCAACCTTGTTGAGGACTAGAGGCTTGAGAAGTTTCCCCCAAAGGGAAGGAAATTACTGAAACAGACATAAAAATTAGCACTATGGTAGGTCCTATGTAGGGCGTTAGGGATGCCAAGTTTGAAGCATATGGATTCATCCCCTGATTTTCAGGATTTTTTTTAAAAAAATAGTTTTTAAAATTATTTTTTGAAAATACGCTGTTATTTTTAGAGATAAAGACATGTAACTTGGAAACATGGTAGGTCTTTAGTAGGGATTTAGGTTTACCAAGTTTGAAGCATATTGGTTTATCCCCAGATTTTTAGGAGTTCTTTAAAATTCTCAAACCTCGTTGAGGACTAGAAGCTTGAGAAGGAAGTTTCCCAAAAAAGAAATGAAATTACAGATACAGACACAAAAATTAGCACCATGGTAGAGCTTCAGTAGGGGTTTAGGCATGCCAGGTTTGAAGCCTATTTGTTCATCCTCTGATTTTTAGGAATTTTTAAAGAGTTTTTAAATTTATTTTTTTAGAAATACGCTGCCATTTTTAAAGGTACAGACTTGTAACTTGGCACTATGGTAGGTCCTAAGTAGAGATTTAGGTATGTGAAGTTTGAAGCAGATGGGTTCATCGCCTGATTTTTAGGAGTTCTTTAAAATTCTCAACCCTTGTTGAGAACTAGAAGCTTGAAAATGTACCAAAAAAGAAATGAAATTACAGGTACAGGCATAAAAAATATTTATTTATTTAAGCATTTTTATGCCGCCATTCAGCCAAAAAAGGCTCTCACGGTGGCTTACAAAAGTATTTCTTGAAAAGTCCCTGCCCACAGGCTTACAATTAGCACCATGGTAGGCCCTAAGCAGGGCTTTAGGTATGCCACCTTTGAAGCATATGGGTTCATCCCCAGATTTTCAGTTTTTTAAAAAATTCTGTAACCTCGTTGAGGACTAGAGGCTTGAGAAGTTTTCCCAAAAGGGAAGGAAATTACTTAAACAAACATAAAAATTAGCACCATGGTAGGTCCTAAGTAGGGATTTAGGTATGCCAAATTTGAAACACATGGGTTCATCCCCTGAATTGTTCAGGCTACACCAGTTGAGTCACATTCAGGCAGTTTGTGACGGTATCTGGAACTGCGGCTTTGCCTTGTGGGAAAGTCAGATGTCTCTTCATTTTGAGACCAGCATGCAGCTACAACCCCCACGAAAGAGGGACGGTGGGTGTGCAATTCCCCTGAGTTACGCCCATCGTGGTTCAGCGCATGGCCAACCATTTCGACAAGGACGGCACAGCTCTAAAGAACGAGGCAGTGTCAATGATGCTCTCCATGACGCATAACCAGCCCCACTAGCCCTACTTGGGAAGGGTTTTGCCTTTAGCCTGCGGAGTTTGGGGTTGCCTGGTCTTGGGGTCTGACGTGAAGAAAAGGGAATGTCAGCACGTGTCATTTGAATATATGGAGAACCTCTTCATCACAACAGTTAAAGCTGCAGGAGCCCTGCCCTCTTTTAAATCTGGTCACTCTAGTATAGCTCCTGCAGCTTTAACTGCTGTGATGAAGAGGGAATTTCACCAGGTTCTCCATATATACAAATGACACCTGCTGAAACTCCCTTTTCTATGCAACTGTTAAAGATACAGGAGCCCGGTCCTCCTTTCCACATGGTCACACTAGGTTAGTGGAGCACCTGAGTCCTCCAACTGCTCCGCCCCATATCCCAGAAGTCTTTGCATTAGTAGCCCGTGCTGTAGTGCCAGCCCTTTTAGCGTGGACTAGCATGTACACTTACGTTTCTATGGGGAAATCCTCCGTTCGTCTCGTGGTTCATGGCCTGTCATGCTCGCGGCCATTTTGAGTGTGTCTGCTGTGCCGGCTAATGCCATCCGCCATGTTGGTGAGTCCTCTTTATAGTACAGCTCCAGCGGCCATTTTGAGTGTGTCTGCTGTGCCGGCTAATGCCATCCGCCATGTTGGTGAGTCCTCTTTATAGCACAGCTCCAGCGGCCATTTTGAGTGTGTCTGCTGTGCCGGCTAATGCCATCCGCCATGTTGGTGAGTCCTCTTTATAGTACAGCTCCAGCGGCCATTTTGAGTGTGTCGGCCATTAGAATAAGCGGGCCAAAGCAAGCAAACGGGACGCCTCATCAACAAGCGACAACAAAGGGAAGAAGTGCCGGGCAATGAGGAAGCAAATGTGAGTTTAACACGCGCCTGTTAAATCGGACGTAACAGCATCAAAATCTTTGCCGACTATGCAAAATGGTGGCCTCTGCACACGCTTAGGCAAAGCAGCCGTCTGGAGCAGTGAAATTGCCCGCAGTATAGAGCAGCCATGGCAATTCTGGCCACTCTATACTTGAGGCTCTATTATTTCAGCATGTTAACCACAGACACGTGTCAGGTGACACTTTTAGCCATGCTTAGCGCTGCTAACCACGTTGCATAATGCCAAGTTTGAAGCATATGGGTTCATCGCCTGATGTTCAGGAGGTTTTTTTAAAAAAATTAAAATATGCTGTCATTTTTAAAAGTAAAGACATGTAGCTTGGCACCATGGTAGGCCCTTAGTAGGGGTTTAGGCATGCCAAGTTTGAAGCATATGGGTTCATCCGCTGATTTTTCGGTGTTTTTTTTAAAATCTCAAACCTCGTTGAGGACTAGAAGCTTGAGAAGGAAGTTTCCCCAAAAAGAAATGAAATTACAGATACAGACACAAAAATTAGCACCATGGTAGAGCTTCAGTAGGGGTTTAGGCATGCCAGGTTTGAAGCCTATTTGTTCATCCTCTGATTTTTAGGATTTTTTTTTTTTTGAGTGAGGTTTTTCTTGTTAAAATATATATACTCTGTCATTTTTAAAGGTGAAGACATGTAACTTGGCAACATGGTAGGTCCTTAGCAGGGCTTTAGGTATGCCAGGTTTGAAGCGTATGGGTTCATCCCCAGTTTTTTAGGACTTTTTTAAAATTCTCCAACCTTGTTGAGGACTAGAGGCTTGAGAAGTTTCCCCCAAAGGGAAGGAAATTACTGAAACAGACATAAAAATTAGCACTATGGTAGGTCCTATGTAGGGCGTTAGGGATGCCAAGTTTGAAGCATATGGATTCATCCCCTGATTTTCAGGATTTTTTTTTAAAAAATAGTTTTTAAAATTATTTTTTGAAAATACGCTGTTATTTTTAGAGATAAAGACATGTAACTTGGAAACATGGTAGGTCTTTAGTAGGGATTTAGGTTTACCAAGTTTGAAGCATATTGGTTTATCCCCAGATTTTTAGGAGTTCTTTAAAATTCTCAAACCTCGTTGAGGACTAGAAGCTTGAGAAGGAAGTTTCCCAAAAAAGAAATGAAATTACAGATACAGACACAAAAATTAGCACCATGGTAGAGCTTCAGTAGGGGTTTAGGCATGCCAGGTTTGAAGCCTATTTGTTCATCCTCTGATTTTTAGGAATTTTTAAAGAGTTTTTAAATTTATTTTTTTAGAAATACGCTGCCATTTTTAAAGGTACAGACTTGTAACTTGGCACTATGGTAGGTCCTAAGTAGAGATTTAGGTATGTGAAGTTTGAAGCAGATGGGTTCATCGCCTGATTTTTAGGAGTTCTTTAAAATTCTCAACCCTTGTTGAGAACTAGAAGCTTGAAAATGTACCAAAAAAGAAATGAAATTACAGGTACAGGCATAAAAAATATTTATTTATTTAAGCATTTTTATGCCGCCATTCAGCCAAAAAAGGCTCTCACGGTGGCTTACAAAAGTATTTCTTGAAAAGTCCCTGCCCACAGGCTTACAATTAGCACCATGGTAGGCCCTAAGCAGGGCTTTAGGTATGCCACCTTTGAAGCATATGGGTTCATCCCCAGATTTTCAGTTTTTTAAAAAATTCTGTAACCTCGTTGAGGACTAGAGGCTTGAGAAGTTTTCCCAAAAGGGAAGGAAATTACTTAAACAAACATAAAAATTAGCACCATGGTAGGTCCTAAGTAGGGATTTAGGTATGCCAAATTTGAAGCACATGGGTTCATCCCCTGAATTGTTCAGGCTACACCAGTTGAGTCACATTCAGGCAGTTTGTGACGGTATCTGGAACTGCGGCTTTGCCTTGTGGGAAAGTCAGATGTCTCATCATTTTGAGACCAGCATGCAGCTACAACCCCCACGAAAGAGGGACGGTGGGTGTGCAATTCCCCTGAGTTACGCCCATCGTGGTTCAGCGCATGGCCAACCATTTCGACAAGGACGGCACAGCTCTAAAGAACGAGGCAGTGTCAATGATGCTCTCCATGACGCATAACCAGCCCCACTAGCCCTACTTGGGAAGGGTTTTGCCTTTAGCCTGCGGAGTTTGGGGTTGCCTGGTCTTGGGGTCTGACGTGAAGAAAAGGGAATGTCAGCACGTGTCATTTGAATATATGGAGAACCTCTTCATCACAACAGTTAAAGCTGCAGGAGCCCTGCCCTCTTTTAAATCTGGTCACTCTAGTATAGCTCCTGCAGCTTTAACTGCTGTGATGAAGAGGGAATTTCACCAGGTTCTCCATATATACAAATGACACCTGCTGAAACTCCCTTTTCTATGCAACTGTTAAAGATACAGGAGCCCGGTCCTCCTTTCCACATGGTCACACTAGGTTAGTGGAGCACCTGAGTCCTCCAACTGCTCCGCCCCATATCCCAGAAGTCTTTGCATTAGTAGCCCGTGCTGTAGTGCCAGCCCTTTTAGCGTGGACTAGCATGTACACTTACGTTTCTATGGGGAAATCCTCCGTTCGTCTCGTGGTTCATGGCCTGTCATGCTCGCGGCCATTTTGAGTGTGTCTGCTGTGCCGGCTAATGCCATCCGCCATGTTGGTGAGTCCTCTTTATAGTACAGCTCCAGCGGCCATTTTGAGTGTGTCGGCCATTGGAATAAGCGGGCCAAAGCAAGCAAACGGGACGCCTCATCAACAAGCGACAACAAAGGGAAGAAGTGCCGGGCAATGAGGAAGCAAATGTGAGTTTAACACGCGCCTGTTAAATCGGACGTAACAGCATCAAAATCTTTGCCGACTATGCAAAATGGTGGCCTCTGCAGACGCTTAGGCAAAGCAGCCGTCTGGAGCAGTGAAATTGCCCGCAGTATAGAGCAGCCATGGCAATTCTGGCCACTCTATACTTGAGGCTCTATTATTTCAGCATGTTAACCACAGACACGTGTCAGGTGACACTTTTAGCCATTATTATTATTATTATTATTATTATTATTAATTTATTATTTATTATTATTATTATTATTAATTTATATAGCACCATCAATGTACATGGTGCTGTACAGAATAAAACAGTAAATAGCAAGACCCTGCCGTATAGGCTTACATTCTAATAAAATCATAATAAAACAATAAGGAGGGGAAGAGAATGCAAACAGGCACTGGGTAGGGTAAACAGGCACTGGGTAGGGTAAAACTTACAGTGCTGCTAACCACGTTGCATAATGCCAAGTTTGAAGCATATGGGTTCATCGCCTGATGTTCAGGAGGTTTTTTTAAAAAAAATTAAAATATGCTGTCATTTTTAAAGGTAAAGACATGTAGCTTGGCACCATGGTAGGCCCTTAGTAGGGGTTTAGGCATGCCAAGTTTGAAGCATATGGGTTCATCCGCTGATTTTTAGGAGTTTTTTAAAAAAATCTCAAACCTTGTTGAGAACTAGAAGCTTGAGAAGGAAGTTTCCCAAAAAAAGAAATGAAATTACAGATACAGACACAAAAATTAGCACCATGGTAGAGCTTCAGTAGGGGTTTAGGCATGCCAGCTTTGAAGCCTATGAGTTCATCCTCTGATTTTTAGGATTTTTTTTTTGAGTGAGGTTTTTCTTGTTAAAATATATATATTGAATACTCTGTCATTTTTAAAGGTGAAGACATGTAACTTGGCAACATGGTAGGTCCTTAGCAGGGCTTTAGGTATGCCAGGTTTGAAGCGTATGGGTTCATCCCCAGTTTTTTAGGACTTTTTTAAAATTCTCCAACCTTGTTGAGGACTAGAGGCTTAAGACGTTTCCCCCAAAGGAAGGAAATTTGTGAAACAGACATAAAAATTAGCACTATGGTAGGTCCTATGTAAGGCGTTAGGGATGCCAAGTTTGAAGTATATGGATTCATCCCCTGATTTTCAGGATTTTTTTTAAAAAAAATGAGTTTTTTTTTTTTAAAAAAATTAATACGCTGTTATTTTTAGAGATAAAGACATGTAACTTGGAAACATGGTAGGTCTTTAGTAGGGATTTAGGTTTACCAAGTTTGAAGCATATTGGTTTATCCCCAGATTTTTAGGAGTTCTTTAAAATTCTCAAACCTCGTTGAGGACTAGAAGTTTGAGAAGGAAGTTTCCCAAAAAAGAAATGAAATTACAGATACAGACACAAAAATTAGCACCATGGTAGAGCTTCAGTAGGGGTTTAGGCATGTCAGGTTTGAAGCCTATTTGTTCATCCTCTGATTTTTAGGAATTTTTAAAAGTTTGAGTTTTTAAATTTATTTTTTTAGAAATACGCTGCCATTTTTAAAGGTACAGACATGTAACTTGGCACTATGGTAGGTCCTAAGTAGAGATTTAGGTATGTCAAGTTTGAAGCAGATGGGTTCATTGCCTGATTTTTAGGAGTTCTTTAAAATTCTCAACCCTTGTTGAGAACTAGAAGCTTGAAAATGTACCAAAAAAGAAATGAAATTACAGGTACAGGCATAAAAAATATTTATTTATTTATTTATTTAAGCTTTTTTATGCCGCCATTCAGCCAAAAAAGGCTCTCACGGTGGCTTACAAAAGTATTTCTTGAAAAGTCCCTGCCCACAGGCTTACAATTAGCACCATGGTAGGCCCTAAGCAGGGCTTTAGGTATGCCACCTTTGAAGCATATGGGTTCATCCCCAGAATTTCAGTTTTTTAAAAAATTCTGTAACCTCGTTGAGGACTAGAGGCTTGAGAAGTTTTCCCAAAAGGGAAGGAAATTACTTAAACAAACATAAAAATTAGCACCATGGTAGGTCCTAAGTAGGGATTTAGGTATGCCAAATTTGAAGCACATGGGTTCATCCCCTGAATTGCTCAGGCCACACCAGTTGAGTCACCGTGAGGCAGTTTGTGACGGCATCTAGAACTGTGGCTTTGCCTTGTGGGAAAGTCAGATGTCTCATCACTTTGAGACCAGCATGCAGCTACAACCCCCACGAAAGAGGGACGGTGGGTGTGCAATTCCCCTGAGTTACGCCCATCGTGGTTCAGCGCATGGCCAACCATTTCGACAAGGACGGCACAGCCCTAAAGAACGAGGCAGTGTCAATGATGCTCCCCATGACGCATAACCAGCCCCACTAGCCCTACTTGGGAAGGGTTTTGCCTTTAGCCTGCGGAGTTTGGGGTTGCCTGGTCTTGGGGTCTGACGTGAGGATTTTGGGCTTTAGCATTCTGCTCAAGATCTCCACGCAACCCCATCACCCCTCGTTCCACAGCTCCGTTCCCTCGGTATTAAGCTGCAACCTGAGAGAGATGGGGAGGAATGTAGGCCTGATTCTGGGGTGCCATAACTGGGCCTCGGGCCTCTCCTGAACTTGTGCAGACTCCTACCGCCTGTGCTATTTGTGGCAGCTGTACTGCCTGCTGGCCATTAATGTCTCTGGATACTCTTTAGAACCTTGCACTGCATTGCAGGGTTGTTGTAAATCCCCATTTCAGCCTCAAGCCAGATCTGCACTGAGCAGGAAATGATACTTTGAAAGCGGTTTGAAAATGGTATATGGAGCGTGTCCTGGGCCCCATCAGTTGTCAATACCGTTTTAAACAGTTACAAAGCAGTAGTGTAAGGGAACAATTCTATGCTCCCTAGACAGCGTCTGGGGGGGCCACAGGAGATTGAGGATTCCAGGATCGTGGAAGGCAGCACTCTGACCTCAGATCTGGGAATCAGTCTTCTGCCCCCCCCCCCCACCTTCCTCCTCCTTGCAGCCAACACAGAAAGAACCATGACTGATGCCTCTCCGAGGTCAGGAACTCCTCAAGTGGGCAGGGCAGAAGGGAGGGGATTGGGGAGGCCAGGATGGGTGTTATCCTGAGGCTTTTCCAGCCTCCTTCCCACCCCCTCCAAAGCTTCCCAGCTAGACAGGCAAACAAGCTGATCTCATGAAAGGGCTGAGCGGGAGGAGAGGGAGGCGGAGATTGCTCCCGCCATGTCTCTGGCCCTCCATGGGATACTTGTGAGCTTCCACATTCAGAGGCTTCCGAACATTGAGGGTGGAACGGATGGGATGGTGCCTTAGCATGACTTTGGACCCCTGAACAAAGGCATAGAATTGAATCCGTTCAAACCAGGCAAAAATTGTTGTTGTTGTTGTTGTTGTTGTTGTTGTTGTTATTATTATTATTATTATTATTATTATTATTATTATTATTACTATTATTCCACTTTTCTTCCTCTTGCAAAGAACCCAAGACAGCTCACATAGTCCTCCTCCTCCTCTCCATTTTATCCTCACTACAACCCTGTGAGGTAGGTCAGGCTGAGAGTCAGGGACTGGCCCAAACTTAGCCTGTGAGTTTCATGCCCGAGTGGGGAAACCAGATCTCCTGAGTCCCAGCCCAACACTCTAGCCGCTACACCACACTGCCTCAATGCCCCTTGAAAAGACGTTGGAATCTCAGCTGAAATGTCCAGCCTTAATGGCAGTGAGGGAAGACGTCGTTCTTTCTGCAATCCGGAAGACATTCATGGCATTAGTGGGGAAGTTAACACCTTGTCTGAGTGTTCAGAGCGCAAGTAGTAGATTCTGTGCATGGAAATACTTCATAAAACTATATGCAATATAAAAGAAAACTTTGGAAGTGGTTTAAGCTGGTTCAGAATGCCAATCAAGTAAATATCCCTGCCCTCTTTTAGACATAAGTAATAATGATTTATAAACTGATAAAATATGAGGAGGAGGCTTTTATTAAGGAAGGCTGTATAGAGTCAGCAGGAGCATTGCTCGTGATCTCACTATCAGGCGGTGACTGATAGGGAGGGTCATTCCTCACAAGAACTGGACTGCCGTGTTACACGAACAACGTGGGAGGACTTTTGGGGGCAACAGTCCAAGGATTTTGAACGGACTGACTTGCTCCCTCCATTGCAGGCCAATGGCCGTCTGTGATAGCAGATGGAATTAAGTCACTCATTGTGCCAGTGAAAAGCAACGCAGCCCAGCGTATCCCCGCCCCCCCCCCGCATTAATTAAAAGTCGTTGTTGAATGGTGGGCACCAGTACTGGCATCACACTTTATTTATACTGAAGTGTTCCTGAAAAGTCCCAACAGAGTGGAGGGGGCAATATTGGTCCCCATATATAAAATGGGGGGAGAAGAGAAAATCCAGCTGGCTATAGACCTAGGCCGGATCTACACTATTGCTTTAAAGCGCTTTATAACAGTTTTATAGTGCTTTAAAGCAGTTAAAGTGCTTTATAACTGTTATAAAGTGCTTTAAAGCAGTAGTGTAGATCTGGCCCTAGTCTCCTGGATTTGTTGGAAACAGCTGATTCTGACAAGACCAAGCCATCTGTCTTAAGACAATCATAGAATCATAGAATAGCAGAGTTGGAAGGGGCCTACAAGGCCATCAAGTCCAACCCCCTGCTCAAGGCAGGAATCCACCCTAAAGCATCCCTGACAGATGGTTGTCCAGCTGCCTCTTGAATGCCTCTAGTGTGGGAGAGCCCACAACCTCCCTAGGTAGCTGATTCCATTGTCGCACTGCTCTAACAGTCAGGAAGTTTTTCCTGATGTCCAGCCGGAATCTGGCTTCCTTTAACTTGAGCCTGTTATTCCGTGTCCTGCACTCTTGGAGGATCGAGAAGAGATCCTGGCCCTCCTCTGTGTGACAACCTTTTAAGTATTTGAAGAGTGCTATCATGTCTCCCCTCAATCTTCTCTTCTCCAGGCTAAACATGCCCAGTTCTTTCAGTCTCTCTTCATAGGGCTTTGTTTCTAGACCTCTGATCATCCTGGTTGCCCTCTTCTGAACACGCTCCAGCTTGTCTGCGTCCTTCTTGAATTGTGGAGCCCAGAACTGGACGCAATACTCTAGATGAGGCCTAACCAGGGCCGAATAGAGAGGAACCAGTACCTCACGTGATTTGGAAACTATACTTCTATTAATGCAGCCCAAAATAGCATTTGCCTTTCTTGCAGCCATATCACAGTTGGCTCATATTCAGCTTGTGATCTACAACAATTCCAAGATCTTTCTCGTTTGTAGTATTGCTGAGCCAGGTGTCCCCCATCTTGTAACTGTGCATTTGGTTTCTATTCCCTAAATGTAGAACTTGGCATTTATCCCTATTAAATTTCATTCTGTTGTTTTCAGCCCAGCACTCCAGCCTATCAAGATCACTTTGAAGTTTGTTTCTGTCTTCCAGGGTATTAGCTATCCCACCCAATTTTGTGTCATCTGCAAATTTGATCAGCGTTCCCTGCACCTCCTCGTCCAAATCATTAATAAAAATGTTGAAGAGCACTGGGCCCAGAACTGAGCCCTGCGGCACCCCACTCGTTGCCTCTCCCCAGTTTGAGAAGGTTCCATTGATATGTACTCTTTGAGTCCGATTCTGTAGCCAACTGTGGATCCACCTAATCGTTGTTCCATCTAGCCCACTTTTAGCTAGTTTGTTAATCAGAATGTCATGTGGTACTTTGTCAAAAGCTTTGCTGAAGTCAAGATATATGACATCCACAGCATTCCCACAGTCCACAAGGGAGGTTATCCTATCAAAAAATGAGATCAAATTAGTCTGACAGGATTTGTTCCTGACAAATCCATGTTGGCTTCTAGTGATCACTGCATTGATTTCAAGGTGTTTACAGATTGACTTCTTTATAATCTGCTCCAGAATTTTCCCAGGGATGGAAGTCAGACTGACTGGTCTGTAGTTCCCAGGTTCCTCCTTTTTGCCCTTTTTGAAGATAGGGACAACGTTAGCCCTCCTCCAGTCGTCCTGCACCTCACCCGTCTTCCATGATTTTGCAAAGATAATAGACAAAGGTTCTGAGAGTTCTTCCGCTAGCTCCTTCATTACTCTTGGATGCAGTTCATCGGGCCCTGGAGATTTGAACTCATTCAAGGAAATTAGGTGTTCTTTGAGCATTTGTTTATCAATCTCAAACTGCAATTCTGCCCCATCAAATTCTGCTTCACTTTTTCCAGGGGGGTCATAGACCCGCTTTTGGGAGAAGACCGAGGCAAAGTAGGAATTGAGCACTTCAGCCTTTTCTTTGTCATCTGTTATCAATTTACCATCCTCATTAAGCAGTTGAACCACTATTTTTGGTTCAATGTAAGAGGTGTTATGATGAAATGCAAATGACAGGTGTTTAATGATAAGTAACTCAGAATTTGAAAATGTAAATAAGTAAAAAGTCGTAAAATTGTATGAAAGGGAAGGTACAGGCTCATGATCAACCAGATTCCTGTCGCAAGGAGTCTTGGGCCCCCTGAAAGAGTAACAAGTGTTGTATAGCATGAGAAACGTGGGCTTCCGGATGCACGTCATCAGCTGAATGAAGTGTCACCCTCAGATAGCAGTTCCTGGACTCACTCATCAGGCAGCTGAATTCCATTCATTCAGGTCTGCATAGGGACTCCTGCAGATATTAACACCATCACCTTAGCAGTGCTGAAGAAATGACCACCGATCACTGCTGTTGCGAAGGGTTGCTGTGCTTGTGATGTCGGTGACTGCGTTGAATAATCAATGCAGCACCACTGCACAGCCACTGCAGGGCAAAGAAGACGTATAGACAGCTAGGCTTATGGCTCATGGGGGAGTGGGGGTGGGGAAGAAGGCCCCCTTCACCCCCCTGTGGTTGCCCATGGTGTTCACTGCCTATATCACAATCCCATCCAGTCCAGAGCCGGATTCTCCACAATGCCGGAGTTCTAGCAGCCGTGGTGACGCAGGATTCCAACCCCGAGAGACCGTTGGTTTCTTGAGAGCAGTGTGGCCGATTAGTGTGGGAGTGTGGCGGATTGGCGTGGGAGTGCGGTTGTTTAGCGCTAGCAGTACTTATTGTTCATTTTTCTTACTAATTCTAAAGTTAAAGTTTAATATTTTAATAGGTTAATAGTTGAGGACTTCATAGTTTAATAGTTTAGCCTTCCCTTCCCTGCCCTCCCCTCCCCTCCCCCCATCCCAGAGAGCGGACCCCCTTCCCCCTCCCCACACCATCTTCCACCCACCGCTGTCCGCGATGAGCAGCAACAGCAACCCAGCGCGGCACAAGGTAAGAAGGGTCCCATCTTGGTGGTTTAAGTTTTTTATTTCCCCCCAACAACATCCAAGCAAACATCACACATGGTGCATACAAACAAGGGTATACATATCACAACTACAATGACACTAAAAACACGTAAGGGTGAGGGTAAAGTATATTTTTCTTTTGCCCTCTTCATGCCAAAAATGCGGATTAATTTCTTCATTACCCTTTATAGATCCAATTCAATTTTTCTTATAATCTTATAATTTATCTAAATCTCCTACATTGGATTCACAGAGTCATGCTTCTTTCTGTTGGATCCTGGATTGGATCCTGGTTTTTATTTTTCCACTGTTTTTACAATTACCTGAGGACCTGGAAGAAGTGAGGAGTCAGCAGAACACAATCACTTAAAGGTCAACATTTCAGCTGGACACTTATTGAGTTGTTGAATTATTGTGGGGAATGTGTTTCCAGTAATTAATCAATTAGTGATTGCATCAGTGTACAGGTCTGCCTATATAAGTAGCTGTGTTTTGCATGTTTGTTATTCCCTCATCTTACCCCAACTTGATGTATGCTGTATTGATGAATCATCTGTGAGTATTTGTATATGTGCTGCCATAACTAAATTATTACAAGTGTCAGTAAAGGATTTGCTTTTAACTTACAAGGAATCCTTTGCCTCATTGGTCTTTGCTGCGTCCTAAACTGAGAGCCGCTGCTGCTACTACTGCTAGTCACTGGTTCAGCCTGTGATTTTCCAACACTTTCCTTACTTTCCACACCTTAATACTAAAATCCACAAACAAATACATCC
This sequence comes from Elgaria multicarinata webbii, assembly GCF_023053635.1. Classification (NCBI taxonomy): domain Eukaryota; kingdom Metazoa; phylum Chordata; class Lepidosauria; order Squamata; family Anguidae; genus Elgaria; species Elgaria multicarinata. Next base: position 121,912 of record NC_086181.1, on the reverse strand, counting down.
TTTTTCTCAGTCTCTTTCAAATATTCTATCAAAGGTTTCCATTCCAACGTAAACATAGCTGTTGACCTTTCTCTCATTATTGCTGTAAGTTTTTCCATCTCTGCAAGTTCCAACATCTTCAACATCCATTCATTCATTGTTGGTGTTATTTCATTTTTCCAGTTCTGTGTGAATAGCCATCTTGCTGCCGTCACCATATACAAAAACAACATTCCCCCCTTCTCCTTTATTTGTTAGAAAGCTTCTGGTTTCATTTCTATGTTTGTCTTTAATATTTTTTTGGATTAAGGAGTGTATTTGAGTCTTGGCTTTTTTACAAGTCCACCAAAGATGATAAAAGCCAAGGTTCCTTTGTCTTTTTTACATTTCCAACATTTACTTGAAGCCCCTATAAACATTTCAGCTAATTTTACAGGTGACATATGCCATCTGTACATCATCTTATAAAAATTCTCTTTAAGATTTGCACATCGTGCAAATCTTAAACCCTTTCTCCACACATTTCCCCATTCTTCCATTAAGATATTATGCCCAATATTTTGTGCCCATTTTGTCATACAGTCTTTTTCTTGTTCATCTTCTGTCTCATATCGTAACAACAATTTAGGGTCCCATCTTGGGAAGTGTCAGCTGGTGGCCCTGGAGAGAGAGGGCCAGCAGGGAATCGGGGCTTTGCTTCTCCCACAGGCATTGGGTTTTTTATTTATTTTTCCAGTATATATATAAACAAATGTTCATAAATAAATGAATGTGCATTATACAGTAACCTTTTTACCACCCAAAGTTATAAGCGTAATTACTTTCCATTTCAGGTTTTATCTTTTAGCCGTTTTAGCCTGTTCCCTCCCTCCAGCCTGGTACATTTCTCATAAATTGTCCCATTTCTTTTTCTGGGATGTTATATCACTTCTGTTTATCTCTTCCTTTATTGCATTGATAGTTATTTACTAACATTACTTCTTTTCAGGAGTCACAGAGTGTCCTATAGGCCTCTGCCAGAGTTGTTCTGTTCATTTCTTTCTTCATATTTTCTATATATTTTTGCCAATCTCTCTTAAAGTTATATTTTTGTTTTAGTCCTCTTTGTAATGGTAATTTCTTTGTCCATTTTTCAGTAATTGCTATTTCCCAAATTTTCCTTTTCCATATATCTACTGTTAGCATCTTTGCTGTTTTCTAGTTACTTGCTCTTAATTGCCCTGCAGCTGTCAGCATAATCCAATAAATGGTTTTTCTTTTATCTCTTTATTTTCTTTGATAAAAAATATTTAATAGTGGCAGTTATATATATATTAGCAGTATTTTCCCCCAATCCCTCTAAAGAACCTGTCCCAAAATTTCTTTACGTTCCCACAGTCCCACCACATATGTATTGGAGTTCCATTCTCCTTACATCCTCTCCAGCAGGAAGGTATCAAGGTCTTGTTAATTTTTGCCAGCCTAACTGGTGTCCAATACCATTTCTGGATTCATTTTAAAGTGCCTTCTTTTATTCTTGTGGATGTTGCTTTGAATAGGGCTGTGCACAGACCCCCCAATCCACTCGGGATCCCAATCTGCAACTTTCAAATTGGATGCACTCTGCTTTGGGATGATCTGCCTCCGCTCCGCTCCGTGGCAGATCTGGATCCAGATCTCCGCTTCCCCCCCCATAGACTTGCATTGAAAATGTCAAACACCTAAAACTTTTTTAGTTTTCAATTATTATTATTATTATTATTATTTATTTATTTATATAGCACCATCAATGTACATGGTGCTGTACAGAGTAAAACAATAAATAGCAAGACCCTGCCGCATAGGCTTACATTCTAATTTCAAGTTAGAAACATGAAAATGGGCACCAGGAGAGCTTCTAAATAGATCCTTAATCATGCCCATTTTGAAGGAAATCCGATGATGCCCTGATTTTTAGCGAATTTTTAACATTTTAACCGTCAACTATAACCCCAGTGTACAAAACTGCATACATCCACACCATTTTTCAAGTTAGAAACATCAAAATGGGCACCATGATAGCTTCTAAATAGATCCTTAGTCATGACCATTTTGAAGAAAATCACATCGTGCCCTGATTTTTGGGGAATATTTAAAAGATCCCCCCATTTACAGAAATGCAGTTATCGCCGTCATTTTTCCAGATACACACATGCAACTGGTCACCATGAGAGCTTCCACATAGGTCCTTAGTCATGGCCACTTTGAAAGAAATCAGATCCTGCCCTGATTTTTGGGGAATTTTTAAAGTTAAACCTAAATCAGAATCTTCCTCTCAGGTTAACCACGTTAAAAATTAACACAGGGAACTTTAAGATAGAAAATTATTAAACTGGGTGAGCGTACAGCGTACTGTTCATGGGATAAACAACTCAGACCTTGCGTTGCCCCGCTTGGGTCACAATACTTCTAAAAAGTGCATTTCTTTCATGCCATCCACTCATTCCAAAATGCTATAACACGTTGTTTTTCAAGACGCTGCAATGCACACACATCAAACAGAGATGCCATTGAATAGACGATCCTTTCAGGCTCTGCCACAATTCACACACTCCAGGATATGCCCTGCCAATAATTGTAAAAACAAAGAAGGACAATTGCCCTGAGTCAAAGCAAGACACGCACAAACCGGCCCTCTGAGGTGGGCACAGAGGAGGAGAGGCAGCAGCAGACAACTCTGCAGGTACAAGTCAGTGAGCCAGGGATTGTTTTCCAGGCCATTCAAAGGCAGAAACACAAACCGGCCCTGTGAGGCGGGAACAGCACAGAGAGATGCCTTTTCATCCCATAAACAATAGGAGGCTAGCAGGACAGCAGTAAAGCCTTGTGCTCCTTGCTTCAGAGTTGATTGGCTACACAGCCATTATCAAATAATAATAATAATAATAATAATAATAATAATAATAATAATAATAATTAATAATAATAACAACAACAACAACTATTATTACTATAGAACAAAAAGGCTGTTTGACTATTACCAGTATTGGAGCGGACGTGCCCAGTGTCCTGGAGGAAACAGCGGCTGGTCCTGTCTAGGTGCCTGCCTTTGAGGAACCACATCACACATGAACTCGTGCAACTCATTGGTTCCCACTGCTTCCCCTTTGGAGGGTTCTGATGTTCCTCAACGGCAGTGGGCACTGGGCACGTCCACATGCTGTACAGGCCATCATCCATTTGCACCACTGCTATCCAGTTGTCCGCCAAGGTCATTGTGGGTACCTTGCAGTGCTGTGTTGCCTATCTTTTATTTTACTTTGTATATTATTTAAAACATAGGTGTGGTTTCTTTTACGTAAGGTTGTGTGAGTTTGCTCAGGCTACTGCTTCACCAATGCACTCAAAAGTGACAAAAGCCCTACAAAAAACAAAGAAAGAAAAGTTACTCAGTATTCCCTCCCCAACGTTGGGATTGGAGGATGCTATGCATGGGCTGATAACTTATCACGATTGCGAGATGAACCTGTCTGTCACTGCTGGGAAAAAAAGGTTCCCCCCTCCAGCTTTTACCCATTCAATAAAAAACAATTACAAGCAAAGCGCAAAATGAAAACTTCTGGAAATTGACACAAATGACCCCAAATGATCAATTTCTAAGCACAGTAAGTTTCAGGGATCTAGCTTTAAAAACAAAGAAGTTATAGGTGTTTCTTCGGCCAATGCAATCCTATGGGAAAATGTGGCCAAAATAGCGTTCTCTTCAGGAAAGAATGAAGAAATGTATCAATGCAGGATTCCTGCATTGAGCGGGGGGTGGACTCGATGGCCTTGTAGGCCCCTTCCAACTCTGCTATTCTATGATTCTATGAAAGGTGGGCTGTCAACATATTAATAGTGCCGTAATTGAGTTGGGATAGCCTCGCTATTTCATTTCCCTTACAGCTGTACTAGGGACTCTGTACTAGTCACCTTTATTTCATGGGTTGATGATGTCTGACTGGAAGGGAGTTATGGGATGCCCACTAAGGAACTTGGTCTTAGCCACAGAATCAATAGAGGAAGACCCCACACATGTAGCCGGGTTCTAATTCACTATTGTTCATTTCAAAAAGTAGAGCAGGACCTGGGACACACTTGATTCTGGTACCTGCAGATGGAGAAGTCCCAAACAGGTGTGGCTTCAGTTCATTACTGTGTGGCCCCCTTTTGTGTTCTATTAGAAGCCCCGTGGTTGACTGACGTCTTGTCAATTTAGAAATCAAGTGTGCATAATTCAGGACCTTTTGAAAATTCAGCTGAAACTCATTGATGCGAACTGAGCCAAACTGTCCCAATGGGCCACAGGAAGGCCCAGCCAGGAATGTGGGAGAATCAAATGAGTTGGGATTTCTAGGAAACTGACCTGCGAATTCCACAGAGGACTAACTTTTTAAAACCACGTGGATTCCATGAACTTTTTTCTTTTTTACTTTTCAGGGGGATTGGCGCTAAACCGCACTTCCACGAACGGGCCGTACTGATGCCCATAATTAGATCTATGCTAATGTGCATTAGTGAAAATGGGATGAAATTCTTGTAGTTCTTTCAGTGAATGGAAAACGGAACAAAGGACACCTGGGCAGGATCTACACTCCTGCTTTAAAGTAGGGATGTGCTCCGCTCCCCTTAGAATCAGAGAATCAGAAGCGAATTGGCCTGCTCCGCCTTGCCCAGAGGCGGAGTAGAAGCGAACCGGGGACCCTTAGAAGCATGGCGAAGAGAAGCGGCCATAGGAGAAGCGCTTCTCTTTTTGCAGAGCGATCCGCCTGCCATTTTGGATAATTTCGCCCATAGGATTGCATTGCGGAAAAGATTAAGGCATAACTGTGTTGTTTTTAAAGCTATCTTTCTGAAATTTCTTGTGCTTAGAGAGTTGTGGCTGGGGGTCATTTTGAGCCTACTCTCAGCGCTCTGCGGGGTGCAGTTTGCTTGCTATTTTTTTTTAAAAGCGAGTAAAAAAAGCGGGAGAGGTACCTTTTTGAAGTGCTGAGAGGCAGATTCAACTCCCAGTCATGATCACATGATCCCAATGTTGGAGGAGGGGATAGGAAAAATGGGATACTTAGTAACTTGGGATACTGGGAAACTTCTCTTTCTTAGTCTGAACGGACTTTTTCCAATGTTTTTTTCAAACTATATCCCCACCAAATGCACAAACACAACCTGAAATCATATACTAAGCAAATAAATAACAGATAGGAAGCGCAGCACTGTTACCCACCCTAACCTTGGTGAACAACTGAATAGATGTGGTGCAAGGGGATGAGGTCCCCTAAGGCATGTGGACGTGCCCAGTGCACACACTCTTCCACCCTGGAGGGTCATCAGAGCCCTCCAAAGAGTAGCCCAGTGGAGAGACTGAAGCTAATGCCTGTCATGACAGGTAGCTTCTTAAGACTGGTACTTACTTAGGGCCAGTCAAAAATTGGCATATTCCACTCCCCCTGGGCACATCCACGTTCCTCTTACTGGTAAAAGACAGACATAGCCTTTTTTAAAAAAATTCTTCTTGTTGTTTTTTCAGCAACACTGCTGCTTTTAATTCCACCCCTCCTTTGTTTATTTATTTATTCCATTTTATATTTACACCCCATAGCCCAAGCTCTCCTGGCTTTTCCTCTTCAGTGAAGTCAGGCAGGCTTTCATTGTGGTTCAACTCCTTATTGTTGTTGTTGTTGTTGTTGTTGTTGTTGTTATTGCTATTAATATTAATTAGTACTGCTATTATTAACGTTACTATTGTTGTTTAATAATGGCTGTGATCACAGTGCAGTCAATCAACTCTGAAGCAAGGATCACAAAGCTTTACTCTTATCCTCCTAGCCTCCTAGTTATGCGATGCAAAAGAAAAGGCATCTCTCTGTGTTGCTCCCGCCTCACAGGGATGGTTTGCATTACTGGCTTTGAAACTATCCTTTGCTCACTTCCTTGTGCCCCCAGAAATGTCTGCTGCCTGCCTGCCTTCCCCCCGGGGTGCTGCTGTGGTGGGGCATCTGCCGGGACTGATTCCCCCATACTAGATCTATAGCATATCTCTGCCTGGCTCTCTGCCTGCCTGTCCTCCTCCTCTATGACCGCCTCACAGGGATGGTTTGCAATGCGTTACTGCTGGCTTAGAAAGAAACAAGTCATCCTTTGCTCACTCCTTGCACCCACCTCACAGGGTTGGTTTGCAATGTGTTACTGCTGGCTTAGAAAGAAACAAGCCATCCTTTGCTCACTCCTTGCGCCCGCCCCACAGGGATGGTTTGCAATGCGTTACTGCTGGCTTAGAAAGAAACAAGCCATCCTTTGCTCACTCCTTGCGCCCGCCTCGCAGGGTTGGTTTGCACTTCGTTACTCCTGGCTTAGAAAGAAACAAGCCATCCTTTGCTCACTCCTTGCGCCCGCCTCGCAGTAATGGTTTGCAATGCATTACTGCTGGCTTAGAAAGAAACAAGCCATCCTTTGCTCACTCCTTGCGCCCGCCTCGGAGGGTTGGTTTGCAATGCGTTACTCCTGGCTTAGAAAGAAACAAGCCATCCTTTGCTCACTCCTTGCGCCCGCCTCGCAGGGTTGGTTTGCACTTCGTTACTCCTGGCTTAGAAAGAAACAAGCCATCCTTGCCGCACTTCCTTGTGCCTCCAGAAATGTCTGCTGCCTGCCTGCCTTCCCTCCCTCCTCCCCTGCCTGCCTCGCAGGGATGGTTTGTGTGTGTCTTGCTTTGACTCATGGGATAAATCCTTCCTGCGCTCTCTTAGAATTTTTGAAGTTCCAAATAAATTTTTCAAGTGTGGAAGAAGATTCATATTTAGGTATATCTACTCCCCAGTTCATGGTGTGTTGGGATTTCCTTTGAAATGGCCCCATTGAGCTGTCTGCAGCTTTAAATCCTAGAGATACTGGGGTGTCCGATTTTCAAAAATTCCCCCAAAATCAGGGGAGGCTTGGATTGGCTTGAGTCTTGGCATGCGTGTGTATACATGCATGAGGTGTCATGGTGCCTAACTTGAGGTTTCTAACATGAAAATTGATGGAGATATAGAAAGGCGTGTTTGAATTGGAGTTAGGGGTGCTGCATTGGAGGTTAAAGCCCCACCCCCCAAATCAGGGGATGATGGAATCTGCTTGAAACTTGCCATGAATGCGGATGTGCCTGCTTCCAAGTTTTTATCTGTCAAAATGTCGGAGAACAGTCCATGTCTGAAAATGGGGTGTCCGATTTTCAAAAAATCCCTAAAAATCAGGGGAGGCTTGGATTGGTTTGAGTCTTGGCATGCGTGTGTATACGTGCATGAGGTGTCATGGTGCCGAATTTGAGGTTTCTAACTTTAACAGAAAAAAAGTTGTAGGGTTTTTTGGATTTCAATGCAAGCCTAAGGGGGGGGGGAAGCAGAGCTCCGATCCGGATCCGGAGCTTCGCAGCAAACCGGAGCGGACTATAGGCGGAGCGAAGCAGACCCGATCCGGAAGTTCCGGATCTGGAAGAGAAGTGGATCGGGGGGGTCCGTGCACACCCCTACTTTAAAGCGCTTTATAACAGTTATACTGCGCTTTAACTGCATTAAAGTGCTATAAAACTGTTATAAAGCGCTTTAAAGCAGTAGTGTAGATCCAGCCCTGACCATCCACAAAATGTAGGCAGAAAGATTGGACAAAATCTGTTCATCCCTTGGCCCTGTGAATCCAGCCAGAATTGCAGGAGTCAGAAGCACAGCCAGGCCCTAGGTGGTCCACTGGAAATGGGCCAGTCTCCCCCAGGCAGACCATGATCTACCTCCCCCTCTCCCATTTCTCGAGGACACAAGTGGGCTGAGTTGAGTAGTCCATTCTTGTTTTCAGCTGGAATTCCAGTTTTACAAACATGTAGCTGAAGAGTTGGACCAATAAGAGAATTTGACCAATAAGAGAAAGGTGGCCAATGAATCCCCCAAATAAGGTTAAAAATGTCTGTATCTTATTTTCCACATTTGTTTACTACATTCACATTCAGGCCTTAGCTAGACCTAAGGTTTATCTCAGGAGCATCCCGGGGTCGTCCCTGCCTGCTCCCGGGATCCCCTCTGCGTCATTGACATGAACAGGGATGACCCCGGGACGATCCCGGGATAAACCTTAGGTCTAGCTAAGGCCTCAGTCTTTCTTCCAAATATCTTGTTGAGGCATAGATGGTTCTCTCCATCCCCTCCAACTTTCTAATTGAGTCTCAGACAAGCCCCTGAAGTAGGTTAGTTGGACAGGGTGGATGACTGGCCCCAGGTCAGGAGCGAAGACCAAAAAAGCAAGTTTAGAAAAATTTAAGCGAAGTAAATAAGGTTGCATGGATCTGCAGACTGGTGGGGAGGGGGCGGTGATAGAGATGGAGGAACGAAGATAGGAAATAGCATGAAGGGACAGTCTACAGTCGAGGGGAATGCGGACTGCCTGCCTGATCTCATTATTTCCTTCTCTTTAGACTGAAGGGAACCTCCCTTTCATAAAATCCAGGGAGTCAAGGAAGCGCAGAGGAGAGCCCTTAACAGAGGAAGAGGTAAGGTGATCAATTACCATGGTGTGCACTAGGTGCCTGAGGAGAAACTGGCCAGTGCTCCCGCAGGGGGAGAAATTGGCCAGTGCTCTTCCATTCTGCCCACCCTGTATCTCCCCTAAAATGTTGACACGTTCTCAGTCATCCTGGATTTGATCTGCCAGTTGTTGACCTGTTGGTGAACCTTTCTATTGCAGGCCCAGGGTGTCCCTGCGAAGCGGAGGCGTTTAGAGGAGAAAGAACCACAAGAACATAATTTGCCTGTAAGTCTCCCCAAATTCTGAACTTTCTTGTAGAGGTGGGAGGAAAAATCAGGGGCGTCCTTGGCAAGAGGAACCCCCTCAGAGACATAGGGTGCTTATAGGGGAGGTTTTTATTGCGCAATCGCACTGCCTTATTGTATGCTCATAGGAGTTTTAACATGGAACTATGTGCACTGCTTTCAGGAACAGAGTGAGCTCTTCCCATTGGCTTTTCAGCTTCTTCCGCAATGCTCTGCATTTGTTATCAAACCATCATGACTTCATTAATACTACTACTACTACTACTAATAATAATAATAATAATAATAATAACTTATTACACGCTTCTCCCTCTGGATCGAGGCAGGGAACAACACCAGACACAAAATAATACATGAAATTAGTTAAAAAATATATAAAACCAATACAATATTTATTATTATTATTATTATTATTATTATTATTATTATTAGTATTATTATTATTAGTATTATTATTTCTTACCCGCCTCTCCCTTTGCATCGAGGCTGGGAACAACATTAGTACAGGAATCAACAGGCCATTCCTGCAGCCGTACCATTGCTTCTTTTAACATGGTGGAAAACTCCCTTCCCTGAGAGATGCATTAATAATATGTTGTAGATATAATCTAACTGCATCTCCTCCCTGGGCGACCAGCGCAAAAGGACAGGGATCGAGAGGACAAGTGGTCTTCCTTACTCGTCCAAGCAGCTTGTCCACATTCTCAGTACTCACCAACTGGAACTCATCCCGTGTAATCCTACTCACAGAGTTGCTGGACACTTCGGCTTCAGCTTCTGTTATAACGACGGCATCTAAATTGGCTCTTATCCGAGAGATTTTATCTGTGAAATGATAGTAAAATAATACTCACAGTATTGCCTTTCTATTATTGAAAGTTACACCAGTTGTTAAAATGAAAAGTCTAGTGTGGAACATATATCCCGATAGGCTTGCCATACTAAGTTCACACCAGTGTCAGGGGTTAGGATAAACACCACCCAGGCATCTAGCTGTGGCAGAGTCATGGAATGCTGCATTCTGACCCCAGCACTGAGTTTAGGTTTAGGGGTTGATGATTCAGTGTCTTCCCCAGAATTCACATTTGTGCCTGAGTAGTGGAGCCTGTTGGCTAACTTGAGTTTTGAGGTTAAGACAGGTCAACAGAGGCGGAACTAAGGGGTTCTGGAGGCGGAACAATCTTTGAATCCCTGACAGCAATCAATGCAGACCACAGAAAGGGAGAACTGAGGCACATGAACATTAAGATTGCACAGACAAAGGACAGTGTGGGGACATTGTAGCCTCACAAATACACTTCTCTGCACCCACATTCTCTTGTCCCAGGGACAACTTCCATTCCACAGAGAATCATGAGTGAACAGTGGGATGGGGTGTGCAGGTGCGCCACACACCACAAAATCATGATGCTTCCCCTGCTAATGAGGATATCCTCAGAGCCACACAGCAAAGCCAGCTGAAGGCCAGGCTAAGCCCCAAAGTAACGGTCGGTAGTCAACCTCCTACTCGGCCCCCAATACTGAACACTCACACATTACGCGCGCGCGCGCGCACACACACACACACACACACACAGAGTCAATAATGTACAATAATAATGCAAAAACATATTTCACCACATATTTGAATGGAAATCATCTTCTTTGCTTTCCTGCAATCAAAAGACTGAAATTTCTTCCATGGTAGAAAACTCAAGTACAAACACAACCTTCTCCTTTTACAGTATGCAGTGCATAGACACAGAAAACATAAACGCATATTCACACACACACACACACACACACACACACACATGAAAGAGAGACATAAACTGACTCTGTGCCTCTTTCAGAAGCAACAGCCAAACAGGAGACACTGGATGGGGTCGCACTCCCTCTGAGAGATCAAGTTCCTCGTTTGGGGGTACTCTTATGTCCATCTCTGTCGCTGGAGGCTCAGAGTGCTTTTTACCAGCTTCAGCTGGATCACCAGCTACAGCCTGTCCTGGACAGGGATAGCTTGGCCACGGTGGTACAGGCATAGGTAACCTCAAGACTGGATTACTGCAATGTGCTCTATGTGGAGCTGCCCTTAAAGTTTCTCCGGAACTCAGCTGCTGTCCAGAGCTGATGCCTTCCAGCATGTAACTCCATGCTGAGGCAACTGCACTGGCTACCTATTCAGGCCAGGTATAAGGTTTGTGTACTAGTGTACAAAGCCTTAAATAACTTGGGACCAAGATACCTGAGAGAGCGCCTTCTCCCCATCAACCTGCCTGGTCACTGAGGTCATCCAAGGGCATGCGAGCCAGGCAAGGACAAGGCCACACAGTAAGGAGAAGCCCTGTGCATCAGCAGAGGCCCCTAATGATGGAAGCTCTGCACGCAACTCTTCTTCAGGTCCAATGTAACTTCCGGAGGGGAGCGGGACTCTCCCCAAGGACCAAACTCCTGGGAGGGTTCTCAGCTCCCTCTGTCATCAGAGCAGAGCGCTCGGAATAACTCCAGGTTTCTGTTCTGGGAACAAGGAGGCCCAGCTCAGCAGAGGGAGAGGCTCAGGACTGTCCCTCCCTCTGAGAAACCACCAAATCCCGACTAGAGTCTTTCGGTGCTTCGCCTCACGTGCGATGCAGCTTTCTCCAGGTGCCTGGGTCTTGCTGGGAGTTGTAATCCAGGACATCGGGAGGGCATCAGATTGGGGAAGTCAAATCAGAGGAGGATTCACTGTAGCTTACTGTACTCCCTATTCTTCCCTTTCCTTCAGGCACAACCATCGGTCTCTTCTCCTCCACAGCAAGCAGCCTGCGAGGGAAACAAGGTCAGTGGCCAGCGCAGGTTGTGTTTGCTGCAGGGTGGTGTTAAAGAGAGGGGGGATTCATATAACTGGCAAGTTTGCATGATGAATCAGGCTCTTTGGTTAGGAAATTTCATGCGGGATTGATCTGTTGACTGACTTGTTCCAGGAAACATCTGCCCCTAGCGTTGCACAAACCCAGGCAGTTGCAGCGGCCCTGATTGCCTTGCAAGTAAGTCTTCTTCAGCTCTAACATTGTTGGTGGATGGTGGAGGAGGGAGTCAGCGAAGGGCCAAGGAGCAAGGCCTCCTTCCATTTCTTAGTGCCAGCAGCAGCCCAGAGACCCCTTTTTCCCCGGGGAGGGGGGCTTTTCCTCAAGATGCAAATCAAAATGGGTGGTGAATTCACGGTGGATGTGAATGTAAACCCTTGGGATTTAATGGTTGCTCTTCTTTGCTTCACAGACTAAATGGACATCGTATGAAGGAACGTGGGCCACGGTGGTGGAGGAAAGTGAGGTCAGTGGCTCTTCTCTACTGGCTTTTTGGCTAAAGAGAGGAGACAATATATTAATTTCTTATTTATTATGCAGATGTTTATACCGCTTTCCAATAAAATGATCCAAGCGGTTTTCATAATAATAGATTTACAACAAAATACAATAAAACAGTCAAGATTGAAGAATGAAACTCTAACTGGCCGTGGTTTGGAGATGAGCAGGAAGCAGAAATTAGCAAAGTGATGTTTTTGGCTGCTCTATTTTGTGGCAGGTTTTCATGATTCATCAGGCTTTTGGGTCGAGAATTAGAACCTTTATGCCACTGACATCTACGTCACCTGTCTGACAATGTGGGATAGGGGAAATATGTACTCCTGCATAAGCTATGGGGTCTGTGGGTGGGAGGGTGGGTGTTTCCTCCCCTCTCCCTGGTCATTATGGCTCAGAAGGAAGCTGAGGTATTTCCAGGGGGGCGGGGGATTGATGAATGTGTTGGCCAAATGTGTTCCCTGACTTTCCCAAGGGCAGCCCCTAAGCCAAATGAACATACAGGTAGTGGAGCTTGAGTGGTGAAAGTTGGGAAGTGATCAATTATACTATAGACCAAAATAAAGTTTCTGCACTGGTATGTTCACAGGACTCGGGATCATCATGTCCATCTGCAAGGCCGTCTCCACCACCAAGTCTGGAAACATCAGGCGAGGCTACTGGGGCAGAGTCCTCACAGGTAAGATCACCTTCTCTGCCATCTCCTTTCCCTCCTCCATCTTCCCCAGAGTCAATAAATGAGAGGGAACACAGGCTGTTCAGAGGGAGAGGAGAGGAGAGGAACGAAGATAGGAAATAGCATGAAGGGACAGTCGAGGGGAATACGGACTGCCTGCCTGATCTCATTATTTCCTTCTCTTTAGACTGAAGGGAACCTCCCCGACATTAAATCAAGGAGCTCGAGGAAACGGAGAGGAGACCCACTAATCCTTACTGATGAAGAGGTGAGATGATCAATTACCATGGTGTGCACTAGGTGCCTCAGGAGAAATTAGCCAGTGCTCCTGCAGTGGCCTCTCTTCTGCCCACCCTGTATCTCCCCTAAAATGTTGTCTCATTCTCAGTCATCCTGGATTTGATCTGCCAGTTGTTGACCTGCTGGTGAACCTTTCTATTGCAGGCCCAGGGTGTCCCTGCGAAGCGGAGGCGTTTGGAGGAGAAAGAACCACAAGAACATAATTTGCCTGTAAGTCTCCCCAAATTCTGAACTTTCTTGTAGAGGTGGGAGGAAAAATCAGGTAGGAAGTCCCAAATCCCAGAATCCTGAAGCTGATTTTTACTCAGACCTTAGAAGATGTCCTTACTTTACATGCAACATGCAATTAAAAAACAAGTCAGTAGGTACTATTCAGAATGATTCTCAGCGGCCACAGACTCCGATGCATGGCATTTGCATGCATGAAGGTACCTGTGCTCTTTAGAGAAAAGGGGCGTCCTTGGCAAGAGGAACCCCCTCAGAGACATAGGGTCCTTATAGGGGAGGCTTTTATTGCGCAATCGCACTGCCTTATTGTATGCTCATAGGATGGAACTATGTGCACTGCTTTCAGGAACAGAGTGAGCTCTTCCCATTGGCTTTTCAGCTTCTTCCGCAATGCTCTGCATTTGTTATCAAACCATCATGACTTCATTAATACTACTACTACTACTACTACTAATAATAATAATAATAATAATAACTTATTACACGCTTCTCCCTCTGGATCGAGGCAGGGAACAACACCAGACACAAAATAATACATGAAATTAGTTAAAAAATATATAAAACCAATACAATATTTATTATTATTATTATTATTATTATTATTATTAGTAGTAGTAGTAGTAGTAGTAGTAGTATTTCTTACCCACCTCTCCCTTTGCATCGAGGCTGGGAACAACATTAGTACAGGAATCAACAGGCCATTCCAGCAGCTGTACCATTGCTTCTTTTAACATGGTGGAAAACTCCCTTCCCTGAGAGATGCATTAATAATATGTTGTAGATATAATCTAACTGCATCTCCTCCCTGGGCGACCAGCGCAAAAGGACAGGGATCGAGAGGAGAAGTTGTCTTCCTTACTCATCCAAGCAGCTTGTCCACATCCTCAGTACTCACCAAGTGAAACTGATCCCGTGTAATCCTACTCACAGAGTTGCTGGACACTTCGGCTTCAGCTTCTGTTATAACGACGGCATCTAAATTGGCTCTTATCCGAGAGATTTTATCTGTGAAATGATATTAAAATAATACTCACAGTATTGCCTTTCTATTATTGAAACTTACACCAGTTGTTAAAATAAAAAGTCTAGTGTGGAACATATATCCCGATAGGCTTGCCATACTAAGTTCACACCAGTGTCAGGGGTTAGGATAAACACCACCCAGGCATCTAGCTGTGGCAGAGTCATGGAATGCTGTATTCTGACCCCAGCACTGAGTTTATTTTTGGGGTTGATGATTCAGTGTCTTCCCCAGAATTCACATTTGTGCCTGAGTAGTGGAGGCTGGTGGCTAACTTGAGTTTTGAGGTTAGGACAGGTCAACAGAGGCGGAACTAAGGGGTCGTGGAGGCGGAACAATCTTTGAATCCCTGACACCAATCAATGCAGACCACAGAAAGGGTGAACTGAGGCACATGGACATTAAGGTTATCAGATTAGTTAACAGTATTAACAGGCGCCTGGGTCTTGCTGGGAGTTGTAATCCAGGACATCGGGAGGGCATCGGATTGGGGAAGTCAAATCAGAGGAGGATTCACTGCAGCTTACTGTACTCCCTATTCTTCCCTTTCCTTCAGGCACAACCATCGGTCTCTTCTCCTCCACAGCAAGCAGCCTGCTTGGGAAACAAGGTCAGTGGCCAGCGCAGGTTGTGTTTGCTGCAGGGTGGTGTTAAAGGGAGGGGGGATTCATATAACTGGGAAGTTTGCATGATGAATCAGGCTCTTTGGTTAGGAAATTTCATGCGGGATTGATCTGTTGACTGACTTGTTCCAGGAAACATCTGCCCCTAGCGGTGCACAATCCCAGGCCATTGCAGCAGCCCTGAGAGCCTTACAAGTAAGTCTTCTTCAGCTCTAACATTGCTGGTGGATGGTGGAGGAGGGAGTCAGCGAAGGGCCAAGGAGCAAGGCCTGAATGGGGGCGTTCTAGTGTAGGATGTGACGAGTGTCGGACTGGGTCCGGGAGTCCAGAGGACTCTCCCCTGACAACCCTCCGCCACTGGGCCCAGCTCCTTTGGGTGCAACTAGGTCACAAAGAAGCTCGCGCAGTGCCACGAGCAGGGGCGGGGCGGGGTGGCGTGGCAGGCAGCCGACGAAGGCAGAGGCTGAAGAAGTGCCTCCTTCCATTTCTTAGTGCCAGCAGCAGCCCAGAGACCCCTTTTTCCCCGGGGAGGGGGGGGCTTTTCCTCAAGATGCAAATCAAAATGGGTGGTGAATTCACGGTGGATGTGAATGTAAACCCTTGGGATTTAATGGTTGCTCTTCTTTGCTTCACAGAATAAATGGACATCATCTGAAGGGACTTGGGTGGAGGAAAGTGAGGTCAGTGGCTCTTCTCTACTGGCTGTTTGGCTAAAGAGAGGAGACAATATATTAATTTCTTGTTTATTATGCAAATTTTTATCCGCTTTCCAATGAAAAGATCCAAGCGGTTTGCATAATAATAGATTTACAGCAAAATACAATAAAACAGTCAAGATTGAAGAATTAAACTCTAACTGGCCATGGTTTGGAGATGAGCAGGAAGCAGAAATTAGCAAAGTGATGTTTTTGGCTGCTCTATTTTGTGGCAGGTTTTCATGATTCATCAGGCTGTTGGGCTGAGAATTAGAACCTTTATGCCATTGACATCTACGTCACCGGTCTGACAATGTGGGATAGGGGAAATATGTACTCCTGCATAAGCTATGGGGTCTGTGGGTGGGAGGGCGGGTGTTTCCTCCCCTCTCCCTGGTCATTATGGCTCAGAAGGAAGCTCAGGTATTTTCAGGGGGGCGGGGGATTGATTATTTTTTTTGCCAAATGTGTTCCCTGACTTTCCCAAGGGCAAAAGCCCCTAAGCCAAATGAACATACAGGTAGTGGAGCTTGAGTGGTGAAAGTTGGGAAGTGATCAATTATACTCTAGACCAAAATAAAGTTTCTGCACTGTTATGTTCACAGGACTCGGAATCATCATCGAACCGATCGCCGTCATCACCAGCGTCTCGTTCCCCACCATCTTCTCCTTCTCCATCCTCTTCTCCTTCTGCATCCTCATGCCCTTCACCAGCACCATCATCTCCTCCATTAAAACAGTCTCTTCCATCTTCTCCACCAAGAGCTGGGCCATCAACGGGACAACCATCTGCTCAGGTAAGATCACCTTCTCTGCCAGATGGTGATGCTTGGGGATAGTTGTTCCTCAAACAAAGAGCTATTGTCTGGTGTGCCACGAGGTGCCACAAGGCCCAAAGAACAAATCCCCCAACTTCTAGGGAGCCATACAGCTGGCCATTTGACTAGGAAGAGAGGATGGCCAATGAATCCTCCCAATATGCTTAAAATGGCTGTCTCTTATTTTCCACATTTATTTACTACATTAAGACTCAGTCTTTCCTCCCAATAACTTGATGGGGTATAGATGGTTCTCCCCTCCTCCTCCCCCTTCCCAGAACAGCCCCTGATGTAGGTTAGTCGGACAGGGTGGATGACTGGCCCCAGGTGAGGAGGGGAGGCCAAAAAGGTAAGTTTAGGACACTTTACGTGAACTAATTAAGGTTGCACGGATCTGCAGACTGGGGGGGGGATTTATAGAAATGGGGTACAAAGATAGGAAATAGCATGAAGGACAGTCCAAGGGAACGCGGACCGCCTGCCTGATTTCATGATTTCCTTCTATTTAGACCAAAGGGAACCTCCCGAAAGTCAGAAGGAAGGTGTCAAGAAAAAGGTGAGGAGCCCCTTTGAGCTACAAAGGGGAAGCAGTAAAGCAATCAATAGCCCTGTGCTCTCTGCTCACAACGCTCTTTGGCTCTTCCCAAACTCACCCCATGAATCGGTGGAAGCCCTTGAGGCCGACCCTGGGGCCCCCTGGGCTGCCATTGACAGGGAGGGGGAGGGAAATCCACAGTGTGGCCCCCTTCTGCAAGAGCCAGCAGGACGGTGACAAAGTGTGTCCAGGGCTATTGAAGGAGCAAGATGCCACGCTGCTGCTCTTTTCCGCACCCACCCAACTCCCTCCCACAAAAGGGTTGGGGGACACAGGGAGGCGGAAGCTGTGTCGGCCTTTGGGAAGGGGGATCGTTGGGCCCTTGGGCTCCCCTCCCAGGGGGGTCCGAATAGACAGAAAACCACGGAGGCCCCTCAGCAGTCATTACTAACTTTCCTCTCTCACACTTTTACTTTCAGAAGAGGAAGCCAAAAAATGAGGAGCCTGCCGAGAAAAGGTTTGGAATTTTCTTTTGCTTCTGCATTTCAGATGCGTTGAGGGAAAATGTCACAGTGGGGATGGGGTTCTGTGGTGTGGCCCCCTGGCCTGGCCATGTATATATAGAGAGGTAAGTGGCAGCTTGAAAGCCCGAACAAGACTCCTGTGGACTCTGATCCACCTCACAGGGCTGCTGTGGGAATCCCTGGAGAAGGGTGAATACGGGCTCAGGGCATGGCTTGAAGGCACTTCACGAAGGCCGCCAGCTGAAGCTAAGCAGCCCTGGGTCAGGTCAGTGCTGGGATCGGAGACCCCCGTGGAAATCCAAAGCACACCTCCCCCAGCCCCATGGCCTCGTTGTCAGTGGGGTGGCCCAAGTCTGTGGCTGGGCCAAACGACTTCCGGCTGCAGGTGAGGAGTCCTATGGCTGAATCCCCTGCATGGGGAAGACAAGCGTAGTGGGGAGAAATGGTTGGAATGGGGAGTCGCTCCAATGGAGCAAACCCTGTAGAAACCTCGTGGACTCACTCCTCCAATGTCTCTGTTTTGCAGGAAAAGAATGAAAAGATGCTCATTCCTGCCTTCTTTTCCTCCCTTCCTTCTATTTCCTCTTCCATTCTCTCTCTCTCCCTTTTTCATTTCTTCTTTCCTTCTTTTTCATCTCTCTCTCTCTCTCTCTCTCTCTCATTACTTTTTTCCTTTTTTATTTTTTAATGAAAAATACATACAACATATACAGCATGCATTGCCTGGGAAGTGGACACTCGTGTCCTCCCCGCTGCCACTGCCGTGATCGCCTGCTCACGGGCATAATGGCTCGCTCGTTGCTGCAATCAGCCACCCGCCACCATGGTCGCCCACTGCCTGAAGTGATCCATCATACTCTGGTCCCTGGAGGAGTCCTCTTGTGTTCTGCAGGCGCCCCACAGACGACTGCTCCTCCCAACATCCAAAGCAGGCGTCTGCGTGGTGCCTGTGGAACGCATGAGGACTCCTCCGGGGACCAGAGTATGCTGGATCACTTCAGGCAGTGGGCGGCCATGGTGGGGGGCGGCAGATTGCAGCAACGAGCGAGCCACTACGCCCGTGAGCAGGTGATCACGGTAGTGGCAGTGGGAAGGACACGAGTGCCAACTGTCTCTGGCCTCTGGTAGGTTCAGCCCCCAGGCAATGCATGCTGGGAGTTGTATTTATTTATTTTATTTCTTTATTTCTTTATTTAATTTATATACTGCCCCATAGCCGAAGCTCTCTGGGCGCTTTGTAGGCTGTTTCTCCTTTATTTATTTATTTATTTTTATTTATTTATTACATTTTTATACCGCCCAATAGCCAAAGCTCTCTGGGCGGTTCACTTTACGGAGGCCTAGGGCTCTGCATTAAAACGGTGGTTCCGCCCTAAAATGGCAGATCTGTCATGAAACGACCATCGTAATTTGGATTTCAAAATCTGTGGCCCGAGGCTTGCACAGGCCTAGTTGTAACTAGGAGAGTGTCTCTTACTAAAAGTTTGAGCTTTTGTGCTTTTGCCTCAAGACCGGCTCACATTTGTCAAAGCAGAAATTACACTGAACCAAAGTGCACACCTCCCCCCTGAGTTTCTGCTATCAGCATATAGAGAAACAGCAAATCTAAAGACGGTTGTTTCCAAAGGAAAGCGGAGCGTTGATCAGACTCCCACCCAGTCCCTTTCCAAGAGCCAGTAGAAGGAGAGGGCAGCTTAATGTGAGGTCCAGAAGGGAAGTTACAGCTTCTCCTTCATCCGCTCCACATCTCAGGCAGCAGCATCATTCACAGCAGCTGAGGCCTCAGCCTCGTTCTTGCTCTCCCTGTCTCTCTGCCTGTCCTGTCCTGTCCTGTCCTTTCCATTTACTACTTTTTCGAACAGCACAATAGCTGAAGCTGTTGAGCCATCAATAACAACAAAGTCTTCTATGGTGAGGATAGAGAATTACAACAACCAAAGGGATGAACCAAGAATACAAACGGAGCCAGCCAAATGCTCCCAACCTTTCTTGCGTGGTAAACATCGGTCTCACGCCTCTGACAGCTCAAACACTGAGACGGCTGCAATGGCGGAAGGAGGTGCAAAGCATGAAAACGCTACAGAATTGACTAACGACCCTTTGCTCTGAACAAGCTGCCAGAGCAAGTTGACCCAAGGAGGACTCTTGCAAATCCGTGCACCGATCCTTTGGGCAGAAACCTTGGGATGGTGGAAGACCATGGGACATCCTCCCCTGCTTTGACTGTTACCAATTTAAAGAGAAAGTTTTCCATGTGCTGAGAAACTCTCAAGGGCTGCGCTATCGTGACTCCGAGGTGCAAGTCTCTCAGAGATCAGAGGCAGGCAACTCAAAGCAGTCAACAAGGCAGAAGCCCTTCCACGGGGAAGGGAGAATAACCCGGAGTCATCCCAGCCGTTGCACAAGCTCTCAGACTGAATTCTGTGCTGCAAAAGACGCTCTGCGCTTATGGGCGCCCGCGGCCATATTCTCTGCCATCTTGCAAGTATTAATACCAGCTTATCTGGAAATAATATTTCAACCTTGTATTAAGCCAAAAGGGGGAGGGAGGGAGAGAGGGGCTAATGCATGATGTCTTGATTCTCCATGTTCCTGGCCTCCGGGTATGTTCCCCCCACCCTCTCGATGGCCATAAAAGAAGGGAAGATGTCCCCCTCTGCAGCTCCCATACAGGACAGCCACTGCCTGGGGCTGATTCAGCTCCCACCTTTACTTCCCAGTGATCCAAGTTGTTCATCCCTTACTACAGGTTATGAGTGTGCTAGCATCAGTGGTCTTACTTCCCTTGAGGAAAAACTAAAGAAAGTAAATCACTAATAGAAAAGGTACACTTTGCATCCTTCTGAAAACCTGGAAGTGATTCAGGGCCTGGGTGGGGAGATCGGGGCCTGCGGGGGGACGGAGATCGGGGCCTGGGTGGGGAGATCAGGTCCTGCCGGGGGGGAGGGACGGAGATCGGGGCCTGGGTGGGGAGATCGGGGCCTGAAAGGGGGACGGAGTTCTGGGCCAGCGAGGAGATCCCGGACGGAGCAGGGTGGAGATCGGGACAGGGTGGGAGGATTGTGGATGGGAGGGAGCGGAGACTCTTTTTTTAAAAGAAAAACCCTACCTGACACGCTGGAGCGCTCCTCCGCTGCCGGCTCCTTTCAAACAAAACAAAAATGGCTCGCCCTCCTCCTGGCCAGATTTACAGGTCGGTCTAGCAAAGGCCTCTGTCCCCAGCTGGCTTGGTTGAGGAGAGGAACTGGATGGTCCTGCACTAGGAAGAGCATATATGTATTGGGCCATTTTGCGCTTGATGTGTAGTTTCACTGTTGATGTTTTGAAGTGTTATCTGCTAGCCTACGATGAATGCCCTTAAAGTTGTAATCAGCTCCTTAATTGTTTTTAGAATTTAATGGGAGCCTTAAGCAGTTATAAGCTGTGCCAGGAGCTGGAAAGTTTCTGTTTAGGCAGCATCCAGAGATTTTATATTATTATTTGACATTTGTATGTGAGTATTTCGTTTCATGTATCTCCATTCTTAGCCTATTTTACTTTTTACAATTGGCATATTACCTGTTTTATCTCTAGATCTGTTTATATATTCACTTCTGGGACTACTGCAGTCCTTTGCCCAGCGAAAAAACCATCCTCCTCAGTGGAGCCCTCGGCTCCCTTTCAGGGACCTGTTTTCTGAAATGCATAGTTCTGTAGGCTCCCTAGATTGCAGGAAGGGTTGGCAAGAGTCTTGAATTGGTACGTTGAAATTGTATTTGTGTTTAAAAGACATATCTTTGGATGCCTGTTACTTTGTTTTTAAGAAGGAACTTTTAATAAATAATATTTTTAAATAGAATACTGCCTTTGTATTTACAAGTCTTAACGCTGCAGTAGCGCCTATTGATACTTGTGTTGTCTGTATTGTTGATATAGGTTTGTATAATTGTGAATGTTCATTTTACCACTGAAGAGGACCATAGGTCGAAACGCGTTTGGTATTAGTAAAGTGTTTGTAGGTAAAGAGAGGTTCTAAATACTACAATATCGTGTTTTTATTGGCCCGATATGTACCATGTATTTGTTTCCATTGCATATATGTTGACTACAAATTAAATAATTTTAAAAAATTACTATTGTTATCACTATTGTTGTTGTTGTTGTTGTTGTTGTTGTTATTATTATTAACTCAGTTGTTCTGTTCTACTGTTAAATTGGTAAGGGATTGGGAGAAATTTCCTTTTTTGTTTATATGTGATAGGACACACACACCACCATCAAAATGTTTGGTGCAACTTTCTGCACCAGTTGACGTTTCCAAGTGATTTCCAACATAGAACATTTTATAGTAGTCCAGTCATGTAAGAAGCACCATGGCGAGGTCCAACTGAACCAGGGATGGGTGACATCCTATCCCTGAACAAATACAAACTATATCTCATCCTTAACTTCCTCACATTTACTCTTGTTACGTGATGTGCTCTCATTAGACTCGTGGACAAACTTGCACACGTTCTAACAAGACCTAAACCTGTGTATAAAGAGTCTTTAGACATTGGCAATAGAGCATCTGTGGCTAAGTAAGGCGATTCATACTCAAAGAAATCTACACCATGTTAGGAGTCTGAGGTATTGCACTCCCTCAGAGCATGCACAGAGTGCAAGCAAACGTCAGCAGAGACAGAGGTCACTGGCAACAGGCAGATGTTCACAAAGTGAAGGAATACTCAGACACAGTAGCGTTTTGAACTACTAATCTAAGTTCACTTTACAAGTATTTACATAGAGCATAACATAGTTGAGGAACTTTACACAATAGCTCTTCACACAAAACTCTCCACACTCTTCAATCACATGTCACATATTAATAGCCTTGTGAGCCAATCATAGTGTCCACATGTAATATGATTGCATCACCAGGATTGTGTTGCTATGCCTCAAGAAAGAAAAAAACATGGGCAAACATGCTTTTTCTACCGGAAGAGGAAGAAACAAGATGGATAATGACTGTCTGTCCCTATTGGCATTACATTTTAATTACCACTGAAAGAAAACCATGCCAGCTAATCAGATGGCTGCCAGGTAGCTAGTCCTGATTCATGGATAAACCTTTTACAATAGCCATTTGGAGACAGATAACAGCTGAAGCACAAAGTCACTCTCCATGGCCAAATGTGAGTGTGCAATAGTCTGGCAACAGTTCAGCACTTCCTCAAGATGGGAAGGAGGAATAGAATTGGGTATCTTTTGCTGAACCCCAAATCTCTGACTTACTGACCACAATGAGTCCATGTAGATGTTAAATAACATTGGCCCTAGCAGGGAAGAGGAATCCCCATGTTATCTCTAATCTCCAATTGGAGATAACAAGGGGATTCCCCAACACACCATGTGCACTCCCAGATTCAGAGGCCTAGCAGGACCAGGTGCGGCTGCCTTTTCCGGCTAATGCAGCTCTTCAAAGAGTTACACTGGGGAAGGAGATGCAACAGCAAATGGGTGAATGGACTGGGCTGAATTGGACGAGGAGGGGAAGGGAAGATGACAGCCATGGCAGGTGAGGGGTAGGAGGGAGGGAAGGAAGCAGGTGGTTGTGGGAGGGAAGGGGACAGGTGTGGCGGGATGGGGGAGGGAAGGGAACAGAGGCCGTGGCATTGTCAACGGGGGATAGTGGTGGCGCATGTGTTCTCCTGAATCAGGTGGGAAAGACGTTAAAACAGAGGGAAGTCTTTTGGTCTGATACGCTTAAATCAATGATGCCATTGGGTCTCAATGAGGAGTGCAATTGGCAGTGAGTATGCTAGAACGTGTTGATCTATCTCTATGTGTGTTTCTGCAGGCTTAAATGGCTACTTTCCCTATTTTATGTTCATCGTGGTTTTATTTATGTCTTGTGCCTGTGAGGTCACAGGAAGGACCGTTTTTCCTTTCAAACATTAGTCTTAAGGGGCCATAGCACAAGTGATCAGCCTCAAGCTTTATGCCTTTATAAATAGCCCCACTCCAAACCGGCTTTCAAATGCTTGTTACAAACCTACGGGAGTTGGGGCAGTCAATGATTTAAGTAAGTAGATATCAGCAGTTAGAGTTTCAGTTTGAAGTTTGGCATTGTGCTTAACGATGAGACGCCTTCTGGGCTTTCTTGTTTTTTAAAATAAAAAATATTAGCTACGAACTTATTTCATTCCAGGAGGCACCACTCGCCGTGTTATAGGGAGTGACAGACATCTTTATATATTCCCTGAATTTGGGATCAACTGAGTCAGCCCACATATATTTTCTTTTTTGAAAAAAAAAATACCTGAACTGAAGTGTTTACAAGCTATGGTATGTTCCCTTGATTGTATGTATTTTCAAAACTGCTGAAATGATCAATCCCATGGCTATCTCTGAGACACATGATTATTATTGTCTTGTGCGTGTTCGCTTTATTTTCCAAAGATGCACATTGTAATTTCTGAGAGAGACCAGTAGATGGCAGAAGAGCATTGCGGATATTTACTTAGATTTGCCCTGATCCATTCAGGAGGAGCGGCAGGAAAAAGCAGGCTTTCCACATGTGGATTTGCTGGATCTGGATCTGGATCTGGGCACAAAACAGGGCAGCGCTGGGCATTTCCAGGTCTGGGTAAGAATTGGGGCCACAGCTCACACAATGCAGAATGGTGGAGGTGGGATGTGGAGCAGTGGATGGACCTTCTTTTCTCTGGTAGGCGGTTCCCGTGGTCATTGCAACGTTGGAATAGCGACGGGCCTTTCCCATCCCTGTGGTGTCGATGGGGGAAACATTCATGCTCAAGGAAAACAAAAAGCTATATGAACCCCGAGGGCTGAAACACGTGTCCACAGGGCTATGCCATCTGCACTTCCTTCCTTCCTTCCTCCACAGATTATCTGACTTGGCTCTTTACACAAGTGGAACATGAATTTTCAGGCTACACCCGTTGAGTCACCTTGAGGCAGTTAGTGACGGCATCTAGAACTGTGGCTTTGCCTTCTGGACAAGTCAGACGTCTCGTCAGTTTGTGACCAGCATGCAGCTACAACCCCCACGAAAGAGGGACGGTGGGTGTGCAATTCCCCTGAGTTACGCCCATCGTGGTTCAGCGCATGGCCAACCATTTCGACAAGGACAGCACAGCTCTAAAGAACGAGGCAGTGTCAATGATGCTCCCCATGACGCATAATCAGCCCCACTAGCCCTACTTGGGAAGGGTTTTGCCTTTAGCCTGCAGAGTTGTGGGTTGCCTGGTCTTGGGGTCTGACGTGAGGATTTGGGGCTTTAGCATTCTGCTCAAGATCTCCACGCAACCCCGTCACCCCTTGTTCCACAGCTCCGTTTCCTAGGGATTAAGCTGCAACCTGAGAGAGATGGGGAGGGTTTAAGCCCCGCCAAAAAACAGGGGATGATGGGACTGCCTTGAGTCTCAGCATGCGGCGTATGTATCCCTGGATAAGCTTTCATGGTGGTGAGTTTGAGGTTTCTAACGTGCAAATTGACGGAGCTATCGAAAGGGGTCTGAATGGGGTGCCCGGTTTTCATAAATTCCCCAAAAATCAGGGGATGATGGGACTGCCTTGAGTCTGGGCGTGCGTGTGTATCCCTGGATAAGCTATCATGGAGGCGAGTTTGAGGTTTCTAACGTGCAAATTGACGGAGCTATGGAAAGGGGTGTGAATGGGGTGCCCGATTTTCAAAAAATCAGGGGATGATGGGATTGCCTTGAAACTTGGTGTCCACGTGGACACATGGACGATATCATGGTGCCAAGGTTGAGGTTTTGATAGTATTATAGGGTTTGGTAGAAACTCACCACTGAGGCTCTATGGTGGGTGCTTATCAGTTTTCCCAATAGTGTACAGCTAAAAATCTGAAAAAGGCTATGCCTGGAGCAAGACCTTTAATAGAAATTTAGTTGTGAAAATCTAGTTTACATTACATCTCAAAATGTTAGAATGTTTTAAAAGAGAGCGCGCTTTCTTGCTTAATATTAAATCACACTGAATAGGCCTGGGAAAAGATTGTGACAGTGAGTGAATCATTTTCTCTCTCTTTTCTTCACCTTTTCAACTCCCTGAATACTACACACGATGAAATGTCACATATTTCATACTGGGGTTGCAATCCTATATGCAGTTACCTAGGAATAAGTCCTATTAAACACAGTGAGGCTTGCGTTTGATTAGACATGCATGAGGTTTCACTTCATCAGGCTGCATTGGGTAGGAAAAAATGATTCTGAGGGCTAAAAGTTGAAATTGCAAGCAAACTTCATTGATAATATTTAGATATTTTCCCAGTCCTTGTGCTTTGGATTTGGCTAGAAATCAGTTTAAGGCACAACCCTATGCATGCTGCCTACGGAATGCTGGGAGTTGTAGGATTTTTCTCTCTCTCTCCACATACACAGCATTGCACCTTTTGCCTGTCTGTCTAATCTTTCTTTACCACGTATTTTCCATTTTCTGTTTAGTCTAGCACTGGTGTAGCACCTCCCAACCACAGTGTCCTTTAGCTATTTTTTCCCCCTAATCCAGGAACTCGTGGGGTTTTTTTTGAAAAATGGAAAATAACAGATTTTCTTTTTTATTGATCTTTTATGAGGACAGCAAAAAGAACCACCACAAAGAAATCTGTACAGCAACTAAAAATACATGTTAATTTCAGGTACATTGAATGTATCACTTGTTCTTTATTTCAGTGATTTTAACATTAACATATTATGTAGAATAGGTTTGTCTTAATTGTGAGCTGTAGAATCAGCTTAATTGTGAGCTGTTGTAAACCGCTCAGAGAGCTTAGGCTATTGGGCAGTATATAAATGTATTAAATAAATAAATAAATGTGACCAGTCCATGCCCCCTTGGAGGTTGGTCATGTTGGGGTGGGCACACCTCCTTGAGGGCCGGCCATGATGTCCTCCTTTTTGGTTTACAAAATATGGTCACCCTAATAGGGATTCATTGCAAAGCGCTTGTCCATAGAGAAACACAGGGCAGAATTCTCCATAGAGAAACCATACTTGCCCATAGGGATCCATTGCAAAGCCCTTGCCCATAGAAAACAATGGGACAGAATTCTCCATAGAGAAACCATACTTGCCCATAGGGATCCATTACAAAGCCCTTGCCCATAGAAAACAATGGGACAGAATTCTCCATAGAGAAACCATACTTGCCCATAGGGATCCATTGCAAAGCACTTGTCCATAGAGAAACATAGGACAGAATTCTCCATAGAGAAACCATACTTGCCCATAGGGATCCATTGCAAAGCCCTTGCCCATAGAAAACAATGGGACAGAATTCTCCATAGAGAAACCATACTTGCCCATAGGGATCCATTGCAAAGCCCTTGCCCATAGAAAACAATGGGACAGAATTCTCCATAGAGAAACCATACTTGCCCATAGGGATCCATTGCAAAGCACTTGTCCTTAGAGAAACATAGGACAGAATTCTCCATAGAGAAACCATTCTTGCCCATAGGGATCCATTGCAAAGCCCTTGCCCATAGAAAACAATGGGACAGAATTCTCCATAGAGAAACCATACTTGCCCATAGGGATCCATTGCAAAGCACTTGTCCATAGAGAAACATAGGACAGAATTCTCCATAGAGAAACCATACTTGCCCATAGGGATCCATTGCAAAGCCCTTGCCCATAGAAAACAATGGGACAGAATTCTCCATAGAGAAACCATACTTGCCCATAGGGATTCATTGCAAATCCCACCCGTGTTGCTGTTGTTTTTATTTAAATTATAGCTGATTAGGTAAGAAAACGTTTTCAGATAAATGTGAAAAAGATGCAGTTCTGGAGACGTGTGGGCATCTCAGTGGCAATCCTACACATGACCGGAACCCAGTGCAATTATGTCCTAAGTCCCCATAATTTGGGGTCTGAATGTGTGCACCAGTTGCTGGGGAACATGGGTGGGAAGGTGCTGTTGCATCATGTCCTGCTTTGTTCATCCCTGACCGACGGCTGGTTGGCCCCTGTGTGAACAGAGGGCTGGACAAGATGGACCCTTGGTCTGATCCAGCATCAGGGCACTTCTGATGTTCTTAATGCAAGCAAGGACTAAATTCAACAGGTACAGCTATTTCCAATACGGAGAGGACCATGTCGCAACTACCTGCTTTGCAAGTTTTAAAGATGAAGAGCCTGTAAAAACAACAAGTTGGCATCCCAGCGCCACACCACAGATGTGGATAAATACACAGGGGTGCAAACCAAGACTGAGAACTCCAAACCCTCTCCCTGGAAGGCAGAATTGGTCCGTCTTGCTTTCTCCCACGTTCAAATTTTTGAATCTCAATTTTTTTCTGTCCCATTTATGGGATGAAAAGCAAACTCCAAGCAAGGTTCTCACCCATCTGTAAAAAGGAAGCTCTGATGTTTTCTACAATGAGGTGTGTAAAACAGCCCTTTCGTGACTTCTGCCCAACGCTTGGACAGCAGCCTATAAGAACATCGGAAGAGCCCTGACGCTGGATCAGACCAAGGGTCCATCTAGTCCAGCACTCTGTTCACACAGGGGCCAACCAGCTGTCGACTAGGGACCCACAAAGCAGGACCAGGATGATCAGGGGTCTGGAAACAAAGCCCAATGAAGAGAGATTGAAAGAACTGGGCATGTTTAGCCTGGGGAAGAGAAGACTGAGGGGAGACAGGATAGCACTCTTCAAATGCTTAAAAGGTTGTCACACAGAGGAGGGCCAGGATCTCTTCTCGATCCTCCCAGAGTGCAGGACACGGAATAACGGGCTCAAGTTAAAGGAAGTCAGATTCCAGCTGGACATCAGAAAAAACTTCCTGACTGTTAGAGCAGTACGACAATGAAATCAGTTCCCTAGGGAGGTGGTGGGCTCTCCCACACTCGAGGCCTTCAAGAGGCAGCTGGACAACCATTTGTCAGGGATGCTTTAGGGTGGATTCCTGCATTGAGTAGGGGGTTGGACTCGATGGCCTTGTAGGCCCCTTCCAACTCTGCTATTCTATGATTCTATGGGGCAACCTCCCACCCGTGTTCCCCAGCAACTGGGGCTGATGGGTGCAGTCCCAGTTTCCCTTTTATCTGTTTGATGTAGGAATGGAAGGAACAGGTGAACAGGAATTCATGCTTGATCTTAACAAGTCCAAGGAGGAGGATTAGAAGTAGGGTAGAACAGTTACATCCCAGCATCCTTTGCAACATTGCCCTGCTGTGCGTTGAGGTGCAGCTTTCTGACGCATTGCTGCTTTTGTGGCACCCCTGTAAATATTGCTACGTGTTCCAAGGGGCTGCCTTCTTTCTTAATTGTATTTCTAGTCTGCCTTTCTGAGGCCAACCAAAGTGATTTACAAAAAGTTCAAAACATAAAAGACATCTTCACATTGAAACGTACTAAAACATGAAAAACACGCTTAAAAGCCATAACAACTTCAAAAGCCAAGTTTCAAAGTTTGTCTCTTGACCTCCTTTCTGAACACAGAGAGAGTGGGGACCCCTCGCAACTCCAGAATTTGGGAGCAACACAATAGAAGGCCCTTTCCTGCATGCCGGACAAATAGGCCTCTGCAGCGAGGGTGTCTTGAAAAGCAGCGGAGGCTGGCTGGTGGCTCCAATGTCAGTGGGCTCCACGCCTTGGAAAGCTCTTTTAGAGGTCTGATTGAAACCCGGAGCAGATTCACTGCCCAACTGACGACACAGCCACTGGCCCCCTCTCCTGCTGCTCGTAGTAATAGAGTCAGTTCGACCCAGACAGGTGGCCCCTCCAGAGAATCAGCCCCTAAGGCCTTTAGATCTTTGAAGGGCAAAGCCAACGCCTTAGAATCATAGACTCATAGAATAGTAGAGTTGGAAGGGGCCTACAAGGCCATCGAGTCCTATCCCCTGCTCAATGCAGGAAACCACCCTAAAGCATCCCTGACAGATGGTTGTCCAGCTGCCTCTTGAAGGCCTCTAGTGTGGGAGAGCCCACAACCTCCCTAGGTCACTGGTTCCATTGTCGTACTGCTCTAACAGTCAGGAAGTTTTTTCTGATGTCCAGCTGGAATCTGGCTTCCTTTAACTTGAGCCTGTTATTCCGTGTCCTGCACTCTGGGGGGATTGAGAAGAGATCCTGGCCCTCCTTTTAAGTATTTGAAGAGTGCAATCATGTCTCCCCTCGATCTTCTCTTCTCCAGGCTAAACATGCCCAATTCTTTCAGTCTCTCGTCATAGGGCTTTGTTTCCAGACCCCTGATCATCCTGGTTGTCCTTTTCTGAACCCCCTCCAGCTTGTCTGTGTCCTTCCTGAATTGTGGAGCCCAGGACTTGACGCAATACTCTAGATGAGGCCTAACCAGGGCCGAAGAGAGAGGAACCAGTACGTCACATGATTTGGAAGCTATACTTCTGTGAATGCAGCCCAAAATAGCATTTGCCTTTCTTGCGGCCATATCGCACTGTTGGCTCATATTCAGCTTGTGATCTACAACAATTCCAAGATCCTACTCGTTTGTAGTATTGCTGAGCCAAGTATCCCCCATCTGGTAACTGTGCCTTTGGTTTCCCTGTGCCTTTTACCCTACCCTGTGCCTTTTACCCTACCCGGTGCCTGTTTGCATTCTCTTCCCCTCCTTATTGTTTTACCATGATTTAATTAGAATGTAAGCCTATGCGGCAGGGTCTTGCTATTTACTGTTTTACTCTGTACAGCAACATGTACATTGATGGTGCTAAATAAATAAATAAATAAATATTAATAATAATAATTTGGTTTCTATTTCCTAGATGTAGAACTTGGCATTTATCCCTATTAAATTTCATCCTGTTGTTTTCAGCCCAGCACTCCAGCCTATCAAGATCACTTTGAAGTTTGTTTCTGTTTTCCAGGGTATTAACTGTTCCACCCAAGTTTGTGTCATCTGCAAATTTGATAAGCGTTCTCTGCACCTCCTCATCCAAATCATTAATAAAAATGTTGAAGAGCACTGGGCCCAGGACTGAGCCCTGCGGCACCCCACTCGTTGCCTCTCCCCAGTTTGAGAAGGTTCCATTGATAAGTACTCTTTGAGTCCGATTCTGTAGCCAACTGTGGATCCACCTAATAGTTGTTCCATCTAGCCCACTTTTAGCTAGTTTGTTAATCAGAATGTCATGTGGTACTTTGTCAAAAGCTTTGCCGAAGTCAAGATCTATGACATCCACAGCATTCCCACAGTCCACAAGGGAGGTTATCCTATCAAAAAATGAGATCCAATTAGTCTGACAGGCTTTGTTCCTGACAAATCCATTTTGGCTCCTAGTAATCGCTGCATTGATTTCAAGGTGTTTACAGAGTGACATCTTTAGAATCTGCTCCAGAATTTTCCCAGGGATGGATGTCAGACTGACTGGTCTGTAGTTCCCAGGTTCCTCCTTTTTGCCCTTTTTGAAGATAGGGACAATGTTAGCCCTTCTCCAGTCGTCCGGCACCTCACCCGTCTTCCATGATTTGTCAGCTTCTGTCGCCATTTTAAGTAGGTTTGTTGCAAAGCCCACGATACCAGCCTGGAATGCCCTAAAAAGAGTCTTAAGGTACCTTAAAGGCACCTTGGAGCATGGATTAAATTTATCTGCAGAGCCAGATCAGAATTTATTATGCTATGTGGATTCAGATTGGGCAGGCTGTATTGAAGATAGAAAATCCACATCTGGATACATTCTGATGTTTGGAAAGGCTCCAATATCTTGGAAATCAAGGAAGCAAGCTTCGGTGGCAATATCTTCATGTGAGGCTGAGTATGGTGCGCTTTCGGATGTGTGTGGTGAAATTTCATGGCTGTTGCAATTAATAAAGGATTTCAAAGTCCCGGTGGCAAAGCCTGTAACTGTTTTCTGTGATTCACAGGCTGCAATAGGCTTAGCGAATGCAGAAATGTTAAAAGTAAAGTCCAAGCACATAGCTATTAAGTTTCAAAATGTGAAAGAACACATTGAAAACAAAACCTTGAAGTTAGCTTACTGCGAGTCCCAGAACAATTTGGCTGACGTCTTTACCAAACCGTTAGGAGCCATAAAACATTGGGAGATCTGTGAAACGATAGGTTTCAGGCAGGGCTGAAATGTGATTATTTGTACAAATGATTGTTGTTATGAAATATTGATAAAAAGCAAAAATGAAAGGGTGTTGGAGATCCTGGAACTGGACTCAGATTTTTTCTTTTTCCATATTTCTGGACTGATCTGCAAAGCCCGGATAAAAGCCTTGAGTCAGCAAGAGACAATTACTGGAAAGGCCAAGTTTGCAGATGTGCTTAATTGTATAATTGGACTGTGACATAGTGTGAAGTTTTCTATGAGTGCCAATTATGTGTTGCATCAGTTGTACAGTAAAGTGTATATAAGGAGTGTTTGATATCTCTGTAACCAGCTTAAATAATCACTCTGTTCCTGTGAAGAACTGCTGTCTGATGTATTTTCTATCTGATCATGTGTGAGTATATTTGTACATTGTTTATGCCATAATGAACTGCCAGTAAAGTATTTATTTTTGTACACTACAAACCTAAATTCTCTGCCTTACAATTTATTGAGTCTTCTACTCGTTTCATAGTTAAGACCGTTGTTACTCTGCTATCACTAAATAGTCCAGTGATTAAAAACCTGTCAGCCCTAGGAAGAGAGACTGAAAGAACTGGGCGGGCTTAGCCAGGGGAAGAGAAGAGGGAGGGGAGATGGGATAGCAGCACTCTTCAAAGCCTTCCAAGGTTCTCTCGTCGAACCTCCCAGGGCGCAGGACACGGCATAACGGGCTCGAGGGAAAGGAAGCCGGATTCCAGCTGGACGTCAGGAAAAACTTCCCGCCTCTCAGAGCGGTATGACAATGGAACCGGTGACCTAGGGAGGTCGTGGACTCTCCCACGCTCGAGGCATTCACCAGGCAGCCGGACGACCCTCTGTCAGGGATGCTTTAGGGTGGATTCCTGCACCGAGTAGGGGGTTGGACTCGATGGCCTCGTGGGCCCCTTCTGATTCTGCGATTCTAGGATCGATTGGACAGAGGGGAGGTTTTGGATGCTGTTCTCCAAAGACTCCCAAAGGATTTCCAGAGGAGAACTGGAATGTTGACAAGGCCGCCCTCACCCATGGATTGAAAGAGTGAGAGGTGGGATCTGAGGGGTTTCCCTTAAGAGTCACCGCTTCCAGAACACCCCTCCCCCGCCGCCCATGGAAGTTAAGGCGATTGTGTCCCTACAGATCCCCCGCGCGCTCGCTTCCTGGTAGACCGGCCGTCGGTCGACCGGTCCCCCCATCTCGGCCGAGAGAAGGTGGACCGGGCCTCGCCGGGAGACGGGGAGGCGTGCTGACGGGTTCGGGTAGCCCCGGCCCGAGGAACGCTGAGCCGACGGGGCCCGGGGACCTTCTCGAACAGCAGACTCTGAAGGGGCCGCCCCCACCCCGACGCTCGAGCTGTAGACCGACCCTCGTGCCGGAGCGGGCTTCCAACGGAGCGCTGGCCGTTCTCCATCGTCCGCGACCTTCGCCCCTTTCATAGAGGAAGGGCCTAAGCCTCTTCGAGGTAGACCGGACCCGTGTCGACCGGCTCGCCGCC
Source organism: Elgaria multicarinata webbii (assembly GCF_023053635.1). Lineage (NCBI taxonomy): Eukaryota > Metazoa > Chordata > Lepidosauria > Squamata > Anguidae > Elgaria > Elgaria multicarinata. Next base: position 88,860 of record NC_086181.1, on the reverse strand, counting down.
TGGACCGAGGCAAGGCCGAACGGGTTTCGCCGGGCTGGTGCGAGACGGGGATCCTGTAGCCCCGGCCCGGGCAGCGGGCCTTCTCCGATAGCGGCGGCCCGCCGCCCCCCCCGCGGCCCGGCGGTCGGCCCGCGTGCGCTGAGGATCGATCGGGGCCCTAGAAACCTTTTCTCTGGGGCTCGAAGGGGTCGACGAGGCCGCGGGAAGAAGGCGACTTCAAGGGAAACGGGGAGGATCCAATCCGGAACGGGGAGTGCCCCCCGAGGGAGGAACCCCCCCAATAATTCAGCCGAGAGCTGGCTTCTGGGTAGACCGGCCCCTGGTCAACCGCCCCCTCCATCTCGGCTGAGAGAAGGGGAGGCGCGCCGACGGGTCCGGGCAGCTTCGGCCCGAGGAACACAGCCGGCGCGGCCCCGGGGACCTTCTCGAACAGCGGACTCGGAAGGGGCCGCCCCCTCCCCGACGCTAGAGCGGTAGACCGACCCTCCCGTCGGTGCGGGTTTCCCACAGGGCGCTGGCTGTTCCCCATCGTCCGCGACCTTCGCCCCTTTTGGAGAGGAAGGGCCCGAGAGACTAAACCTCTTCGAGGTAGACCGGACCCGTGTCGACCAGCCTTCCGCCAGGACCGAGGGAAACCTACGTGTTAAAACCTAGGCGCGCTAAGTCTAAAACACGCGCCGGAACGACAAGTCGGTAGGGCGAGAAAACGAGACCGACCGAATGAACGGGGAGGGGACAGGCTCTCGCCTCGGCGTCGCCCCTTCGGCGGTCGACCCCTCCGCCGGTGGACCGACCCCCCGAATGAGCCTGCCTCTTAAGCTCCCGGTCGCGGCCGGGGCAGTCTGATTCTCCCGGGTAGCCCGGGCCTCAGGTCGGGCCTCAGAAGGATTCGCCGAGGCCATTCAGCCGGTCAGAGATGCTTTAGGGTGGATTCCTGCACCGAGCAAGCGGTTGGACTCGATGGCCTCGTGGGCCCCTTCCGATTCTGCGATTCTAGGCTCGATTGGACAGAGGGGAGGTTTTGGACGCTGTTCTCCAAAGACTCCCAAAGGATTGCCAGAGGAGAACTGGAATGTTGACAAGGCCGCCCTCACCCATGGATTGAAAGAGTGAGAGGTGGGATCTGAGGGGTTTCCCTTAAGAGTCACACCCCTCCCCCAGCGCCCGTGGAAGTCAAGGTGATCGTCTCCCTAAAGTTCACCCGAGCTCTCGCTTCCGGGTAGACCGGCCTTCGGTCGACCGCCCCCCCGTCCCGGCCGAGAGAAGGTGGACCGGGCCCCTCCGGCTCGCCAGGAGATGGGGAGGCGCGCTGACAGGTTCAGGTAGCCCCTGCCCGAGGAACGCTGAGCCGAAGGGACCCGGGGACCTTCTCGACTAGGAAGGCGTCGCCCCCTCCCCGACGCTCGAGCGGTAGACCGACCCTCCCGTCGGGCGGGTTTCCCACAGGGCGCTGGCTGTTCCTCATCGTCCGCGACCTTCGCCCCTTTCGGAGAGGAAGGGCCCGAGAGACTAAGCCTCTTCGAGATAGACCGGACCCGTGTCGACCGGCCTTCCGCCAGGACCTAGGGAAACATAGGCACGCCAAATCTCAAACAGGCGCCGGAACGACAAGTCGGGAGGGCGAGAAAACGAGACCGACCGAACGACCGGGGCTTCTCCATCGTCCGCGTCCTTGGTCCCTTTCGTAAAGGTAGACCAGAGCGCGGTCGACTGGCCCGCCGCCTGGACCGAGGCAAGGCGGAACGCGCGACGAGGATCTGGAACGGTGAGGTTTTGGGTGGAGATTTACAAGAGGAACCCCAAAAAAGTTCACCCGCGAGCTGGCTTCCGGGTCGACCGCCCCCTCCGTCTCGGCCGAGAGACAGGGAGGCGCGCCGACGGGTTCGGGTAGCTCCGCCCGGCCCGAAGAACACTGAGCCAGCGGGGCCCCGGGGACCTTCACGGACAGCGAACTCGGAATGGGCCGCCCCCTCCCCGACGCTCGAACGGTAGACCGACCCTCGCGGCTCAACCTGGAAGTGTAGGCTGCAAGATGGGCCTACAATTCCTGGTTGAGCTGTGGGCTCTAGTGAAGTTGGCGATGGGCCACGACAGACACAGGTAAGGGGGAGGAAGAAGGGGGCCTTATCTGGCACCACCCCACACTGCTGCAGAGCTCCGATTTGGAGCCGAAGCTCTGCAGCAGAGCGGAGCGGACCCTAGGCGGATCGAGGCGGAGCGGGCAGAATCTGCAATTTGCAGATCGGCAGCGGAGCGGAGTGGTGGGGTCCGTGCACAGCCCTACTTGATTTTATAGTTACTCAAATTGTATCAGGTGCATATCAACAGCACCTTTTTAATTATCCATTAAAATGGTTCTTCTAAGAGGTCATCTGTCGCTTAGACCACCTCATTCATTCATAATCTATAATGGACAACTAATGTAATATCTTGTTTTCCATTAGGCTCAGTTTATGCAACCATGAATATGAACTAGTGCTGGACAGAAAATATGGTTCATTCTTATTCCGAAGATACTTCTGTGATACCATTCCATTGCTTGACTGAAACAGGTTTTCTGATGAATTTACTATTTCAATAATATATGCAAGAATAGAAAATCCTGTTAAATCTTATTGCCCAACCCTAGTAATCTGAACTCCTTATAAATCTCCAATTAATTCTATGATCTATGCCTAATCATGATATGATCTTCATTTCTTATTCGAACGTATTCATAACTAAGGTGTCAAATGAAATCCATCTAAGAAATTTCACTCCTCAGATCTAAACTCCTAACACTTCTATCAAATTCCTCAGAAAGCATCTATTCCAGTACCTCCAAATTTCTCCTTTTCTCTTAGGTTGAATTCAGTGGCAAGTTGGCACCTTGAGAATGTCAATTTCCACAGCCCAGTTGGAGGATTTTGCTAGTTTTGTTGAAACTGTTGCACCTGGGATGTCTGGAGTTTTTACTTAAGGAGGAATATTTGTGAAGGTCTCCAAATCACGCCAATTTAGACAGCAGAAAAGCTCTAATGTGACATTACTAGGGGTGTGCACGGACCCCCCGCTCCGCTTCACTTGCAGATCCGCCATTTTTCGGATCGGGCCGCTCCGCCCCGCCCCCGCTCCGCCCCCTTCCGCTCCGCTCCGCCCGGAGCTCCGGATCCGGATCCGGAGCTCCGTTTCCCCCCCCATAGGCTTGCATTGAAAGCTAAAAAATTATACAACTTTTTTTCTGTTCAAGTTAGAAACCTCATGTTTGGCACCATGACACCTCATGGGGATATACACACGCATGCCAAGTTTCAAAGCAATCCCATCATCCCCTGATTTTTGGGGAATTTTTGAAAATCGGGCACCCCACACACAACATCCCTGCGAGGTGGGCAGGGGAGGAGGGAGGGAAGGCAGGCAGGCATGCAGCTGGCATTTCTGGGGGCATAAGGAAGTGAGCCAAGGATAAGCCAGTAATGCATATAAAATGGAATAAATCAATCAATAAACAAAGGAGGGGTGGAATTAAAAGAAGCAGTGTTGCTCAATAAACAGCAAGAAGAATTTTTTTAAAAAGGCTATATCTGTCTTTTACCAGCAATAGGGGGACGTGCCCGGGGGAGGGGGAAGTAGCTGCCAGTTCAAGACAATGACAGCCACCAACAGCTCTGAGAAGAAGTAAAACGCTCACTTCAACTCATAACAGGCATTGCTCTACCACTGAAAAGTGACCATTCACTTCAACTCATGATAGGCATTGCTCCACCGTTTTACTCTCTTTGGAAGGCTCTATGGCCTTCCAGTGCAGGAGAGAGTGGGGGCACGTCCACGATGAGATGCCCTAGGGGAGCTCATCCCCTTGCACCACATCGATTCAGTTGTTCACCAAGGTTAGGGTGGGGAGCAGTGCTGTGTTTCTATCTCTTATTCTTGGCTTAGTATATGATTTCAGGTTGTGTTTGTGCATTTGGTGGGGCTACTGTGTTAAAAAACACGGGGAAAAGCCCGTTCAGATGAAGAAAGAGAAGTTTCCCAGAATCCCAAGTTACCTGTTTTGCCTATGCCCTCCTCCAACTTTGGGATCATCATGACCGGGAGCTGACTCTGCCCCTCAGCCCTTTGAAAAAGGTATTTTTCCCGCCGATTTTTTAAAAACTTCTAGCCCGCGACCCGTACGATGCAGAAAGTTGAGAGTGGTCTCAAAATGACCCCCATCCACGACTCTCTGTGCACAAGAATTTTCAGAACGATAGCTTAAACCCCCCCCCCAGTTATCCCCGATTCTTTCCCTCAATGCAATCCTATGGGCGAAAAGCCGAAACGCAGTTTGAGCCGCGCGGTTGACCCGATTTTTAAAAAAATATTGCACGTGAACCACAGCACGCAGAAAGTTGAGAGTGGTCTCAAAATGACCCCCATCCACGACTCTCTGTGCACAAGAATTTTCAGAACGATAGCTTAAACCCCCCCCAGTTATCCCCGATTCTTTCCCTCAATGCAATCCTATGGGCGAAAAGCCGAAACGCAGTTTGAGCCGCGCGGTTGACCCGATTTTTTAAAAAATATTGCACGTGAACCACAGCACGCAGAGAGGTGAGAGTGGTCTCAAAATGACCCCCATCCACGACTCTCTGAGCACAAGAATTTCCAGAGCGATAGCTTCAAAAACAACGTAGTTATGCGCGATTATTTGCCGCAATGCAATCCTATGGCGAAATGTTTTCAAGATGGCGACCGGAGCGCTCCGCCTGAACTCGGAGCTCCGAAAAATGGTCGCTTCTCTTCGCCTTGCTTCTAGGGGGTCCACGGTCCGCTCCTACTCCGCCTCTGGGTAAGGCGGAGCAGGCCAATCCGCTACTGCTTCTACGCTCCTAATCGGAGCGGAGCACATCCCTAGACATTACTACGTTCACATTTTGTAAATATAGCATTTACCTGCAACAGTCAAACAGCGACCTGTGTATTTCCTTATAGCCTTGTGTCATTAGAATCAACAGTAAAACAAAGTTACTCCTCTCTAACTAATTAGTGTAATTGTGAACTCAGATTCTTCTTCATCATCATCATCATCATCATCATCATCATCATCATCATTTCACTGAGGTAATGTCTGAAGAACCCCTTACTTTCCCCCTCACATTAAATTGTGTGATCATTAATGTGTAATTGTCATGTCTACAGAAGCTTACACACTGAAAGTTCAATGTCTACTGATAACTATGGTTAAGATCTTATGTAATTTTGTTGGCTTGCTGTTTGTCAGAGCAAACCTTCAGATGAATTTTGAGATGAGTTGTTGTTTTTCCCTTAATTTTATTACAACTTTTTAATTATCAGCCTTCTCCTGCAACAGAAGAAGAAACTTCAGGGCAATGTACATAAACAATTTGTGCATTGAAGCCAAACATTTCCCCCCTAGAAACATTGCTAGGCTGGCCAGATCACATTACGCCAGTCCTTTTACAACTTCATTGGCTGCCAGTCCAGATCCGGGCCCAATTCAAAGTGTTGGTATTCACATTTGAAGACCTAAATGGTTTGAGGCCAGGTTATTTGAAGGAACGCCTCCTCCTTTCGTCGCCAGCTGAAGACCTTTTTATTCTCTCAGTATTTTAACATTTAATTTTAATTTAATTAATTTTACTGTTCTAACTCTGTATTTTAATCTTATATCAATTTTGCTATGTGGTTTTATCCTGGTTGTGCTTTTTATACTCTATTTTGTATTTGTGCTTTTAACCTGTTGGTTGTTTTATTATGGTTTTAATTTTTGTGAACCGCCCAGGGAGATTCGGCTATTGGGCGGTATAAAAATATAATCAAGAAATAAATTACCTCCATGTTCTTTCCACGAATTGTTTTATGCTTTTATCAACGGTTTTCAAGTCAACAGACCTTCTTTTTTTTAATCTTTGAGAAAGGTAATTAAGGGCCAAACTTTACTCTTGTTTACAATGGTGTAACTCCTGATCCATGCATAGCCGCAGAAAACTCACTCAGAATAGATACCTGGCATACACCAATACAGGATAATCTAGGCATTTAATCATCAGAAAAGCAAGCAACAATGAAACAATAAACACTAACATTTATGTGGCCCTTCTCCTAAGTAATGCAAATGCTTTGTGTACATTATCAGAACAATCCTCACCACAACCTTGTTTTGTAGGCCACTATTGTCATCACCAAACTGCACATTACAGTGAAGTAGCTGAGTGACTCATTAGATTATGTCTCAGTTGGTATTTGAACTAAAGATATTTTAACTCTCATCTTGTGCCCCTAACTGCTATTGCCAATGCCCTTTCTTTTAATCTGCATTCTTCTGCTTTCACCTGTTGTCTTTCTGCCTGCGTGCCTGGTCTTGTCTTTCCCTTTTCCAAAGCACAATTTGACCATTTTTGTACTAATTCTATTTCAAGCACATTTGATGCAAAAACTTGTAACCAGAGGGAGACTTCAGCAGTGGCATATTTCTTCTGCAAGGTAAGCTTCTAGTCATCCACACTTTCCATCAACTCTGATCCAGAGCAAAAACCACCACCTTCTTCACCTAGGTTTGAATCTGGCATCCATCAGTCAGCGCTTTGTAACCCTAACGTTTCTCTAGTATCGCAGTCCGATTTGAACAGCAGCCTATGAACCAGCCACTACATGTTCAAAGTCTTGTATGTGATTAAAGGAGTCACTGCAAGAGACAATGGGCATTCTGGTTTCTTTGTGATACTAAGATCAGCTTCTTTACACATGATTGTTTCCAGGTAGTTTCTTCCTCTGCCTTTCTACTACATTTCATTATACAACCACTAGATTCCACTATAGTAAAGCGGAATTGCACAATTACACAAGTCTCTCATTCCAACATTTCTAAATAACACCAGGCTTTCTTGTTAGGACCCCACCCCACCCCACCCTCCTCGATAATGGTTGCAAAGCATGGGAAAGGTCCTGGAGGATGACAACAGCATCATGTAAAGGATACACAAACTAATGTAAGTGATCAATCATGGGTGCCCAATGAACTCCTCATGTAAAAACTGAAGGAACAAGAATAAATCCCCTTCCAGCCCTACCACTGACCCAAGGGCTGCTGCTCACTCATTTTTAAAACTTACATTTCAGTCACCGATGATGGCCTTCTAAAACACATCACCCTACTGAATTTGTTCTTAGAAAAGAACAGGGCATCTAAGCAGGATGACAGAGAGTTACCCGACAAGAAGTGAAAATCTTGGAGGCATTTGGCTTTGCTGAACTCTGCCCTTAAAGCAACAGAAGGGACGTATGAGAATTTCATTTCAGTTTGCTAAACATCAGAATGTGCCCCATTCACACCCCCAAATGGGAACATGAGCACATTCTTTGGGCAAAGCTCATTCTCCCATCCCTAAGCCTGAGGTCACACAGGAAGAAACACTGATGGAACCAAAATAAAAAAATAAAAAAATAGCATCCTACCACTTTTCTGAGGATAGCACAGGGCAGCATTGGGTGTAGATAGCTTTCTCCATGAACGTTTGGTGGTCGTTGCTATGATTTGACCAGCAGAATCCATGTCCAGGAAGTGGACTTAACAGTGCAGTCCTACGCCTGTTCCTCCCAGGTAAGTCCTACTAGGTCTTACTCCCAGGTAAGAGCTCATAGGATTGAAATTTTAAGAACTGTTGTTCTGGCCTTAAGTCAGAAGAGCAGAGGAGCTTCTCCCACATGGTCATTTCCAACCCGCTCCAGTAACATGAAAAAGCTTGCCTGGGAGAGGCTACTAATAAAGTTCCTTCCTAGAAAAAAGCGCTGCTTTGACGGCACCACATTGACACCATGTTGCCCCTAAAGCCCGCAGTTTTCCTCCTCACGCCAAGGAGGGAGCACAGAGTATCCAGTGTCCTCCTCCCCCACCCATTTCTGGCTTGAGAACCAATCATCAGTCCAATAAAAGGGGGGCACCAGTTGAATTTGCAATTAAAAATAAATGCTAAAGAGCACACAACTCTACAAACAATATTATAATGCGTGACAAACCATAACATAGGAATGATGCAATTAAACAGAAAATAGTAAATTGAACGAGTCTACACAAAACATGCTAGACACTCAGTATGAAATGAAGACGTAAATAAAGTGCAAAAAGCAATGAGGTTTAGCAGCTGGGTGACGGAGAGAACATGAGAGCGTGCATTGAACACAGGTTTTCTACAAGATAGGCAAAGTATAACATGCACCCATTTCAGTCCTGTTTTGCCATGTTTTGGCTTCTTCAGAAAAGCAACGTAATCTGTGAAAAACAAAAAAAAACATACATAAGACAAAGTTATTGGCAAATAGCAACAGATAAGGCTCAGAGACTTTTCTGTTAGGACTCGCTGCAATTCACAAGCAATGTGGTGGGAGTAAGGGAAAGTTGAAACACCTTAAGTAATCTTTCTGTCCCAGAATCTTATTATTTCCCCACCCCAGGAAGTTTGGCTGCAAAACAAATACAAAGTTTCAGAAACATGATAAAATTAACAGCCAAATGTTAATTAAGGAGCTCAACCCTCAATCCCAAGCAACTCTATTGAACAGATTCAATGGTGGCCAGTTCTGCAGACAGGTGTGTTAGTTTAGTCTTTATCTACCTGTATCTTAAAGGTACAGGTAACACTCTAGTCCAGACTAGAACAGAGGTAGTAACCCATCCTGCAGCTACTGAGGTAAGTAACAAACAGGAAGAGGTCACCTTCCAGGATTTCTCTAGCAAAACTTGAGCAACATGAGGTAGCCTTAACCCTGGTCTTAAACCAACACGTGTTTTGATAATGAAATAGCATGGTGTCTAAAGTTATATGGGAAGCACTGCAGAAAGTTATTTGATTTAATTCCCTCCTGCCCTCCCAAGTTAAGGGCATTTCCCCCCTTCTGCAACGGACAAATGGTCCTGTGGAAGGGAAGGGTGTGATATTCAGCCCAGCTGAAATAAAAGCAACAGCTTCAAAGTAACTTAAGAGTTTAGGAGAACACAGAATTAAAATGGAAAATCAGCCGCAATAATTAAATTATTTTTTATGTTAAATGGGAAGGATCCCTCTTCCATATGCATGTGAAGTGGGCTGTTAAGCAAATTAAAGCAACTGTAGTTGCTGTTTCAATTCATTCCTGGGCAAATATAATGTATGCATCCCTTCATTCATTCTTTAGTTGTCAAGGTGGTTCAAAGCAATAATAATAATAATTCCTAAAAAATATAAAACCAATAGGCATAGCAAACCAAAACAAGAAAATACCAAAACCAATATATGTAATTGTTGGAAAATCACACTCTGAACCAGAGTTGAGCAGAAGTAGCAGCGGCTCTCAGTTTAGGACGCAGCAAAGACTCGATGAGGCAAAGGATTCTTTGTAAGTTAAAAGCAAACCCTTTACTGACAGTTGAAATAATTTAGTTATGGCAGCATATATACAAATACTCACAGACGATCAATACACGTCAGCATACATCAAGATGGGGTAAGATGAAGAATAAGAAACATGAAAACATGCAATCACTAATTGATTAATTGATGAAAATGCTTCCATACAATAATTCAATAACTGTCCAGCTGAGACCTTGACATTTAAGGGAATTGCACGTTCTGCTGACTCCTCATTTTCTTCAAGATCCAACACCCCTTCTTTTGATTTTTACACAACAGTTTTTACAACACAACACTTGTACAGACGTTTACATTTCATCCTGCCTGAAACCTAGTGTTTCACAAATCTCCCTGTGTTTTGTAGCTCCTAAAGCTTTTGTGAATATGTCAGCAAAATTTTCTTGTGACTCACAATAACACAACTTCAGAGTTCCACTACTTATGTGTTCTTTCACATTTTGGTACTTAATAGCAATGTGTTTGGATTTTGACTTGAACATGTCTGCATTTGCCAACGCAATACATGCCTTGGAGTCACAGAACACTGTGATTGGCGTTTCAATTTGGATTTTGAAATCCTTTATTAATTGCATTAGCCAAGTGATTTCTCCACACAACTCTGACAGTGCCCCATACTCTGCTTCGCAGGAAGATCAGGAGACAAAAGCCTGCTTTCGGGACTTCCAAGAGATTAGTGCTTTTCCCAACATTAGCACAATTCCAGACGTTGACTTCCTGTCTTCTATACAGCCTGCGCAATCTGAATCCACATAACTCAAGAGCTTTTTATCTGGCTCAGCAGATAACTTCAAACTGTAATTTAAGGTGTCTTTGAGGTACTTAACACTAGGCATGTGCTCCGCTCCAATTAGAAGTGCAGAAGCAGGAGCGAATTGGCCTGCTCCACCTTGCCCAGAGGCGGAGTAGAAGCGGACCGCGGACCCCTAGAAATAAGGCGAAGAGAAGCGCCCATTTTTGGAGTGCTTCTCTTTCCGCAGAGCGCTCCGATCGCCATCTTGAAACATTTCGCCCATAGATAACTGGGTTGTTTTTGAAGCTATCGTTCTGAAAATTCTTGTGCTTAGACAGTCATGGATGGGGGTCATTTTGAGACTACTCTCACCTCTCTGCATCGTGCGGGTCACGCGCTAGAATTTTTTAAAAAGTAGGGTAAAGGCGGGAAAAAGATTACCTTTTCGATTGCTGAGGGGCAGAGTCAACTCCCGGTCATGATCACATGATCCCAAAGTTGGAGGAGGGGATAGGCAAAACGGGTAACTTGGGATTCTGGGAACTTCTCTTTCTTAGTCTGAACGGACTTTTCCCAGTGTTTTTTAAAACAGTAGCCCCACCAAATGCACAAACACAACCTGTGAAATCATATACTAAGCCAATAATAAGAGATAGAAACACAGCACTGCTACCCACCCTAACTTTGGGGAACAACTGAAAAGATGTAGTGCAAGGGGATGAGCTCCCCTAGGGCATCTCATTGTGGACGTGCCCCCACTCTCTCCTGTACTTGGAAGGCCATCAGAGCCTTCCAAAGAGAGTAACCCGGTGGAGCAATGCCTATCATGAGTTGAAGTGAGCGGTCTACTTTTCAGAGCTCTCGTGGTGGAGCGATGGCTTTCATGAATTGAACTGACAGCCTTGCTTCTTAAAAGACTGGTTGACTAGTCAAATTGGCAGCTGCTGCTTCCCCCTCCCCTGGGCACGTCCCCCTATTGCTGGTAAAAGACAGATATAGCCTTTTTAAAAAAGTTCTTCTTGTTGTTTATTCAGCAACACTGCTGCTTTTAATTCCACCCCTCCTTCATTTATTTATTTATTTATTTATTCCATTTTATATGTATTACTGGCTTATCCTTGGCTCACTTCCTTATGCCCCCAGAAATGTCTGCTGCCTGCCTGCCTGCCTTCCCTCTCTCCTCCCCTGCCCGCCTTGCAGGGATGTTGTGTGTGTCTGGCTTTGACTCAGGGGAGAAGTCCTTCCTGTGCTCACTTAGAGTTTTGGAAGTTCCAAATCCATTTTTCAAGTGTGGAAGAGGATTCATATAGGTTTATCTCTACTCCCCAATTCATGGCATGTTGGGATTTCCTTTGAAATGGCCCCATTGAGCTGTCTGCAGGTTTAAGCCCCGCCAAAAAACAGGGGATGATGGGACTGCCTTGAGTCTCAGTGTGCGGCATATGTATCCCTGGATAAGCTGTCATGGTGGTGAGTTTGAGTTTTTTTTTTAACGTGCAAATTGACGGAGCTATTGGAAAGGGGTATGAATGGGTGTTGGATTTTCATAAATTCCCCAAAAATCAGGGGATGATGGGACTGCCTTGAGTCTCAGTGTGGTTATGTATCCCTGGATAAGCTTTCATGGTGGCAAGTTTGAGGTTTCTAACATGCAAATTGACAGAGCTATCAAAAGGGGTGTGAATGGGGTGCCCGATTTTCAAAAATTCCCCAAAAATCAGGGGATGATGGGATTGCCTTGAAACTTGGCGTCCATGTGGACACGTGGATAAGCTATCATGGTGCCAAGTTTGAGGTTTCTAACATGCAAATTGACAGAGCTATCGAAAGGGTTGTGACTTAGGGTTATGGGTGGTGCGTTAGAGGTTAGAGCCCCGCCAAAAATCAGGGGATGATGGGACTGCCTTGAGTCTCGGTGTGCGTATGTATCCCTGGATAAGCTTTCATGGTGGCAAGTTTGAGGTTTCTAACATGCAAATTGACGGAGCTATCGAAAGGGGTGTGAATGGGGTGCCCGATTTTCAAAAATTCCCCAAAAATCAGGAGATGATGGGATTGCCTTGAAACTTGGCATCCATGTGGACACATGGATAAGCTATCATGGTGCCAAGTTTGAGGTTTCTAACATGCAAATTGACAGAGCTATCGAAAGGGGTGTGACTTAGGGTTATGGGTGGTGCGTTAGAGGTTAGAGCCCCGCCAAAAATCAGGGGATGATGGGACTGCCTTGAGTCTGGGCATCCATGTGGACACATGGATAAGCTGTCATGGTGGTGAGTTTGAGGTTTCTAACGTGCAAATTGACGGAGCTATCCCAAGGGGTCTGAATGGGGTGCCCGATTTTTATAAATTCCCCAAAAATCAGGGGATGATGGAATTGCCTTGAAACTTGGCATGCGTGTGTATACGTCCATGAGGTGTCATGGTGCCAAATGTGAGGTTTCTAACTTGAACAGAAAAAAAGTTGTTTACTTTTTTAGCTTTCAATGCAACCCTATGGGGGGGGGAAACGGAGCTCCGATCCAGATCCGGAGCTCCGAGCGGAGCGGAGCGGAAATGGGTGGAGCGGGGGCGGGGTGAAGCAGCCCGACCTGAAAATCGTGGATCTGGAAGTGAAGTGGAGCAGGGGGTCCATGCACACCCCTACTTAACACTCTCTTGGTTGCATGCCAAGCAGGCACTGTTGGCTTGGCATTGAACCAGGGGGGGATCCGCACGTCGCTCCCAGAGCGCTTCTATGGGACCCCAGTGCACCCCGAAAACGATAGTCTGACTTCCCTGTAAAAGAAATGATGAAGAGCCGTCCATGCCGCCGAAGACGACGACAACGAGGAGAGCTCTCCGCTGACGAGGAGAGCTCGGCAAAAGAAGGCGGGCTCTCCTCTCCGAGCTTTTGCTGAGAGGAGAGCTCTTTTGCCGAGCTCTCCTCGCCTGTGGAGAGCTCTCTGCGGTGGCGGCGGTGGCGGCATGGACGGCTCTTCCTTGTTTCTTTTACAGGGAAGTCAGACTATCATTTTCGGGGTGCACTGGGGTCGCATAGAAGCGCTCTGGGAGTGATGTGCGGTTTCCCCCTGCTTAAGATAGCAACCACAGCAGACAGATCTGGCCTTGACCTGCTTACCAAATACAATAACATACCCACCACAGAGTGATACAGGCTTGGATCACTGAAACTTTCTCCTTGCAGGTTTTTCTGGATATCCAATTCCATGGGGCTTTTGACCCCTTTGCAATCCTGCATTCCACAATCCTCTAGCAGCTTTAGAATTTTTTGCTTCTGACTGATCAAAAAACCTCCATCTTCTGCTAGTTTAACTTCTACTCCTAGGTAATTCTTCACTGGACCTAAGGATTTCAAATTATACCTGCTTCCAAGCTGATTTGCAACTTTCTGGACCTCTGCATCACTCGGACAAGCAATCAAAACATCATCAACAAAAATGATGAGAGCTTTATCATTCTGACCACTCCCCATGGGGCTTTTGACCCCTTTGCAATCCTGCATTCCACAATCCTCTAGCAGCTTTAGAATTTTTTGCTTCTGACTGATCAAAAAACCTCCATCTTCTGCTAGTTTAACTTCTACTCCTAGGTAATTCTTCACTGGACCTAAGGATTTCAAATTATACCTGCTTCCAAGCTGATTTGCAACTTTCTGGACCTCTGCATCACTCGGACAAGCAATCAAAACATCATCAACAAAAATGATGAGAGCTTTATCATTCTGACCACTCCCCTTTGTGTACAAACACGGGTCTGCCAGGCTCCTTTCAAATCCCATCTCACTTACCAAAGTGGTGTTTTGGACAGAATTCCAACACCTGGCACTCTGTTTAAGGCCATAAATTGCTTTCTTCAGGAACCAAACTTTGTTGTCATCTGACTCAAAACCTTCAGGTTTTCTCATGTATATTTTTTCCTGAATTGGGGCATTCAGGTATGCAGTTTGGAAATCATATTGCCTAATTTTTAACTTTTCTTTTGCTGCAATAGTTAAAAATAATCTTAAAGTTTCTGCTTTTACAGTTGAGGTATAGTCTACCTCCTTAACTTGATTAAAACCCCTTGCGACAAGTCGGGCTTTGAATTTTTCTTCCCCTGTCTCTAACTGTTTGCGCTTAAAAACCCATCAACACGTTACAGACTTCTGCCCTGGAGGCAAAACTGTTTCTTGAAAAACTTCATTGTCTTTTAGGCTTTTCAACTCACTTTCCATGGCTTCTAGCCATTTCTGCCTTTCTAAAGAACCTAATCTTTGTACATCTGCATAAGAATTCGGCTCAAAGCTTATATTAAAGGCTTCAGAGGCAAACTGCTTTGGTTCCTTTATTTGCTCTCTGAGAGCGAGGGGGGATAAATGCCGCCTCCTCTTTCTGTTTTGGCTGCGTTTCTAACTCTGATCTGGCCTCTGTTAACTCCTGCGGTGTTCAATTCAATAACTGTCCAGCTGACACCTTGACATTTGAGGGAATTGCATGTTCTGCCTTTGCTAGACCTACTGTTAAATCTGCGACGGAGGAGGGGAGAGCCCACGATGCAACTATCACGGGCTGTTGCGCTAGTCCAGACGTCACGCGTGACGAGCTCAAGAAGAGAGCCCTCACGTCCGCCATTTTTTTGTTTTCTTAAAGGGATGATGCGCACGAACGCTCGTGCACACAGGTAATTTATTTTTAGAAATTAAATTGATTTTCCCACTCCCCCACCCTACCCCCGATAGGCGCAGCACTCCTGGAGAGTGCTGCGCCCTGTGCGTGGCTCCCAGCCTCACATGAGTAACTGCATAGAGCCGGGGTCAAGCCATGGAAACAGGCCACACCTTCCGCAGTCCCGAGCTCAGCCCGGCACCGTGGAAAAAGCAGTCCCAAAGTGTAGGGCTATATCCCGAGGCCAGGCAGGGTTGATCCTTGCTGGAGCCTGAGATCCCCTGTGCATCATCTGGACACACAGGGGTGATCCCGGTTATAAGCCAGGGATATAGCCTGGTCTAGCAAAGGCCTGTGGGCCCAATTTCTCCACAGTCCCAAGCTGAGCCCAGGACCGCGGAAGGTGTGGCCCGTTTCTGTGGATTGACCCCGGCCCCGCACAGTTACTCGCAGGTAGCTGGGAGCCGCGCACGGGGTGCAGCGCTCCCCAGGAGTGCTGCGCCCATCGGGGGCAGGGTGGGGGGAGCAGGAAAATCAATTTTATTTTTTAAAAAACCATTACCTGTGCGCACGAAAAAAAATGGCAGACGTGACTGCTCTCTTCTTGAGCTCACCACATGTGATGTCTGGATAGTTGCATCATGGGCTTTCCCCTCCTCAGTCACAGATTTAACGGTAAGTCTAGCAAAGGAGAGAGAGAGAGAGAGAGAGAAGCCCCAGTTGAATTTACAGCCTAAATAATAATTGCAGGTCATCAATCCCTCTTCAAGACTGGTGTTCTTCATTCATGTTCTTAAAGGGCCGAACTTGGAAAAGGCTTCCATATCTTTCCTGGAGAAAGAGTTATGAAGGAAAAAGCATTAGTTCTCATGTGGGTTCAACTGCACTGGCCATTAGGGCTAGATGAGAATTTAATTGGGTTTCCATTTTACTGCAGACCTATCCAGTTGACACACCTCCTCAGACCAAAACGCATTCCAGAATGCAGTTGTAACTGGAAATCTGCACTTTCTTGGGCAGCTGGGCTAAAGTTCCATCAATTAAAAAAAATCTGTCCCCAAATTGTGCATGTTTCAAAAGGCACGTCATGTGGGCAAATACGTGCACTGTCGCTTTATGGGGAGAGCAAATGCATAGAATCATAGAATCATAGAATCATAGAATAGCAGAGTTGGAAGGGGCCTACAAGGCCATCGAGTCCAACCCCCTGCTCAATGCAGGAATCCACCCTAAAGCATCCCTGACAGATGGTTGTCCATACATGTGCACCTTTGGATAATCCGCACACAAAACAAGCCATGGATTTGTATCCTGCAGATTAGTACAGAAATGAGTCAGAATGATTTTTGGTGTGCAAATCCAAGAGCCTGTTTTGAAAAACGACTTCACAGCACTGCCCGCTTATTGTACAGTTCATATCACTCCCCAGTCCTTGGCTTCCTCTTAAGAAGCCATCACCTCTAGTTACATTTAATGGCAATTCATGGTATCCCAAACTTTAAAATATAAGGATGATTGAAATATGTTTGGTACTGTAAAAGCTGAGTCAAACAGGCAACCATCCCTTCAAATTTACACTTACTGTTGAAACAATCTTTTCAATAGACTCCACCAGTATGTTCTGGCTGTTATCCTAAGTGGAATAGACAGAGAATATCTTTTAAGTCCCTCTAGTGCTATTAAGAAACTTGTCAAAATTTTGTAATGTGAGTGCACATTTCCGAACAGGGAAAATGTACACTTATTCAAGCAAGAATGCAAATGCCCCCATACCACATTAACCATGGTGTAAAAATGTGTCGTTTTTTGAAAAATGCTCATGTTAAAGTGTGCATTTTTCAAAACAGATACACCCTTCCAAATGTGATGGCAAGCTCAAGAATGCACAAGTTTGCATTCAGGGTGCTTTCCTCACATTTTCACAGGTGAAGGAAGTTCTCATACATCCCTAGTATAGGATTTCAGCCTTAACTGGTAAAAGTGATTTTTTACTTAGAACTTCCTTAGCTAATCAAATTGTATAGTGATGTTAATCGACAATTATGTGCAAGTATGAAGAAGCCATCAGGGATCAAATACCACGAACAGGATATCCCTATGTTACATCAGTTCACAAATGAACTTCCCAGTGCCTGCACACTTTGAAGCTCCTTCAAGTCATCCTGCTAAAAAGCCCTCCAAAGGCTGGCTGGTTTGCCTGCCTGGCTATGACCACATAAACAAGCATCAGGCAGGCCATCATAATACATGATTAGTCATCAGGTTTGTCCTGGAAGCTCCCGATTTATGCTGGGGGTGGGGGAGCAGAACATGGATCTCCATGAAACACTGAAGTCAAAAACATCTGGAGATCTATCTTCTGGCCACCCCTGAAGTACAGAGCCCCAGTTCAGTGAGTGAGGAGAGACCATAACTTCTCACACATGCTTAGTGTGCTGGCTCACAGTTCTTCCCAAATGCATTATCTTTCTGACATGATACCTGATGAGGTTCTGCTGAAAGGACCTCCTCTGAAGCGTAATTCTTCAGGACTTTGAATACGGACTCCATATGGCGAGACGCAATAAGCCCGATGGCAGAAAGAATGCCCTAGGAAGAATCAGGGGTTATTCAGTTGATTCCTATTTCCTTGAGAGTCTGAAAATTATTTATCTGATGTATTTTCAAATTATTGTCTCCCAAAGTGGCTCACAACAATTCAAAAGACAGATAGTTCTTGCCATTAGGTTGCAAAGTAAAGAGACAATAGAGACAAGGAGTAGAGGGAAAACGTAAAGAGGAGGGAGATTGTTTTTCAAGGCCCGAACAAAGCGCTGAGCTATAGCAGTGGCATTTAAATGGACATTGGGCCAAGCGGGTGTTCTCTCCCTGGTGTTCTTGCTCAAATACTATTTGGTGGCTATTTGGCCAATGGATGGGACCAGAGCATTCTCTCTGTTGATACTGTAGTTGCAGAGCTGTAGGCAGTAGGAGCTGAGTGGTCTTTCTGGCAAGGAGGGAGGAGAGAATTCCCTGCAACCCCTCCTTCTCTGGCTGAAGGATGGGTCAGGTTGGTCTCCCCCTTGGCATGGTGTTATTCCTGGGAAGCAGGAGAGGCAGCCTCCCAGTGTCCCTCAGTCGCCTGGCTGATTTTGGAAGCCAGGGTGTGCTTCCTTTCTGCTCTCCAACTCCAGGGCAAGAAATACAGAATGAAAAGGGACATGGGGCTCCATTTATAGCTCCATTGTGAATGGGGGTCATAGATCCCTGTTCAATGCGCGATATCTTCGAGACATCACACATTCATAATTTCATCGTGCATCCCACAAAGGCTGAGAAAACAGAACACTCTAGAAGCCTGTGGATCTCCCCTGCTATGCTTCCCCATATTCTAACAAGACATTCTCTTCTCCAAAGTATGAGGGAAGTTGGTTTCCTTTCCAAGCTCTGTTCAGCCTATGATCTGCTCAGAGACATATTCCTTTGTAGCGCAGGTAGGGAAGTGCATTAAATACCCAGGTCTGATTAAGGGGCGGACTGCTAATGTGCACACATGGGGAAGCAGGAGGAGTATTTAATTGGCAGTGAAGTAAGTTCCCTCTTATAAGGTGCCTGGATGCCGAAGGGGGAGGGATCTCAAAGGATGTAAATTCCCGCTTGCTGCAAACACAGTCACAATCCGAGAGGGTCACTGTAGCAACACTTTGAGGGCCTTTTCAAATCATACCAGGATGGAAGGCAAGAAGCTAAAAGTGCAGGATGGTTTCACATTGTAAAATATTAATACAATGCATGTATCAACGTTATGTATCAATGCATGTATCAATGTAATACTTTAATAATCATGATTATGCTAAACAGAGCTAAAAAGAAATATCACGGTTCCAAGCCTGACAGCTGTATTCGTCTCACCTCCTTATCTGAAGGTTCGGTCAGCAATAATTGCAGGAGTTTGTCTAGAGATTCCTCGACCAGGGCATGATCTTCTGAGGCATGGAGAATGGCCCCGTAATATTGGTACAGGAAGAGCTGCAAGAAGGAGTGGCAAAGATTGCATTTATTGGGACAGCAAATGTAGATAGACTCCATTATCTCATGATTTCATCTTGCCCTAAAGAAAGTTGGATATTACTATTATTGTACCACCATTACATCTTCATGGTAGTTTACAAAGTTCAGGTTTTTGTCAATATACAATCTTTATTTTGACATAGGGGAGATAACAGAAGGAGGGGAGGGGAGGGGAGGGACAGGGAGGCAGGAATGAATGAGCAAGACTTCCGTGTCATGTCAATGTCACACACTTAAACTTAGTCATAGTTTGACGTGGGAACTAAACATGCTGTATTAGCACTAGTCTGTACCCCTGTTCATTTGTGAAGAGAAAAAGACAAAAAGAGAGACACCTCCCTGCCACTCTGGACCAAACCTCATTATCAAAAATAAAATACAGAAGCAGATACTGGCTCTGCATCTAGAAATACATCTCTAAAATGGACTATTCCACCTTGCTTTATGGTGAGCTTGGTCACCATAAAC
The DNA here is from genome assembly GCF_023053635.1 of Elgaria multicarinata webbii. Classification (NCBI taxonomy): domain Eukaryota; kingdom Metazoa; phylum Chordata; class Lepidosauria; order Squamata; family Anguidae; genus Elgaria; species Elgaria multicarinata. The sequence goes on along the minus strand of NC_086181.1, from coordinate 69,577 downwards.
TTTAGACAGCTTCCACTGACCTTTGGCAGGGCAGAATCCCTTGAGGTCTTTCCCTCCTCCCTGAATACTTGGTGGAGGATTCCAGATAATTCCTTCTCCCGGTGGTAGTGAAGGGATCTGGCGCCAAGCTGTTGGAAAAGAAATCAAGCCTTTCACCATTCATGGATGTCTAACCCTCTCACTGTCTGAACAGGCTTGATCCAACATTCCTTTCCATTGCGCCCTGTCATCTTCTGTTCCTCTCTTTTATTTTGGATTCCAATCTCAGGTCAAGGTGCTCTGAGGATGGCCATTGTATCCCTGACACTGAAATAGTCATTCCCGACTACCACCATGCTTAGGCTGACAGGTTCTGGCTATGCCACAGTCTACTTCACAGGTTCTAGTCAGAGTAGGCCTCCAGGAGGGCATGAGTTACACAGGGACACTTCTCTATCATCTCAGGTCTTTCTCAGTTACCCAGCAAGCCTAGTTCAGAGCTCCACATTCTGATCAGCAGTCCTTGGCCATGCCATGCTGGCACAAAGGGGGGAACCCCTCAGATAACAGTGCTGTGGAGATGCAGGAGTCCATCAAAGCAGAGCTGCCACTGATGAAGATGGATAGTTTTGCAAGGCAGAAGTTTCACCTGCCATGTATTTTGCCTCATAAGACAAGCAAACGTTTTATCTGTCCTGGGTGTAACATCAATATGGCTTCCCTGCCATAAATGGGCCCCATCCTGGGCATAACTTCCAGAATAATTTATTAAATCGACCATCATGTAGAAAGAACCACGAAGTTCCCAATTCTATGCTTTGTTCTCTGATGTCAACGTTAAACCCAGCCGAAAGCAACCCAGATGCAAGAGGTGGAGATCCTTCCTTACCCTCTTCAGTTTGCTCCTCCATTCCTCTGCTTTTGAGGAATCCTCCTCTAAAAGTTCTGTGGAAGAAGAAGAAGAAGTAGAAGTAGAAGAAGAAGAAGAAGAAGAAGAAGAAGAAGAAGAAGAAGAAATGCATTGGTTAGGAATATTGTTCTATTGGACAAGATGGCTGTGAGGTTTTCTTTCTAAATCAGACCTGGCAAATCAAATAACTAACATGCCTGACTTGTAAAATAACTAAAATGAGCTCTGCATGAAACCTCCCATTTACAATATGTCTGGGAGCTTTAACTGACCCAAAACAATGTGATAGGCTGTGAAAAAATGGGGTCCCATGTTAGTACTCGCTATGCTTCAGGGTTAAACTACACGTTACATTAAATAACTAGTGTGCTGCTCCCCCTTCTATTATTTATTTATTTCAGAGTAAACACACTCCCTGCAAACTGGATTGGAACTGCAGTGTGTGGGGAGGTTTAATTCTTCTCTCCCCAACTGGGCCCTCGAATGAAAACACCCCCATGTGGCAGTTAGCGGCAGGGGAAAAAAAATCCTCCTTGACCCTCAGACAGTGAGGGAAACACAGAGCAGGCTGCTGTGGGAGATATTAATGGGCAGGCAGGTTCCTATGGGAGAAGATAGTCCTTGAAGTATCTTGGACCCAGCATGTTTAGAGCAACTGAATGGGCTTGCAAACCAAGTAGAAGCCAAAGAACATGTAAAATCAGCATTTGTATGCTCCACATGGCCAGCCCCAGTACAATCTAGCAGCTACTTTTGAACCAGCTGCTCATTCCAAATACATTCTAAAGGCAGGCCCACATTGAGTGTATTACATCTACCTAATCTAGATACCCTTGGCAGGAATTTGAATGAATTAGCTTCTCTTTGCCAGCTTTCTGTCATTTTCTCCCACGCTGATTTCATTTTATCCAACTAAGATACTTAACAATAAGAACTAGAAGCTTAGTTCCTTTTAAAAGTTGGGTCATGCCCCGCTCTAGGGTCTGGAAGATCCAATTGAAGATGGCAAAGGCTTCTTCTCATTACCCACTGATTCTTCCTTCTATTTGCTCAACTTCTGCAATGCGCTCTACATGGGGCTACCTCTGTGCCTAGTCCGGAAACTTCAATTAGTCCAAAATATGGCAGCCAGGCTGGTCACTGGTACACCTAGGGGTGACCACATTACACCAGTTTTAAAATCTCTTCACTGGCTGACGATTAGTTTCCGGGCAAAGTACAAAGTGTTGGTTATTCCTTTTAAAGCCCAACATGGTTTGGGTCCAGTCTACCTGTGGGATCGCCTTCTCCCGTTCAATCCACCCTGCACACTCAGGTCCTCTGGGAAGAATCTGCTTCAGCTAGCAAAAACTAGATTAACAACTGTTACCCAGAGGACCTTCTCTTCTGCTGCTCCCAGACTGTGGAATGGCCTGCCGGAGGAGATTCGTCAACTTGACAGTCTTTTAGAATTTAAAAAAGCAATAAAGACTGATCTATTGTGGCAGGCCTATTCAGTGAAATTTTAGAATGTTTTCAGGATGTTTTAAAGATGTTTTAATCATGTATGGTATGTTTTAATCCGTTTTAATGTGTATTTTATATCATGTTTTTATACTGTTTGTTTTATATTTTGAATTCTTTTAGTTTTGGGGAACCCCCCAGGGAGCTTCAGCTATTGGGCGGTATAAAAACGCAAATAATAATAATAATAATAATAATAATAGTAATAATTGCTTACCGCATCCTATTTGCCCACATATTCTGTATTCCATATTCCTTCCCAACCCATCTAGCCTTTCTTCCTCCCATAATTCCTATGGTAGAAGGGTTGTTTTATTGTGTGTGTTTTAAAAAATAAAAACATTGTGAAAGGTTTGTTTGTGTCCACTGAAGCTATAGCTAAGACGTTAGAAAACAAGCAGGATATTGCACTATGAAAGTAGTATTAGCGAGGTGATGTTTGCCCTGTCCTGGACGGGGTTGCACTCTCCCTAAAGGATCGGGTCTGTAGTTTGGGGGTGCTCTTGGATCCAGAACTGTCACTTGAGGCACAGGTGAACTCAGTGCAAAGAGCACCTTTTATCAGCTTAGGCTGATATACCAACTACGCCCTTATCTAGACAGAGATAGCCTAGCTACAGTTATCCATGCTCTGATAACCTCTTGTTTGGATTACTGCAATGTGTTATATGTGGGGCTGCCTTTTAAAAAGGTCCGGAAGCTTCAGCTGGTACAGAACAGGGCAGTCCGTTTACTAACAGAAGCTATAGCTAAGCTATAGCTTTTTGTACTGTATTTTGTAATTGTGCTTTTAACCTGTTGGTTGTTTTATTGTGGTTTTAATTTTTGTGAACCGCCCAGAGAGCTTTGGCTATTGGGCGGTATAAAAACGTAATAAATAAATAAATAAATAAATAAATAAATAAATAAATAAATAACAGGGACTGGCTGGCGAGATCACATTATGCCATTCCTTTTACAACTTCATTGGTTGCCAGTCCAGGTCCGGGCCCAATTCAAAGTGCTGGTATTGACATTAAAAGCCCTAAACGGTTGGGGGCAGGTTATTTGAAGGAACACCTCCTCCCATATGTAGCCCGGACCTTAAGATCATCTACATGAGCCCTTGTCCATGAGCCCCTGCCAAAGGAAGTGAGGCAGGTGGCTACTAGGAGGAGGGCTTTCTCCGCTGTGGCACCCCGGTTGTGGAATGAGCTCCCCAGAGAGGTCCGCCTGGCGCCTACATTGTACTCCTTTCGTCGCCAGCTGAAGGCCTTTTTTATTCACTCAGTATTTTAACACTTAATTTTAACTTAAATTTAAATTTTACTGTTTTAACTCTGTATTTTAATTTTATATCAATTTTACTGCAAGGTTTTTATCCTGGTTGTGCTTTTTATACTGTATTTTGTATTTGTGCTTTTAACCTGTTGGTTGTTTTATTATGGTTTTAATTTTTGTGAACAGCCCAGAGAGGTTTGGCTATTGGGCGGTATAAAAATGTAATAAATAAATAAATAAACACGGTATATAAAAGCCAGGAGCCTGCTTTATATTGGTATTGAACTGCATTGACAACTGTTGGGGCCCATTGACACAAACCACATACTGCTTTCACAGTCAGTGTAGCTCCTGCCTTTTATATACCGCTTTCATACCACTTCCATAGTGCAATATCCTGCTTGGGGTAAATTAGGCCTAGGCCTCAGTGAGCTGCACACATATGAAGAGATTCACTGCTGCCAGTCGTTCTCGTTTTCTCGCCCTACCGCCTCGTCGTTCTGGTGCGTGTTTTAGATGTGGCACGTCTACGTTTTCCTCTGTCCCGGCGGAGGGCCGGTCGACAGGAGGCCGGTCTACCTCGAAGAGCCTAAGGCTCTCGGGCCCTTCCTCTACGAGAGGGGCGCGGACGGTGGAAGCCCGCTCCGGCGCGAGGGTCGGTCTACCGCTCGAGCGTCGGGGAGGGGGCGGCCCCTTCCGAGTCTGCTGTCGGGCCCCGTCGTCTCAGCGTTCCACGGGCCGAGGGGGGGCCCCCGGTCGTTCGGTCGGTCTCGTTTTCTCGCCCTACCGACTCGTCGTTCTTGGCGCGCCCAGGTTCCCACACGTAGGTTTCCCGCGGTCCCGGCGGAGGGCCGGTCGACCTGGGGCCGGTCTACCTCGAAGAGGCTTAGGCTCTCGGGCCCTTCCTCTCCGAAAGAGGCGAAGGTCGCGGGTGATGGGGGCCCCGATCGATCCTCGGCGCACGCGGGCGAAGCGGGGCTGCCGTTCCCGCTGGCCTCGGTCCAGGCGGCGGGCCGGTCCACCCGGCTCCGGTCTACCTCGAAGAGGCTTAGGCCGCGGACGATGGAGAACGCCCAGCGCCCCGCGGGAAGCCCGCTCCGGCGCGAGGGTCGGGGAGGGGGCGGTCCCTTCCGAGTCCGCCGTTCGGGAAGGTCCCCGGGCGCCGTCGGCCCGCCTCCCCGTCTCCCGACGTGGCCCGTTCCACCTCTTCTCGGCCGAGACGGGGGGGGACCGGTCGACCGACGGCCGGTCTACCCGGAAGCCAGCGCTCGGGGGGGGGACCCGTAGGGAGGCGATCGCCTGGACTCCCACGGGCGGCGGGGGACGGGTGTTCCGGAAGCGGGGACTCCGAAGGGAAACCCCCCTCGGATCCCGCCTCTCCCTCTTTCGATCTCCGGGTGAGGGCGGCCTCGTCCACGTTCCAGTTCTCCTCTGGAAATTCTTGGGGAGTCTTTGGAGAACGGCGTCCAAAACCTCCCCTCTGTCCAATCGAGCCTAGAATCGCCGAATAGGAAAAGAGCAGAGTCGGAAGGGGCCCGCGAGCCCGTCGGGTCCAACCCCCTACTCGGTGCGGGAATCCACCCTAAAGTCTCCCCGACGGAGGGTCGTCCGGCTGCCTCGGGAACGCCTCGAGCGGGGGAGAGCCCACCGCCTCCCTAGGTCACCGGTTCCCCTCGTCGTACCGCTCGGAGAGAGGCGGCAAGTTTTTCCTGACGCCCGGCCGGAATCCGGCTTCCTTTCCCTCGAGCCCGTTCCGCCGTGTCCCGCGCCCTGGTGGGTTCGACGACAGAACCTTGGGAGGCTCGGAAGAGCGCTGCTATCCCGTCTCCCCCCCTCTTCTCTTCCCCAGGCTAAGCCCGCCCGGTGCTTTCAGTCTCTCTTCCTAGGGCTTCGTTCGCAGAGCCCCGGTCCGTCGTCCCGGTCGCCGTCCTCTTGACACGCTCCGGCTCATCCGCGTCCTCTCGGGCCGTTGGAGCGGCTTGGAGGGCGTGTTCGTTCGTGGGAGCTCACGGGGTTCGCTCGGGTCCCTCGCGCGACGCCGTCCGCTTTGCAGGCTCTCGCGGCCTTCCTCGCGCCACCCGAAACGCCCTCGCCGAGTCCCACGTCTTTTTTGAGAACTCCGTCCGCTTCGCTCCTCTCCCGCCTACGGTCTGGCCTCTGGAATTGGCAGAGGACACCCAACGGGGTGGCGCTCCGACTGAGCCGCCTTTGGATTGCTGCGGGCTCGCTCTCCCGGGCCACCCAACAGGCTTCAAGGCCTAGGACGGTCGCACGGCAAGGGGCCTCTCGGGTCACCCAGTTCGAACCGCCGCCCCCCCCGCTCGACGCAGGAATCCGCCCTCGACAGCACCCGACGGAGGGTCTCGCGGCTGCCTCTCGAAGGCAATCTCAAAATTGGGTGGGATAGCTAATACCCTGGAAGACAGAAACAAACTTCAAAGGGATCTGGATAGGCTGGAATGCTGGGCTGAAAACAACAGAATGAAATTGAAGAGGGATCAATGCCAAGTTCTACATTTAGGGCCTAGAAACCCAAGGCACAGTTCCAAGATGGGGGACCCTTGGCTCAGCAATACTACAAACGAGAAAGAGGGATGTAGATCCCAAGCTGAAGCGGAGCCCACAGTGCGATAGGGCTGCAAGAAAGGCCAATGCTCTTTTGGGCTGCGTTCCTAGAAGTCGAGCTTCCAAATCACGGGAGGTCTTGCTTCCTCTCTCTTCGGCCCTGGTTAGGCCTCATCTCGAGTCTTGCGTCCAGTTCTGGCCTCCACAATTCAAGAAGGACGCACACAAGCCGGAGCGGGTTCAGAAGAGGGCAACTAGGAGGATCCGAGGTCTAGAAACAAAGCCCTGTGAAGAGAGACTGGGCCTGTTGAGCCTGGAGAAGAGAAGATGGAGGGGAGACATGAGAGCCCTCTTCCAATCCTTCCAAGGTTGTCTGTCCCCCAGAGGAGGGCCAGGATCTCTTCTCGCTCCTCCCAGAGTGCAGGACACGGAAGAACGGGCTCAAGTTCAAGGAAGCCAGATTCCAGCTGGACCTCAGGAAAAACTTCCTGACTGTTAGAGCAGTGCGACAATGGAATGTAGAATGGATGGCTCTCCTCACCGCACCGGGCGGACGCGGCGGGTGAGGGGACGGGGACCGGCACGGACGCGGCCCTTCGGCCGGCCCCCCGGGCGCGAGCCCGGAGGGACACCGGCGGGTTCGGAGGGCCGACCCCTCATGGCAATATGTAGACCATGTGAGTTAGGGAGGGACTGTGCCTATAAAAGGCAGCCCACCCAAGGCATCGGCCTCTTTCATTTCTTGCTCCCACCCTTCTTCTAGTATGGGATTAGCCAGTTGCTCCCTTTGGAGGGGGGGGCTGAGTAGGAATTTTCCCATTCTTGATGGTTTTGCCTACTTCATACTGGAAGTCTTACTTGACAGGGTAAGTAATTAGGTTGATTCGTGGCAGGGATGTGTGGGAATTGGCTATGTCAGGTAGGGCTGGTGAGCACTCTGGCACCTTTTGGTGATTGGCATAGCCGGAGGACCTGCTCCTCGGGGTCTATGCGGCTCCCATGGCAGGATATGGTATGCCTTTTGAGACCCTCCTATCTTCACCTACTCGCTGTCGTTATGGCAGTGGCCGAGGGTGTTGTAGGGTGGTCTCCCCACACTTATAAAGTGTCACATAAGTAAGGAGCAGGATTTCCCAACCCCTTGCTTTGAAGAATGGCTCGCCGATAAGCCAGGCAAGTGGCCTGAGATAAGGACTTCATTCCCGCACTTTCACATGCAGATCCAGGGAGGGATGAATCTACCTAATTATTAAGAAAGAGGTCCTAGTTTAACCCAAGCTCTTGTGTCCATGTCTTTATTCTATGCTTCCGCATCCTCTCACAAGCAGCTCTCTTTCTTTTTCCCTGAGAACCCCACAGTGATTGATCCTGTTTCTCTACAATCCCTATAATCCATCCTTTTTCTTTCTCCATGCCCCTGTCCTACCTCCTTAAGAAGAGCCCTGCTGGATCAGGTCAAGGGTCCATGTAGTCCATTTTTTAACAGTGGCCAGCCAATACCTTTGAGAAGTTCTCAAACAGGCCATGAATGGAACTCCCCTTTCCTGACTTTTCCCCCCCCCTCCCCTGGCCCATACTGCCTCGGAACCTAGAGGTTCTATTACATCATCGTGGCTAGCAGGCTTGGATAGGATAGCCAGGTTTGCACATAAGGGAGGACTGAGGTGCAGGCCAAATAAGCCACAATGGCTTATTCCCCTCCCTGTGTGTGTCGGTCTCATGGTGGGAGGATTAGCCTAATTACCCCTGGGCAGCGTGGCTCTGGCGTGGGCTGGTCCATGAAGTCACGAAGAGTCGGAAGTGACTGAACGAATAAACAACAAAAGCATGGCTTGTCATGTTGTGTGAACCTGATGGCTTGTTGCCATTGGTAACAAGCCACCCAAAACCCTACAGCAGGCCAAACACACATTCTAAGTTTGGACAGGGTGGGGTGTGTGGAGGAGCAAGTACTGGACAAGAGGGAGAGAGAGACCAGGGTAATATAGGGCAAATGTGGGCAAATGTACTCACATGCACATTAGCTCTGTTTCTGTTGTTTCAGATTTGAACTAAGGCCTTAAGCCAAAAGGTCCATGGAAGAGATTGGATTAAAGTCTAGGAAACATTATTATTAGATTTGAACTTTCATATTATTGGGACCAAAAAAGGATTGGGGGGGGGGAACCTGCAGATATCAAGTCAAGGATATTGTTTATTATTTATTTATTTTATTTTATTACATTTATATACCGCCCCACAGCTGAAGCTCTCTGGGCAGTTCACAAAAGCGAAAAACAGTAAACATTATATATATATATATATATATATATATATATATATATATATATATATATACACACACACACACACACACAAACGCACACACACTTTAAAAACCATCAGAGATGTCACAACAACAACATAAAAACAGCAGCATCCATTTAAAACAACAATTCTTGGGTCCATTAAAAAACAAACTTAGCGTTCAATGCCATTAAATGCCTGGGAGAAGAGGAAAGTCTTGACCTAGCACCTGAAAGATATCAGGTCAAGGATTTGTCTGAACAAAAATAATATTACACTAGCTGATTCTCTCCTTAAAGTAGACTAATATGTGAACATTAATACACCCAGCAAGTAAGATTGCACCTTTTATTGGATGTTTCTTCACTTAATACTGGAAGCACACTTTCAAGTTATGCTAAATGCTTCTTCAGATGTAGGTTATGAGTTTGAAACTAAACATCACACTTGGATAGTCAGGCTGATGGTTACTTAGTTGCAGAGCATTATGTGCCACTTAGTTGCAGAGCATTATGTGGCACAGGGATAACCTGGTGAGTTCAAATGTTATGCTTGAATATCATGGATGATGTCACAATCAGGATACACTTTAAGTTCTGGCAAAGTGTAAGACAGTTTACAGTCAGACTGAGTCTGAATGCAGTAAAGAAGATGGGTCTTCGTAACAGGTATTGAAAAAGGCTTATTTTGGAGCTATATTAACTTTTACTTAGGGCTGGTTTGCAGATTGGATTTCCAATTCATAACCCACCAAAGCTAAGGGAAATTAATACACATTTTGAAAACTTTTCCCATCCAAGAGCCAACCTTATATGAGAGTGGTTTTGTGAGATCCACAAAACCATATTGAAGATTTAAATATGGTTAAATATGCATTGTGATCTTGGAAAGCCAGACCCACAGGATAATATCATTTTCTGTTTTATACAACAACAACAGTTTATTTCAGTCAATAGACCATTCCAGAAAATAAAATTTTTACATACAAGCAAACTGAACATACCATTAACTATTAGCTATTAAAAATCAGACGATCATAGAAGACCTAAAAGAAATGGCCAGGTTCAAAAACTTGGCCACTTGCTCAGTGGTTGATTTGTCTATATTACAAAGTAAAAGAGACGTTAAGAATTCAGTTGGGTGACCAGGATAAAATTGTAAAATAGGGTTTAGAAGATTGTTTCTAGCCGCTAGATAAAATCTGCAAAACAGTAAAACATGAGATACAGTTTCCACTTCACTATTGTTGCAGGGGCAGCATCTGTTGAGCACTGGAATTTTATTAAATCTGCCCTCCAAAAGTTTGGAGGGGAGAACATTAAGTTTGGCTAATGAAAATGCTCTCCTGTATTTAGGAATAGTCAACCAGCGTAGATAAGGCATCCCATCTTTACAAAAGGAGGCTGGTAGTCCTAGGGACAGGGGGGAACATGGGCCCCGTGCAGCACTCTGAAGGACTTGCATATCTATATCAAACAGTCTCTGTTTCACTACTGATTTGGCACTAGCTAAATCCCTTGATAGTAGCTTTTGGGGGGAAAGGCCTACTGACTTGATTTTACTAGTCATGGCCTTTGACCAAGGAGATTCAAAGTGGTCTAACAGAATCTTAGATACTAGAGAATTAGATGGAGGTGCCAAGTTACAGCGAAGCCAAAAATGAATAACATGAATCCAGGCCAGGCAATTAACAGAATTCAGACCGACTTCTAGTTTAAGAGCAGCTCCAGAAACACACTTGGGAACACCAAATAACATTCTAAGAAAAGAAGACTGAATGCCCTCAAGGGAGGATTTAAAGCATGGGAACCAAATTGGAGCCCCATATAAAATCTGAGGGATGATTTTGGCTTTGAAAACCTGGACTGCTGCCGGAATGAATTTCCCGCCCCTTGTAAAAAAGAAGCGAGTAATTGCACCTAGGTGTTGTTCAGCTTTAGTCTTAGAGAGTTTTCCCTGTTCTCTCCAAGAGATGGTTTCATGGAACCATATACCCAAGTATTTATAGGAGCCCACTTGCTCAATCGTGGAGTTCTCCATGGCCCAAGAAAATCTAACCTTGCGTTTGGAAAACACCAAAACCTTAGATTTAGTATAATTAATAGAGAGCAAGTTTTCTGAGCAGTAGTTTGCAAAGCCGCACAGCAATCTCTTGAGGCCCACCCTGGTCTGAGAGATCAGAACTGCATCGTCTGCATACAAAAGCAGAGAAACTTTGGTGTTCTGTATCCTAGGTGGGTGGGACGGTAAGGGCTCCAATGCGTGGGGGAGGTCTGACAAATACAGATTAAATAATTTGGTGCGAGCACACAGCCTTGTCTAACCCCACATGATGCAGCAATCTCTTTTGTGTAGTGACCTGATGGGCTGCACCGAACCTGAGCAGTGGTGTTATAGTAAAGAGATTGAATCAAAAACAGGAGTCTCTTATCCATAGAAAGCTGTTCCAATTTGTTCCACAGACGCGGGCGTGATATAGAATCAAAAGCCGATTTTAAATCAATGAAGGCTGCAAAAAGTTTGCTGCCTTTAGAGGCAGAATATTTGTGGGCCAGGTGAGTCAAGACCAGACAGTTGTCAAGGGTTGAGCAGCCGGGTTTAAAACCGATCTGCTCAACACCCAGTATGTCATGCTCAGTGGTCCATGCCTTTAGTTTGAGGCCTAAATAACTGGCATAGATCTTCCCCACTATCGATAACAAACTAATAGGGCGGTAATTAGATGGATCATCTTTGCGGCCTTTTTTATATATTGGAATTATGAAAGCTTTCAGCCAAACAGCAGGAATAATGCCTGATTGGTTAATTAAAGAGAATAAAGAGGCCAACAAGGGAGCCCACCAGCTGATGTTACTTTGAATCAGCTCTGATGGTATACCATCAGGGCCGGGAGCCTTACCAGGCTTAAGCTGATGGATTAAGTCTTCCACAGTGGAAGAGTCAACCGGGGGCAGCCATTCCGGGGCAGCGGAAGATAGATAGGGGTGGGGTAATGTGTCACTGCTGTCACTAAAAAGAGTACGAAAGTGGTTTTCCCAGATACTGGCTGGAATGTAACATTCTGGACTATCACATCTGTTACTTAGGGCGCCCGATACATTCTGTTTTATATTATCATATAAGGAAGACTTTTCCGAGACTTCAGCTGAAATGGTTATGAAATTCACCTTTACAGCCATACTCCAAGTAATACAAGGGAAGTTACTTAGTCATGGTCTGCCTATAATTGTAGGTCTTCAAAACTACATCCATACCGTGACACTAATTTATTTTATCCTCACTGTGATTATCATGGTGATAGTTTAATACTTCAATTCTTTGTATTGAGAAGAAGCCCATCAATGGAAGCTTCCCGAGGTTTTAGCTAACATTGTTGCCAAGGGGGTTCTGAGCATCTATTGCTAATACAGAGACTTCACTCTGGGGCCTCATCTACACCAAGCAGGATATAGCACTATGAAATCAGTGTGAAAGTAGTATCTAAAAGGCAGGAGCCACACCAAGCAGGATATAGTGGTATGAAAGCAGTATAGGGTATGTGTCCATGGGCCCCAACAGTTGTCAGTGCACTTCAATGCCGCTATAAAGCAGTAGTGTGGGTCCTGCCTTTTAAATACCACTTTCATAGTGGAATATCCTGCTTGGTGTAGACGAGGCCTGGATGATAAGGGAAGGCTGGAATAAAATATGGTGCCGCAATCAAGAGGGGTCTCCACTAGGGTTGTTGACAGCACCCAACTGGGTCCTGGAGGCTAATGGACCTCCCCCACGTCTGGCCTTTCATTTGGTTCTGGAAATCCTTTGTGGAAGGGAGGGCCAACTGGTTAGCATCAATTTGGTGTTGGTGCTAAGTAGCAGCGTTCTTTCTCTCTTTGTTTGTTTCCACAAGCTGATATGAAATTTTGAAAGAAGTTCTTGATCTACTTTCATTGCACAAAAATGTCTTATAACATTTCTTTGGGTTACAGCAACTCTCATCACAACTCTGGCATTTTACACATGTTTCATTTTGCAACGCTTCTGCAGGTTTTTCTCTTCGTTAAGAAGGCTAATGAACTGGAGGAGTCCCCATGTGTATCCAAAGGATGATTTGGGTGTATCTGGTGAGGATCTAAGTCTTGTACTTCTGGTGTCTAAGGATTGGCTTAGGCAGAATTGGGGTTTCATATCTTTGAATTGCTATTCCATCAGTAGGAAGTCTCTTTGGGATAAGATTTGATACGCATCCCATGCTTTATTAAACTAGAAATCATACCTTTTGACTATATTCCACATCATCTGAAAACATCATTGCCCTGCACTGCTGTGGATGGCTTCTGCAAACATTAAGGCAGGAGCCACACCAAGCAGGATATAGTGGTATGAAAGCAGTATAGGGTATGTGTCAATGGGCCCCAACAGTTGTCAGTGCACTTCAATACCGCTATAAAGCAGTATTGTGGCTCCTGCCTTTTAGATACCACTTTCATACCACTTTCATAGTGGAATATCTTGCTTGGTGTAGACGAGGCCTAAGTGAGGCCTATCGTGTTGCAGAAAGTGCCAGAACGTGGCTAGATCCCAGGAGGTCCCCAGACCTCTCTTGCAAAATTCAGCTACAAGTGCAGATTAGCCACTGAATTCTGCCTCTTGGAACAGAGGGAGTCTGTACATGCCAAGAGACACTGTTGTTGTAAGGGAGCCTTTGTGTTTCGTCATGCTTTTTGAGGAAGAGAATCACTAAGCCCAGAGAGGACACAAATGGGCCCCACCTGTCCATTAATTCACCAATTAAGGATTGCCATGTTTCAGCCTTTGCCTGAGATTGAATCCAGGGGCAGGGCTGTATCATTCTGATGGTGACAAAATTAAATTGCAGGGATAGTCCAACAAACTTGTCCATTTTATGGAATAGCTAGGCAAACTTTTTGGGTTTGAGTGCTGTACTGGCCCTTGATGAAATGTTCAAGGGCTGCACGAGTGAGCAGGGTATATAAAAGGCAGGCCCCCTCCGCCGGTGGACCGACCCCCCGAAAGGAGCCTGCCTCTGAAGCTCGCGGTCGCGGCCGGGGCAGCCGGAGTCTCCCGGGTAGCCCGGGCCTCCGGTCGGTCCTGGGAAGTCGTCCGGTCAGGGACGCTTTAGGGTGGATTCCCGCCCCGAGCGGGCGGTTGGACTCGATGGCCTCGTGGGCCCCTCCCGAGTCTGCGATTCTACGCTCGATTGGACAGAGGAGAACTGGAACGTGGGCAAGGCCGCCCTCAGAGGTGGGATCCGAGGGGTTTCCCTTAAGAGTCACCCCCCTCCCCCGGCGCCCGTGGAAGCCCAGGCGATCGTCTCCCTCCGGTTCGCCCGAGCTCTCGCTTTCGGGTAGACCGGCCGTCGGTCGACCGGCCCCCCGTCCCGGGCGCGAGAAGGTGGACCGGGCCCCCCGGCTCGCCGGGAGACGGGGAGGCGCTCCGACGGGTTCGGGGAGCCCCGGCCCGAGGAACGCTGAGCCGGCGGGGCCCCGGGGACCTTCACGGACGGCGGACTCGGAAGGGGCCGCCCCCTCCCCGACGCTCGAGCGGTAGACCGACCCTCGCTGCGGGGCGCCGGCCGTTCTCCCTCGCCCGCGACCTTCGCCCCTTCCGGAGAGGAAGGGCCCGAGAGCCCGAGCCTCTTCGAGGTAGACCGAACCCCGGTCGACCGGCCCCTCGGCCGGGACCGAGGGAAACGGAGGCGCGCCAAGTCTGAAACACGCGCCGGAACGACGAGTCGGTACGGCGAGAAAACGAGACCGACCGACCGACCGACCGACCGACCGACCGACCGACCGGGGGGGGGAACGGGCCCCGGCCTCGGCGTCGCCCCCTTCGGCGGTCGACCCCTCCGCCGGTGGACCCACCCCCCCCGAAGGAGACGGCCTCTTAAAGCCCGGTCTCTCGGGTGGCCCGGGCCTCGGGGCGGTCCTCGGAAGTCGGCGGCGGGGTAGATTCGCCGAGGCAGCCCGGCGAGGAGTTCCACGAGGTCGGTCGCTCTGCGGAGCCGTCTGCCGGTCGTCCGCCGGGCGGGCGGCCCGGGACCGCCGGCGAAACGTCGTGCGGAGATTTCTGGC